>NC_081266.1:3856567-4194881 GCF_030490865.1 Poecile atricapillus | reverse complement strand
AATAAATCACAGTCGCTCCTGTCATACATATCCCCCCATTCCTTCCCCAGAGCTCTATTTAAAAACTAAATTCACCTTCTATAAGCCCATCTCACAGCATTCAACAACAAGACCACAAAACATCAAATGTCATTTGGTCTTTGAACAGAGAATAACAAAAAAAAAGGAAAACAAAAACAAAAACCCAAACAAACATTTCCTTTGCCTTTCCTTCCTGCAGTCCCCTTTCACTCATCAATGACCCAATGCCAGCAGGCACAGGAGCCAAAAGGGAGGATCCAGCACTCAGCTGCCACCCACGTTTGACCTGGGGGCCTCACAGCCCTCAGAGACTGATATCTCAGATTATTTGTCCCAACAGATGTATTGACCTACATTCTTTTCCCAATTAAATCTCATTAGTTTCCCAGTGCATCCAATGTGTTGGAATCCCTCTGGATTGCCTCGTGGTGCTTATGCCTGGTTTGCAACAGTCCCACTAATGCTTGAGTCTATTTGTTTAACTTTAAACCTGCAAATGGAGTTAGACACAGTTCAGGTTCTCTTTTGTTTTTCTAGGAGTACCCCTTGCTCTAGGAAATCTTCACAGGTTGCACATCAGGATTTAAAAGGTATCCAGAACTATTATACATTCATTCTAATTTTTGTCCAGCAGAAATTTCTCTATCTGAGCACAATTATTAATGAGAGATACTGTCACATGCAGCTACACACTGAATTTCTAACAAGCTACTACCATCACCGTTAAGTATCTAATATATTTGTGCCCTTCCTTTTATGCCTCTGTTTGCTACATCTCACTTCTGTATTAATCTTCTCTGAACCCAACAGGTTCCTTCCCCCATAATTTCCAGCTGGCAGAGAAGATTTTGCTACCAGGGAAACAAGAAGTCTTCAGCATCGTTAAACAGGCAGGAAGACTACTCAATCTTCAGTTGCTGTTTTATTTAACATCTTCAGATCCTAAAACCTTTTAGAATAATCTTATTTACTTGGAGTTATGGGGAATTTGCGGGTTTTTTTAATTTAAATTCTGAACTATTTGACCCATATGCAGAACTGAAACATGCAATGCCATTCTCTGGCAAGTGGAATTGATCTCAGTTGTTCCCATCACTAAGGTGGAATTGGGGAAGGTAAGACTGACACTATAAATTGACAGAATATGAGAAAATTATTAAAGCAAGATATGGCTTTAATACACATAGCTATGGGAGTATATTATTAGCTAGAAGGAAAAAAGCTCAAGTCATCCCAAAAAACCCCAAAAGACAGCAGGCAGACCTGGAGAGCTTCTGAATGCTGTCACACTGCTTGATGACCCTACACACTGCCAAGAAGTTGGATTTTTACCTCAATGTCTCCAGCCTCTTCTTTTGTTTCCCACTTTTGCTGTCACTGATTGCACTTTCAATATCTTCATGAATAAGGGTAGCCTAAGGAGAAAGGAGCAGAAAACATCAGGAATCAGCTACTGCATCCAGACCTTTGAAATAAATATCTCACCTTTAGATAGAGAATACCTTATCAAATCCCATTTATTCAAAAACACTGGGACAAATTATTTTACACATGAACAAAAAAAAAAAAAAAAGGACAGAACAAAATCTGGGAGTTGGTATTTTTGTCATTACTCCAACTTGAAGCATTTTCATCACACAAGTACGTAATCTAGACACCAAATTTGTCTGAACAGCTGTAATTATCTCAAGTCAACCACTATTGCATAAGCTACTTTTTTCCCCTCTGCATAAGAAATTTCTGGTTGTCTCAAGTATTTTGTTTGTCTCAGACTATAAAAAGAAAATCTACTAAACATAGAAGCAGCAAAACTACTATAGATGGCAGCAGCACAAGCATTAAGAAAATAACTCATAATGATACAATTTCCTTTCAGAAATAACGACACAGCCTCCAATTTCTCTTTGATGTAACAGAAGATTAATTTTTCAGAAGATTCCCTAACGTGTACGTTCCTGCCACTCCACAACTGCAACCTGCCTCCACCAGTGGCCCCACAAGTGAAATTTTGATGCATGTCTAAAGCATTATTTTAATAGATCTTGCATTAAATAGGTCATGGCTTCTCGTAGGATTTACAGTGCTCTGTTACATGTCTTCAGCTGACAAATTAATTTCCTACAAAGGCTGTCAAAGCCCAAATCTGTCAGTGCCTGGGCTCACTCTGCAAGGACCATGTATTTCTTAGTACCTTCATAATGCAGAAGTGTGTACCTTTTTGGGAGGAATACATAACTTCTGCTAGGACCAGAACAAATTGTTGAATTTAGGATTTGAGGGGATTACAGGACTTTTCAGGCTAAAATGGATTCCACTACAGAATAGTTATGATACTTAAAGTTTACAGAATTAATAGAAAAAAAACTTCAGGGGATAAGAGGAACTTGAACCCAGAAGAATTCCATTAATCCAATACTCTTGGTATTTACTGTGTAATGTTTTTCTTGTTTATAAAATGTTACAATGCCCCAAACAGTATTGATTTTAACTATTTTTTATTGCAGAGGCTCCTGGAGTTGCTTTTAACTTCCATCAAAAGCAGGGAAAAGCCAACCTAAACTTTCAAAACCAGAAAAGTTACATGGGTAAGGAAAAAAAAACAGGGTATGGCCACAGAATCAAACAATACTTCAGAACAAAGGGATTTACAAGTCATGCTTATGTACTCCGCATTTTTATGTGTACACAGAGGAACAAAAATTTCAAAAATTAAATTTTGAAATTTCTCTTAAAAAAATGAAGAGACCAACACTACACATTGAGAAGCTGAGTCCAAACACACCTCAAAAGGGATCCCTGCATTATTTAACACAATACCCCTGAACTTCTGACAAGATCCCACTTTCCTTTAAAACAGCAAATTCTGAGCAACAGATCACACAATATCTAATCATCCTCACAGAGCTCTCACCATGCTAATTCCAAAATTGTTGCATGGTGTGATTAACAATCTGTTGTTTCATGACAATAATACAAACTGCTACAAAGGAATTAAGAAATCCCTATGAAATTGTCAACTGGAATTACAGAGAACGGCAAACAGAATTAAAATTTATAACCTCAGAAATAAAGAAGTATTGTAGAATACATTAAAAAAATAATTTACACTTGAAGGTAATATTTTCATCAGAGGCAAGCAATCTCTTTCCTTGTTTTGCCCCTCCTGCAAGGACTGTTTTCCCTTTCAAGATCTCTCCAGCAGAGCAGAGATGCAGAGAGGTGAAAATGTAGAGAGTGTTTAATTGTTCAGGGACAAAAAGAGCAGAAAGAGTAGGCAGGAACCAGGGCTCAGATGAGCTCTTTGAAGACTATAAAATAAATTTGAGGCAATTCAAATTATTTTACATCGCTTTTTTCAGAAGTGTGAAGGCAAACCATAGACATTTTCCAGAGCTTTATATATTTGCAATTCTAAATTAGCAGCTATAGAGTCCAAGAACCAATATTTGCAGTGAGGATATATTTGAGCATGCACAAAGAATTCAGCTCAAATATCAGATTACTCCTTTGCAATACACACTACACTACTAACATACTATGAGTAGTGCTGATATCATAAGTGGATTAAATTTAGAGCATATTTACAATAAAAGTACAGAATAATTTTCTATGAATCAGCTCATTTGTCTTTATCCACTGTTCTGGTCAATTCATACAATCTCCCCTATTCAAATAAGTCATAGCAGATCTCCACTATTATCTTACCTTAATTTCATCACACTGGAAAAGATGCAAATCAGGCTTGTTTTGGGTTGGTTCTTTACATATTAATGCAAGAATTGAATTGTAGTTGCATGCATTCATCACAGCTTGGCAATGCTGAATTGTGCTTAAAGGAAAATTCTCCAGTTCATTCTGTCAGAAGAGGGGAAAAAAGAAGAAAACACAAAATACCACCTTACTATACAGTGTCCTGATCTCAGAAAAACTGCATGAGCTATAAAGGGAAAGTGATAATAAGCTAATTAAAATCCTCAATCTCACATACATGTTTTTTCTGCTCTCTCCCTTTTTCTCTCTCTCTGAAAATGAGACTGTCACTCACAGATCTTACCTTTGATTCCAAGTCCACCAAACTGACAGCTTTGTCATCCACTTGAAGAATCATGTCTTGAGTCCACACTTTGCCTTTGGCATCCAACAATTTCAGCTTCCTGATTCCATCATCCACTGTAATCATTGCCTCTTTTCGGTCCAGAACAAAGGTGGTCAAGTGCTGGTGAGTAAGACGTACATTTAAAAGAAATTATGATTGCAATTTCCCCTATTGTTCAGGAGTGTCAGCATTTAAATTGCCAGCAACACAAATTATTCATGAGTAAAAGTGTCTTTCTATATGACAGAGCCCACCTCTAAGACAGGGGGAAGGCTCTTTGGTCCACAGTGTCGTTTTAAGTCAACTCATTTTTGTAGCTTGCTTTTTGACACCCACTGTCATTTCCTCACCACTGTAAGCAGTTAAACTTGAAGGCACATTCTGACATCCTCCAGGTATCAAAGCTAGAATTAAACCACGAGTTTTAATTAGCTTTCTTGAGGAGTGAAAACCTGTCTCTCTCTTGGCAAGCTGAATTCAGGAGGTGCCAGCAGAAGCTTCCCAGAAGCTCCCTGCCAATGCAGCTCCACCACCACCCTGACCTGGAGTGTCCTCATCTCTTCCAGAGCTGCCAGTAGCCTGCTGGTGGCAACCAGGACGGGCTTGCATCTGACTGGGATACCTTATGGACAGGCTGGTCACTTTTATGTGCAGCACAGAAGAAAATAGTAACTACTTTTGCTCACCATCAGCTTGGAATATTCTCCAGATTCAATTAACGGCCTGGAAACTAAAAAATACATCACAAACATCACCTCAGCTAGCTTCCCTGTCATTATGGCTGTGGCAATTTCTCCTTCAGCATGCCAACCATGCAAGAAAACCCACAAAATTATTTCATTTTGTTCAGGCATAAATCCACCTTTGCATGCTAATTGAAGATCTGGTAACACTCGTTCAAGCTGAACCACATTTAATGTACATTTGCTTATCAGTCTTCTAAATAACTTTAAAAAAATGAAAATAATAAAAAAAAGAATTAACTGTGCTTTCTTCTGTAACAGGATAACAGCACATGGTAATTACAGAGAAGAAAGTAGGTGTAAGCTGCATATAATCAAAGTATTTAAAAGAAGTAAAGTGAAACAAACTCTGTACTGGCTGCTTAGCCAGGAATGCTTAGATTTCAAATGCAAACACTTAATTGTTATGCCAGTACAGGACCAAAAGCGTTATGAAGAACCCACACAAAAATAGACAGGCAATTAGAACCAACACATGTACTCATTTGCAAGCTGATCACAGGAATGATGCACTTGAAATTAGGAGTCTTCTGCATATGATCTCGCAATACACAGATGATTTGAAACCCAGTAAAAAGGAGCTGAGAATCTGTGGTGCTTTCAAGACTTGGCTTAACCCATGACTGTGGTCTGATGGCAGCAGGAGAAAGTTTGAGCCAAAGTAAGGCTCCAGAAGGAGGCACTGCATTCAAAAGTGCTTAACAGGCTACACACAGGCACTCAGGGCTTACCCTGCTGAATATTTTAAATATGAGAGCAGCATGCAGTAATTCTTCAAAGCAGCTTAAGACAGCAAGTCACTCACTTGGCTCTTCACACTGGGGAAGGATCTGTGCAGGCAGAATCTATTTAACTACCACGTATTTGACTCACTGGGGCTTTGAGGGGTTAATGCTCGACACTTTATGAATATTCTAATACCTCTGCTGATTAGATCTGATCAGAGTATTAGTTTTAAATATCACCCAGTGTGCCTTGCCAGCAGCACAGCGTTGTTCAGCTCTGCCTCATCTGTGCAAGGAGCCAGGTTCAGAGACGGGGCAGCACAAGATATTGAATCGATGCCCCGTTGAGAAGTCCTGTCTGTTTGCCAAACTACACACAACTTTGCTTACATCCTTCTACATCCACATTTCAGCTCATTATGGAAAAGCTACAAAATTTGAGACATTTCAGCGTAATCTGTTCTGAAGTGGCCCCAGGCTGGTGGGATATTTTGGAAAATGCATGTGCCTTCAAGCTTCTATATCCTCAAAAAACCATACAGGCAAAAATAACCACATGTAACCGAGAGCTGGAATTGGTGTATCACTCTCATCTCACCTCCACGTGGTACTGTGACGTTTCAGATATGCTGCTGACACTGTCTCGTGCATAATTCTTTCTTTGTTCTAGAGATGGGAGGAAAAGAAACAATAATTATTCATTCAATGCCCTATCCTGGTGTCTTGACTGCTTCTCAGAGACACTTTGGACAAGTTGTATACATGAGAAGAGGAGATAAGCTGTGGTTCATTTCTGTGTTTCAGCAGAAAATACCTCCACCCCCACATGGTCCAGCACAAGGACCATTTTTACGTCAGCAATGTTACCAGAGAGCTGGTGGTGCCCACAAAATCCACTTATCTCATCCAGTGGGTCAGGACACAGGAGGGGAGCAGTGCTCTGACTGGAAACACTTGGGAATGCTGATTATTAAAATCTTTGGCTTGTCACTGTAGAAGCAGCATAATAACTAGCACTGGGCTCACTGTATCTGTATGAGCATCCTTGAAAGCACAAGTATTTTCTGATATATACAAATAATTCTGATGTTAAATCTACAAGACGACAAAGGCACACACACACACACAAAAAAAAAAAGACCTGACTCATCCTTTATTTCTTCCTAAAGTATTCAATTCATTGAATTGCTAATTTGGAAATAGGCATGGAAGTATACACACACATACCAAAATTTCTCTAAACAGGAAGATTTTTCAGCTAACAAAACACAATGCTGCAAAAACAGAAACATGATGTGCCTTTTACTCTGTACAATAGATTCATGTTAAACCAGGAGAGGAAGGAAGGGGAAAGGCAAGATGAAGACACAACACACACCCACACCACGAAGTAATGAATTTAGATGAATACTGAAGAGCACTTTTCAACTCTAGTAGAAAAAAAATTGAATGCAAGATTTGGGAGCTTTGGGTATTTTTCCCTACAACCACTTAAGTGCCTGATCTGGAATGCCAGGAGTTCCTAATAATTATTATTAGGAATATTTTTTATATATATAAAATATCTATTATATATTACATATTAGGATTATCATAGGAGTTATTCCTAATAAATAATGTTTCACTTTGTTGTGAAAAGGTGACATGGCTGAGAGAGGTCTAAGGAAACTCTGGAAGTAATTTTTTTCCTATATACCATTAAAAATCTCCATTTCTGATCTTCAAGTAAAATAGGTGGTTTGATCTTTTTTCATATGATGAAAATACAAAAATGTACATACGAAATCCATCAATTTCATCACACTTGGAGTAGCTGGAGGTAAAATAAAGGTGATTTTGTGGACAGGAAGGTTAAGTTACTTTTCGTAAGGTAAAAAAATTCTGTGTACTATGAAACATATGATCTGTGACACACAGAGATGTGAGTCCATAAAAACCTCCCCTGCAAAGGTTTCTTCTGTGAGCAGGGTTCATCCATACAGGAATTCCAGGTGCAAAGACAGCAGTGCCTCCATTTTCAGATGTCACTTGTGGAAGCATTTGTCACATTTTAGAAACACACCACTATCTCTTCCCTTCTCAGTGACTTTCACAAAAAACAAGTTTCTGAAACGCAGCACTGGCTCGAAGCCCCCCTCCCACGGTGACAAATGCCACTCAGGCAGCAGAGCCATCCTAATCCTGCACAGCACCTGCCCACTTTGCTTCAGCAAGGGAAGTGTGCAGAGCAAACAGTCAAATTCAAGAACACCACAAATTATCCCAGTTTTTAGCCAGGAATGTGAATATTTCAAAGCAGGTATCTTACTTTCATCATGCATTATTCTGAAATCACAGGGCAGAGGACCAACATTGATTTTTTCCATCTGTATCTACTATTTCTGCTTTTGCAGCATGTTACTGAAATTATTTTTTCAGTTGATTTGTCTTTGCAACCACAACACACACACACACATGCACACCCCAACAGCACAGTCAGTAAAGCAGTACTGTCTCATTTGCTACCTTTCTTTTTTTGTTTGGATGATGATCTGAAGAAGTAAAGTCCATCTGTTCCTAATAAAACAAGGGGATTAAAAAGCAGTATCTAGTTAAATCCCATAGAATTATTTACATCTCTAAGGGGATCAGTTAGCAGTCTTCTGCTGTGGACTGTAAATGATACTTAAATACTTTCCAGTAAGAAAGAATATATGCTTTAAACAAAACAAAAATTACTTGTTTCAGTTAACAATGCACCAAATACTCAGTTTTGAGTGTTATCTTCTTTTAGGTGAACAAAAAGGTAAGTTTTATGCTATTGAATTAAACAAGCATAAGAAAGTTTACATCAACTGTAAAATTTATAAATGCTGCGAAGAGTAACAGTTGGAGTTGCTTTAAATAAAGAAAGAAAGTCTGGTATATGTAGAGGCTCCAAAGGAATTAAAAATCAGAGTAAATTTTGCAGGAGGCTCCTTATTCTGCTTCTCTAAGTTTTGTCCTGTGTAATGACAGGAATTCCAGAACAATTTGCAGCACAGATTAACAGATGCTCTTGCACAGAGCAGCACAACACTCCCAGCCAGACAGGATGGAAAGGTGGTCAACAAACCACCTTTGGTGAGATTAAATGTAAATTTTATTAAAAATTCTTGTTACTATTATGCTGTAATTAACGATTTTCATAAAATTTACATTTAACAAAAGTCAGTCAGTGTTGGTGTTAATAAACAAAAAGTATGGACACAGCAACTGAGAGTCCACACTGAGAGCAATTCGTATTTACAAATTTATTTCTTTAACGCAGGTAGAATGAGAATTAGAACCTGCTGGAGACCCAAGTTATCATTTAGAGTAGAACAGAACATTTCAGTTGAGACTGAAACACTGCTGCAGAGGATCTGGGGGCGGATACTACAGCTGCACCCTGAAATTATTCACCCTTCAAAATACATCTAATACGAATCCTGGCATCAGGAAAAATTCTTTCCATTGTGGAAGGGTTTGTCTTCAGCCTTTGTTTTTCAAATCTTTTACAATCCAATGGTTCATAAGTGAGTCTCCTTCCCCCTACAGCTCCCTAGGACATGGTTTTCTTGGCTGCCTGGCATGAATCACACTGAAGGAAGAATAATCCCCCCATGATTGTATGAACCTGGCACAAAGAAACAGGAAGAAAAAAAAAAGAAATGAAAAGAAAGGGAAGGAGAAAGGAAAGGAGGAAGGAAAGGGGGAAGGGGAAGGGGAAGGGGAAGGAAAAAAGGAAATGGAAAAGGAAAAGGAAAAGGAAATGGAAAAGGAAAAGGAAAAGGAAAAGGAAAAGGAAAAGGAAAAGGAAAAGGAAAAGGAAAAGGAAAAGGAAAAGGAAAAGGAAAAGGAAAAGGAAAAGGAAAAGGAAAAGGAAAAGGAAAAGGAAAAGGAAAAGGAAAAGGAAAAGGAAAAGGAAAAGGAAAAGGAAAAGGAAAAGGAAAAGGAAAAGGAAAAGGAAAAGATTAGGGTCGCTAAAGAACACAAAATGATTCACACTAACACCTCTCAATGTCAGAACAGGAAAGAGGAAACTTTATTCTCTGACTCCAGTATTTATAGATTCTCAACTATGACCAGGGATTGGATAATTAAGTTACACCTTCCCAAGAACACTGGTCACGCGAAACGTTCATTAAAAGACATTTCTTAGAAGGAATGTGATAAACAACTTATGTTTATAGGACTTTCATGGGAAAGTAACTAAAACTGTGAAAACATTATCAGAAGGCTTAATTTTCAGGGTGACAGACTGGCATCTAGAATGCACGCTCTTCAAGCTCTGCTTTCTCCTAGTGCTTGGCTCCTGTCCCAGATTCCACCTACATCCCTCCAAAAGTTCTCACCTTGCCATCAGAAAGGACACAAACCCTTTTGCACCCCCTCCTGCTGAAGTGCTCCACTGCCTTGAGCTTCTAGAAAAACTGATAAAAGCCTGCAAAGCTGTTCTCTGTCCTCCTCTATGGAGAGGACACAAGGGACTGCTGCTCCTTCCTACAGCACTTCTGTGTTTCCATTTCCAAGTCACAGAGATCTCTGCACACGACTCTCACAGGTTTTTTTTTCCATCTGTATAAATCTTTTTATTTTCCTACAGAGTTGCCCATTGCCATTCTTCTGGGAATGCAGCTTCCATCTCCCAGCTCTTTCACATAACAAAGTGACAGATTATTAGCCATTGATATTAATCTCACTGTTTTTACAGAAACCTTAAAACATTCCTTTACTTATCACACAAACTTCAAATGTGAGTAACACATGCTCTGCTATTGAAAATGAGCCACAGAATTTGCTGATGTGCTGAGTGTAGTGGGTCTGGCTAGCATGGAGATAATTTTGGATCCAATAACACAGGGATATTTTAGTTGAATGGTGTCCAAGTCTTCTCTTTTTCTTATTCTGCTGCCCCAGTGAGTGGTCTGAGGGTGCACAAGAGGCTGAGAGGGGACAGCTGACCAAAAGGATATTCCACAGTGTTTAATATCCATTAATACTGCTGAGCAAGAGCTCAGCAATAAAACTGGCAGGTCAAGAGTCTTTCCAAAGACCCCTTGCCCAGATAGCCTGAGCATTGCTCTGCTTATGGAAGGCTGGGAGTAAATCCCTTTGTGCTATTCAGTCCTTCTTCCTCCCTGTTCTTTCCTTCACCTATTAAGCCATCTTTATCTTGATCCATCAGGGGTTTTTTTCTTGCTTTTTCTCTTCCAATTCTCCCCCCTATTCTGCTGCAGAGAAGAGACAGGGGGAATGGGCAAGGAAATGGGGAGGTCCTCAATTGCTGGCTGGGTTCAACCCCTGACACTGAAAACAAAATAATGTTTTGTATGCTCTGTTTCACTCTCCTAATCCTCCCAATCAGTCTCAGCCTCTCACAGGTCCCTTCATGCATGAAGAGGCTATTGAAGCTGAAGTGAAACACTACAACAGAGACTTCCAGACACAATGCATAAAACTATCAAATGATGAATAAAATTAACAGAATTATTAAGTATTTTTCCTATCTGCTCTACTCATTGCTGTTCTTACATCCACCACTTACAAGTACAGGGCAGCTTTAATAACAGGTTAGCTCAAACTCTGCTGATAGGCTGCACATCATCTACACAAAGGGTTTTTCCTCTGGTAAAATGAAATTAAAAAAAAAAAAAGAGAGAAGAGAGGATCATGGCTGAAGACACTTAAGTTAGATTCTTAACCACAATCTATAGCAAATGCAACCCAGAAGAATTTGATTAAAATATAATCTCTCACAACACAAAGGCAATAAAGTGAAAAGCAGCACAGCATTTCACTTACAGGTCCTGAATGTACGATCTACTAGCTATGAAAGCTTCCAGAGGAGCAGGAACATTGATCCACACAAACTAGCATTATTCCTGATGTCTGATGTGGACAGATGTTACTACAATTCCTGTTTTGTGACACCATTGAATTCACCAATCATCAGCTACATGTTTCTGTTTTCAAACAGAGTTTGAAAGCTGATATTATTTTCATTTTTGAAAGCATCCAAAACTCCAGAAAACAAAAAGCAACCTCTTAACCAAAGACTTTCAACCAAGTCAAAAACTCTACCAGACAGTACATGGCACAGATAAACAGGACTGTAGATCTCTGAAATCTGATGGCAATCCACATGGATGTGGGTTGAGAGTCTCCCCCAAAATCTGACTTATGAATCCTGGAGTGACAGCATAAAATATTTCCACACATCATCAAGCAGAAAATGCCAATACTTGGTTTACTACCATCTATCTACATTGGACTGATTGTTGATACCCCTTTTTTTCTGGCTTCTTTCAGTGGGCTCATTTACCCGCCTATGAGGTACACCATGAATTTGTTACACTGCAGTTCTTGCTCTGAATGAGGCGTATGAGAAATGCAAAAACGCCCAGGAAATTTCACTTCCAGCTCCAAATCACAGCCACCAGACTATAAACTCAGCACACAAAACACTCAGTCTTCTCTGATGCGCTGAGTGAAGACAATTTTAGCGACACCTCTCAGTTCTGTCCAATAAGCTACAATAAATTGGCAATTTGGAGCTCCTGGCTCGTTCCTCCTGAGGAATGAGGCTGCTCCTGTGTCACTGGCTGGCAAAGCCCCAGCACAGCCCTGACACTGCTGCTCATCTCCCCACAGGACAGATGGAGGAGCCAGTGCTAGAACAACAGGTGACAGCAGAAGCCAAAACCTGTTTCAGATGGAAAGGTCGGGAAGCAAACGATGAAATAAACCCCGCAAAAATACGCCCAGAGCACCTTCCCTCGCGGGTCACAGAGACATTTGTCATGCAAATAGAAAACAGCTCATTTCAGGAAGGAAATGAGTGAAAACAAAGGGGTTATTTGACACAGGGAAAAAGGCAACTGTAAGGAAATTTTCACTATCAGACAGGCACATTAGAGATAAGACACTAGAGATAGGCTCCAGTCTGGTTTTTAGCTGAACTCTTGGTAACACCAATAATATTTCAGCTTCCCTTTCCACACCACTCTGGCCACCACTTGTCTGGTGACTGAAGGGCTGAATAATCATGAATCACCTCAGCAGTGGCATCTAACACATAAACTTCATGCCAGGACATAAACATGCCTGTGTATATATATATATATATATAAACATACACACACAGAACAATAAGCAGTAATAAGTAGTAATAATAAGTAATGAGTAATAAGAATAAATAATAATAGCAATAGTAATAACTATAATAACAGTAATAATAACAGTAATAGTAACAGTAATAATAATAGTAGTAATAATAATAATAATTTAATCTTTACAGTGCTTGGAAGAAATTGAGTTCAAGATCAAGTGGTCACTTAGGAGCCCAGGTACCATTTTCACTTGTTGATAGTCAGGAATAAATGGCTTAGTCCAACTGACTCTCAAGTTTTCCAAGAAAAGGAACATTTTCATGGGAAAAACTGCTGCTAATGTCACATTGTCACATTTTAGTAAAAAAAAAAAAAAAAATCACAGTGCATCTTACTTTTACAGTAAAATTATATATATTTTTCCAGTAAAAGTGAATCTGTTTTATACATGAGCTTTCTCTGCTAACCAATAAAACATATATTTAAAATATATGTACACAACAAAATATAAAAAGAAAGCTAAGACAGCTTCATCTTGCTTTATAGGATTTCAGTCTCATAAATCTCAAATAAAATAATTTAGTTATCAATTATAAATAAAATACTTTTTAATAAGCATTTTCAACACACTTTAACAATTCCAATATCACTCAGCTGCTTTTCACCTTGTTTGGGAGAGAATGCAC
This sequence comes from Poecile atricapillus, assembly GCF_030490865.1. Taxonomy (NCBI): domain Eukaryota; kingdom Metazoa; phylum Chordata; class Aves; order Passeriformes; family Paridae; genus Poecile; species Poecile atricapillus. Next base: position 4,181,498 of record NC_081266.1, on the reverse strand, counting down.
AAAAAATTTAACATCACAGAGGAGGAAGAGGCACATGGGATGCAGCAGAATAGTAACTTTGTTGCTAAAACTTTGAAAAATTGCCCTGAATTTGAGAAAGATTTTTGGTGTTTTCCTTGTTCTCTCCAGCTCGTGTATGTGGTGATAGCAACAGCCTGGTTCTTTATGTGTGGAAAACAGAGAAGAAGTAGTAAAATGTGCAAACTACACTCTAAAAGCTGTGCCAATGCATATCCACTTGGAGCTCCAGAATAACTGATCCTTCTGTTTCACTCAGCTCCTGGCAGCTGCAACCACAGTTTTGTGATCTATCCACCAGCAACAGAAGTGAACCAAGGACAACAATTCACTTCACAGGAGCCACCACGCAGCAGTTTCATGGCAAGCATTTTCAACTGGCACCTGAACTCAGTTAAATACTTTGGAAGTAAAATAAAATACCATTATGTACATTAAATTTACTCACTTGTCCCCATCTTCTCCTGACACATGACCATCCCATCATGTTTGATATGAAAAAGCTCAGAGAGATATTTTTAAAGCCCACAAAGATTAAAGAGCAGTTAAGCCATTGATACTGCCCTGCTGTTCAAACCATGTAATCCTGAAAAATTTTGATGATTATGTAAAATGAAAAAGGAATCACAACACTCTCATAGCATCTCATAAAGAAATAATCTGCTAAGAGTTTTTTTGCAACGTCTCTTGCTGGTTTCTGTTGCCACCTACTATTTCTGCCAACACTTGCAATCAGTTTGTTGAGTGAACCCATACAGAATGCAGAAATCACTCTTGGAAATGATCAGCTCAGAATTTTTCTCAGTTTCAGTTCCTGCCCTCAGCACTTCGTCAAGAAACTGACTTCGATAGTGTAGCACCAAAATGAAGTAAAATTGAACTTAGAATGGTTCAATGTTTAGGTTGAATATTGGGAAAAATTGTTTCACCAAAAGGGCTGCCCAGGGGAATGGTTGGATCACCATCCCTGGGGGTGTTCAGAGGATGTGTTTGTGAGGAATTCAGGGCCCTGATGCAGTGGTGGGCTTGGCAGTGCTGGGTTAATGGTTGGGCTCGATGATCTTAAAGTTCTTTTGCAACCTAAAATGATTGTAAGACTCTAAAGCATGCTGCCATCACTCCCCTACCCTCTGAGCTCGCTCCTGGCCACCACTCCACCCAAAACAGGGGGGAGAAAAGATTACTGCTTGGGATGTGGCAGTCCTTAGGCACTGCTCCTTGGGCTTTGCAGCTGGTTAACCTGCAGAAGAGTGGCACAGAGGGAGAGCTGGCTGATCCTGAGGAGTCCAGCACAGGACTGTTGGAGTCAGAGGCACAGAGTGTGTGCCCTTATCTCTGATACCTGGCTCTGACATCCAAGAAAACACTGAATTTCATATAACACCATGGAAACAACTGTTAAATAGAGAAACCAGGAGTGTAAATTAGAGAGTTTTCTTAAGTAACTAAGTGAAAAAGTTAAAGGTTTAAGCTCTTTTAAAAAACAAAAGGCAAGATGGAGGATTTAGGGTGTTGTCTCTTCTTCCTTCTTTCTTCTTCATCTTCTTCTTCCAGAGGTTTTTGGGTAGTAATGAGTGATTCAGAAAATGCCACAGTGCAGCTCACAGGTGTTGGGTCATTGGGTCACTAAGAAAAATAATTAACTTGGCATTTGTTAATTGGGTAAATGGACATTAAAAAACCTTGAAGAAGTTCTTTGTTGGCCATTTTGCACCTTTCTATCTTAGTGCATGTAGCTCCTTGTGCCTTGTATATATGTAATATAGATTAGAGAAGAATAAACAACAAGAGAAAACTGCCTCTCTCTCATCAAACTCAGTCCAAGGGGGGAAAAGAACCCAGCCACAAGTGTCACATCCTGACAGGTTCTCAGGGGAAACCTTGTCCTTCCAGTCTCATCAGTTGTACTGACTTTCCAAAGAGCATTTAGCACCAGGCTCGGATTTACAAAGCAGAACTCACAGCCTGGCTGCTGCTGCTGTTCCCATTGCCATTCCATGGGTGGGATGCACTCCCAGGGGAGGAGGATGAGCTGAAAATGCTGCACTCCTCCACGCTGGAGAGTAGTGTGCACAGCCAAGACAAACACTAGCATTTGTAGCTGGTGAATGCAACGAGGTTCAGGCATTCCTAACATCACACCTGAGAGCCACAGAGCCTGCTGGAAACAGCACGCCAAATCTGTCACACCAGCGCTAACTTCCATTAAATCCTTGTGTCAAAGAAGAATAGTGGAAGTGCCTTTCCTGCTAGCAGGGGATGAAGTTGGGGAGGCAGAGGGAGGTACAGGAGAAATCAAACCCACAGCAGAGCTAAACCCTTGAATGGCTTCTCCCTGGTGCATACTTGAGCTATAGGATCACTCTGAATTTTGTGACGAATGCTGCCTGAAAAATGAGCAGGTGGGAGCTCTCTACTTAGTAAACTGAGAATTTTCCAGTTAGCTTCAGTAGGAATAAAACCACTTTGGTTTTTAGTTTACTTGACAGACACACCCACGTGTATGTTCTCACACTTTCAGATTAATATGTGTAAAATATTGCCACCACGACATCACAATTACTATTTAAACAGCAGTTTAGCACAGAAGTGAAGAGAGTTTTTGCAGCCTTACCGTAGAGAGCTTTCGCACTTGTTCTTGAATTCTGCTCCCTCTCTGCCTGAGCAAACGTTGGGGAGCCATAGCCACTGGAAGAAAACATTTCTGATTATCTTCTGTATAGATGAAAAAAAAACCACCCCTCCCCTTAACTAGGACTGCACACACCTACAGCACTAGCACCAGAGGGAATGATAGTGGATATTTGTTCCACACCATAAATATGAGGGAGAATGTTTCACTTTTGTTGCATTAACACATCATTCACAACTGGGGTGTGGTATACAAATAAATACCACCTAAACTCAAGAAACAAGCTTCACTGCACAATTATAATAATGATAATAATAACAATAATGACCATGCCAAAGAATTGGGTAGGATTTGGATATTTTTTATCCTGTGTACACAAGTGTTGATTGCTTTTAACAATTTTAGCTGCTTTTAATGAAAATCTAAAATGGCTGTCACTGTCTTACACAAATGAGAAGGCAGTATGATTACAAGTGTCTCAAGAATGAGTGATATAAGAGTTCACCATAAAGGGACAACAATATGAGAAGCAAAAAACACCACAGATATCCCACTCCAATCAGAAATTTGTGTTCCTTGGCATCAGCTGGGTAAATTCTCATTAGAGTTGTGAGTCTAGTGCCATGCTCCTGATGCAGGGATCACTCTCTTATCTTAGGCAAGGTAACACTTTCAGGTAGCAGCTGCTCAGCTCTGTTTTCTGGGAAACAGTCTGTTCTCACAGATGGGAGAGGCAGCCTCATCTTTTATGCATAAAAACACATTCACTCAGAGCTAACCTTAAACATCTCAGGCACACAAAGATCTCTCTGAGTAACATAATAAGGATGTTATGGCTACAGCGACTTATTTTGCTGTTCCAGATGAGTCTAGGCAATAACACATCTTTCCCTCACACCAACACAAAAATCTGTCACTTTGGTTCCACGGTTTGCAAACCCCTCACTCTCCAACAGAAAATGCCTTTTTATAATTCCAGTGGCACCTACCAATTATAGCTCCATCTGAAATGAAAGCCTGAAGAAGGAAGTACAACACTATTTTGTCCATAAAAGGCAAATCAAAGGCATAACCTTACTTCATTTGAGGGAAGTAACTTCCATATCCACCGGGAGGGGTGTTTGAGATGTGCCCATTCATTCTCACCGTCACTCACTGGGGGAAACGACCTGGGAAAAGAAACAACAGCACATGAATGGAAGTCTCCTCCAAGATGAAGGTTTAACACAGATACAATACAAACAATACAAACACAAATACAAAATGAGGAAATTATGGTTGAAATGGGAGAGAAATGGCATCAACAAGCTCAATTGTTATTAACTGCATCCCGGTGATGCCTCAAAGATCCGCTATGGAACTTCTCCCAGTAGCAATTTGATAGTTACTGCTTCAAATAATTTATAATTTAGTGAACAAAGCTGTTATTTTTGATACAATGGTCTTTAGGAATAGCTGCAGAAATAGAAGGCTCACTAAACAAAGAACGATATCTACTGCAAAAGTGAACAAGATGTTCCGAATGGCAACTTTATTACTCAAGCGTGCTTGATTTCAACCCTCAATTCATTTCTTTCAAATGCAACTTTTGAAATGACCTTTTGATACATAGTCTATGAAACATACCAGCTGAATTGTTGGAAAGATGCATTATCAAATTAAAACACAATTGTTAGCACAAAAGGAAACTTGGTTAGCTATTTTGGTACTTAAGTAAATCTTTTTCTTTTCTTTTTTTTTTTGTGTTAGCAGCACTTAACATCCTGAAAGTTTGGCATGCCAAATGAAACGTTTCCTATAAAAGCAGTGCTGAAAAGGCCATGATAAAACAGTTTAAAAAATTCTCCCTTTAATTTAAACATGTCCACTGAAGTTAAAACTAGCTCTGGAAAGTGACTTTCATAACGCTTTCATATTCAAATTTATCATGGGCAGACATTCTTTCATTTACATATATACATGAATAATATAAATTTAAATATTTCTCCACATTTCAGTCCCACTGCAGAGCAGTCAAAAGTGTATCTGATTAAATTTGTACCTACAAAAGCTCTGTTCCCAAAGTAAGCACAACCTGCTCTGTTTTCACCAGAGCTGCTGTGCAGCCAGCTTATTTTCTGAGCCCCTAAGTCAGCTCAGTGCCCCACAGTCTCTACTCTCCTCCTGTTTTACAAAGAAGCAGCTGCTGTTTGACCTGCCAGTACCCACTGAATGTCCACATATACTCTGCCACTTCCTTCTTCCCTGCAGAAATACAGCCAAGATCTGTGCTGAGCCCTAAATCCATCAGTCAGCTCAAGAGATGTAGAAGCTGCTGGTCTTCTGTGCTGAGAACATGGGTTTTATACCCTCCTGAGGAACACCTGGCACCTCCTGCCTCGGATGCAGGTAGCAAAACCAACTAGATGTGTATTTGACAAATGAAATTGTGTGGAAGGGTGGTGTTGCTTTTAGTGGGTACATACTTGCTGATTTGGCTTAGTGTATTTATTACATTTTAGTTTGCTGAATTTGCTTTGAAATCTTTGCTCCTTGCAGCACCTCTTTAGTGACACAAGCACATTCTGCCCCACAAATTTATCACATATCCAAGCTGGTAGCCTGTTTGGCTGCTCTAAGACTCTTTTTATGGAGTGCAGTCCTTAACAGCTGCCTCCAATAAATTACTGCCCGTGCTGAGTGCTGCTCAATTCATTAGCAATTACAACCTTTGGGAAGCATCCTGAAATCGTCCCATGACTTGAGAGGATACAACTATTCATTTTCTCAGCAGAATTTGCCAGCTCATTGTGCACTCCCTGTTCCATTTCAGCGACTGCCTGGGCCAGAGCAGTTCCCAGTGCTCCTCCCCAGCTCAGGCTGCCACTGAGCTCTTCAACACTTCCTATCAGCTTTTAATTCTTATCATCATCTGCAACCACGCTCAATTTGCTGCTCTGCTTCACAGTTTACCCTGTGATTAGCTTCTGAAGAGTCACCAGATCCAAAACACACAAATTATCTCTGCTGCTCTTTGGTGTCCCCGCTTTACTTTCCATCCACACGTAGTTTAAGATAGCACTTATTTAATAATTCTGTTTGTCATAATCTTTTATGATTTGTAGTCTTTTCTTTTTCATAGGCCTATCTATAACAAATTCTGCACCTATCTGCCTTAAAGTGAGATCTGGGGGAAGAAAAACCCCCTTGGTTTAAAACTCTCTCAGAATAATTCCACTGCTCTGACATCTTAATCTGACAAATACTTGGTTTGTATTTGTACTCGCTCAATTTTATGGATGTGGCGAAACAGATATTTAAAGTAGAAGGAATGTAATGTATTAGAATGTAATACATTAGAATTTCAAGCTTCAGCCTTTGAAGTCAGCATGACAAACTGAGTTTGAAAGCAGCAAGAAGGCTGAGCAGCAGATTTTCACACTGGGGAAAGAAACCACATCTCATGACTAAATACTTGCTCACTGTAAGGCACAACACGGCTTAAACACAAAAAGCTTCAGAATTATATTTTGCATGAAGAGATATTGAAAATCTGAAGTCAAAAATTTTGATTATTAAATAAAAAAATCAAGCAGTTTGTTCTGCCAAGCAAACACAAAAGTCTTAGTCAGATTTAGGTGATACACAAACCAACCACTTGCTATTAGAGAGTTGAGTAAAGGCAACAATATCTCCTGCCTCTCATGCAATTTTCCAGTGCTTTTGAAAATGCCAGGACAGCTACCTTGACATGACAGTTTCAATGCTGTTGCAATTTCATGCAGTGCATCTGTCACTTGGTTCAAGAAACCTCCTGAATGTGAACACAAATAAACCCTTTACCTTAATTATTGATAATTAGTTCAAATATTTATAGCAGCAACAAAAAGCTACTCGTGACTCCCCAAACAATTTGATCTCATTCAATCTAAATGTTTCAGGAAAAAAAAAATATTAGGAAAACTCTTTCATTTTTTTTAATTAAGTGCATGATGAAGAAAAGTAAAGAAACACAAAAGGGTAACAGGATGTGCAAGGCATTATTATCCCCTTGTACAGCTTTCTCTGCTGTGTTTCTCATCTCAAATGCTCTTTTATCTCTTATAACCAGTCAGTCCTGCAGCAAAAGTCACCCCCTGCACACTGCAAAGCCACTGTCAACCAGGAGTCTATTAATAAACTGCATTTCCTCTTCAATCCTCCCTTTCACCTCAGCCCAACCTATGCTGGTGTCCTAGACTTTAAAACAAACATCCTTCACAATTAACTGCACGACCCCTCTTCAATTAGGCCTCAAGTATCAACAGTTTGCTTGTGAATATGGCCAAAAATGGGCACATGTCAGGAATCCTGCATGAAAAAAAAAATAATCATGCCTGCTTTGAAAAAAAAAATGCTTTTAAAAGGAAAGCTAAGTAAGATTTCAAGGAAAAAAGAATAATAAAAAATAGATACAGTAATAAGTAATAATAAGACAAATATCAAGGCATTTATCCTTAAGTATATTAAAATAATATATAATAAAATATATAATGTTATAAAATAAATATAAATATATAATATCAACCAAAGTAAGATATATAATAAAAAGAGTTTTAAATAGTTATTAATATTATACTTTGGAAAATAAAAAAATATCCACAAAATTGTCTCCACGACAACAACAAATAATCCACCTAGGACTTCCCTGCTGCCATCAGCTTTATTTTTGAAGGGATATTGATGGTCAGCAGCTCTGTGAATGACAAAGGTCCAGCCTTTATGACAGAGAAACCATTCCTGAGACAGATGTAATTTGGTTCTTCACTGCTCAGCAGTTACAGGTGGCAATCCTGCCAGTGTGATTTTATAAATGGGTAAAAATACCCATCTTTTCAAAAATGTCAAAATGTAAAAATACTCTTTGTCTTCCCCATTTGTAACACAGCAGCCTCGTGAAAACAACGCAATTTATGTGTCAATTTATGTGCCATGTCATTTCCTAACAGGAGTTTGAAAGTAACAAAAACCCCCAGTTTATTTAAAATATATATTAAAAAAAAAAAAAAAATCCAAACCACTTTTTCTAGACAGGTAGAGCTGTATAATTAAAGAAAATTAGATATTCTAGAGCCTGGTGCTCTTTTCCACTCATCCTGAAGCGGTCAGTCACACCCAGTGGCAGATCACAATATCATATGGAAACCAAAAGAGAAACAACTGAATCACATGGGTATTTTAGAAACTATGGAGGAGGAAGGGCTAAGGAGAAAAGGATGCACAGGAAAGAACAGGAAAGCCAATAATGGTTGGAATGATTATTGTCTACTGATTAAGAAAATGTCATTGTTATCATGTACCCCCAAATTCTCCCCCAGCCAGAGCATGGGCTGTAACTCCAGCCTAAACCATTTTAGACTATTAAAAATGAAATTCCCTAGTGAATGTAGCAATGTCAGATAAGGACACTCTCTCTCCACCCTTCCTCTTTTAAAAGTGTTACAGAAGAACAAAACAACAGGAAAAAAAAATTAAATTCCATGTACTCATAGCTCACTGTGCATTCAGTAAAAATGCCTCTTCCTGCTATCCCCCAGCATTCAGCACTGCTGACCAAAAGAATGTACAAAAAATGTTTAACTTGCTGCTTGACTTGTCATTTTTCATTTGTTTCTTCTCAAACCTCATCCCTTTCACCCACACACACTTTCCCCACTCCTGCTGATTTTTTAAACAGCATCTCCTCGTGTCTACCTTGTTGTTCTGGCCCATTACTCTCCTATTTGTAGCTTTACTCCAGCCACAGATTTTACAGATGGGAAACTCCTGGCAGAAATACATCCTGAGGATCCAGATGAAATGCTGCTGCTGCCCTCTGCTTTGGGACTTGTCTCAGAGCACAACCAAGAGCAAACACGAGTTCTGCTGCTTGTTGGACATCTTGCCTCGAGATAAACACCAAAATGCACATGAATGCCTAAGCAATACTTCTGAAATGATCCCTGGGGATTTTCCATCCTCAGTGCACTGATATCCCAGAATTTCTCTGAGAGAAATTGCTGGCAGCAGCTTTGCCCTGTAATGTTTTCAGTTTCCTGTTAAGCAGGATGGAGCATCCAAAAGCTGGTAGAAAAGATGATGGCAAAAGAATCAAGGCAGAAAATTGAAGACCAGGCCCTACAAGTGCTGCAGTTTGAACACAAAATAGATTAACTTGATTCCCCACCACTGTGGCTGCTGTCCCCTTTGCCTCTCTCAAGCCATTCTATATTTATGAGGGGGGTTTTGAAGCTTTCTGTGTGTATTCACAGAATTCCAGTATTCACTCCTGCATCCAAGCACCAGGAAACATGTCAATAGAATACCCACAATAAAATAATGTTGAAAATGCTGTTTCCTTCAGGACCTCTCTGCAATCATAACCATTGTCTGGCACGGCCACCAGCACTAATTACACTGCATTTTAGTTTATGCAAATCTGCACTTCGTTGCATCCTGGGTTTAGGTTTTAGTGCTGGATGCAGAGCTAACTGAGGTTCCTGCTAAGCAAACCTGGGGGTGGGGGAAGAAAAGACTGGCTGTGTCTCCCTCTCCTGCCTGAATTTTACTCCCTACACAAAGCAGAACTTCACCCCAGAATATTATTTACCTGCTTGTGTAAGGGGTCATGGGGGTAGAAGCATTTCAAGCAACTAAAGACAGTGACAGACAAAAAATACAGCTTTGTCCAGGCAGGGGACAATGACAAGGCACCCAGAGTGTCCAGGGGGGATTTGTAAATGTGCTCACATCCTTCTCCACAGTGCAGTGTAGCAGACAACATCTGCCAAAACCAATGCTGGTTCTGCCACTTTCAGAAAGTGTTCTGATTTTCACTGACAATTTCTGAAATCTAATACTCTTCCCTGAGTCCTTCCCTAAGAAGGAGCGTGCTAAATTCATTAGCAGCACTCCTTTCAGCAGGAGGGATTGGATAAATTTAGTAAGAAAATTTGTTGTCATAATTATCAACCAAAACAGACTTAATATATTAATGCAAGACTTGTCCCCAGAACAGTAATTGCTACCTGAAAGAGAAGGTTTCCAGTGGAAAAACAAGATAAAAAATGCCCTGGAAGTCTTCTTTTCCCTACTATGATATTTTCCAGTGATCCACTGTTAAATATTCTAGCAGTACAATTAAGATAGCTGTCTTTTATTTTGAGAAAGGGGAGAAATATGAATATCAACAGGAAGAGCTGAATGAATAACCTTCAGCTAGATCATGTTCACAGACTTCACCCTTATTATTGCCACACTAATAAAGACCCTGCTTGAAAACAGGTTCTTCTTCTGGCATGGCAACCTATTTCCATCCCTTTCACTCAGGTCTGGCCCATGATTTATAATTAACCATATTGAAAGAAAATAAAACAGCTTTACAAATAACAAAAGCTTCAAAGACTTAAAATCCCCATTGCAACAAAGGAACGTTAATAAATATGCCAAGCACTGAAGCCACCACTCACTGCTACTTTTAATTAGAGAAATAACCACCTCATTTAAAGCAATGTGAGTATTAATTACCAAGATCAAGATCATTATGCAGTCCTTGCAGAATGTATCCCCACAGCTGGAAAATCTTGTATAAAAGAAAAATGACAGGATTAAAAAAACCAACCCAAAAATCCAAACAAAAAAGCCACACATAGTGAGCAGTCTAAAAAGGAAGGAGTCTATGGCATAGGAAGGAATATGCAGAGGAAAGTAGAAAAAAGGGATTATAATGTACCATAAAAATCAGTGTTCTTGGCAGTAGAGTAGTAACCTGGCAAAAGATCCCATATTTACCCATAAATCCCAATTCCAACGTGGCTACAGCAACACACTCAGTATCTCCACTTGAACAGAGATGTACAAAAACTTGTCCTGGTTTGGGTTTTTGGTGGGTTTGTTGTTTGTGGGGTTTTTTTGCTGGGTTTTGTTTTCTTAATTTTAATTTTTTTAATAAAACCAAAACTGCCTTGAAACCGCTGACTGGTGAATTCTGCTGACCCAGCACAGAAACCACAGCTGTATTTCCCTTCTTCACAATCCCTAATTTATTCTTTTTTCTCCTTATTTCCTTTTATTCTTTGATACATCATACTTCAAATGAGATCACTAGATTTCAAAAGAGGGCACTCCAGACACTAATTTGAAAGTCAGTCTGCAGTATACACCAACTTTAAAGCCATCACTTTAGAAATGGAAACTTCCAAAAACTTCTAAAGTATATAAAGTGTATAAAGTATATAAAGTATATAAAGTATATAAAGTATATAAAGTAAGACAATGTCTTCAGGTGTTGTTTTAGACAAAGTTTTCCGCTCATTCAGGCCAAAAAATGAAAGAACTCCCAACATAGTTAAAAAACTGCTGCAAGTTGCCCAAATGAAACTGGCTTAACCACCTATCCACATTTATTAGCCAGTTAATAACTGTGTCATGACACAGGGATAATATTAAAACTGGCGTGGTTCACAACAAACTGAACTGAAACCATATAATGACATACTCCAACCAGACTGTAAAAATTTACATGAAGAAGGAGGAGGGGGGGGGGGAAAAAGACAGGAACACTCTTCAATCCATCTCTAATTTGGCTTAATAGAAACATGGCAAGATTTAATTTTTATTTTCTGAATTATTCTGAATTTAAGAAAAAAATAATTCTGAATTATTCTGAAGTTACTGAAGTCCATCAGATACTCACATAGAGAACAAATTTCTATGTCTGTACTAGGTTACAATTTTGAATTAAACAAGGCAAAGTTGAGTAGGAGCAACATCCACTGGCTTCCTGATGATCTTAAGGCTCCAAACCATTGTGGACCACCCACTGATAACTGATTAATTAGCTAAATCATCCTTGATGATTGAACTTTGTTTATTAATCTTTACCTCTTTCACCAGTAAAGTACTCTGAATGCAAACTAACATCTTGAAGGGCTCAAAATTCACCATGGCAAGGGTTCATGCTTTTTGGCTTACTTTAGATTTAGATATTTTATATTGTACAAAAGAAAAAGAAAAGACATTTTCCATGCAGTTCAGTGAAACCAGGAAAGGCTCTGTTTTATAAAAGTGAATAAATAGGTGCAATTGAAAAGTTATTGATCACACCACAATAAATCAGCAATGATGAGCGTAAGGGTAAGCTGGCAGGGGAGCTGAATAGCAAATCTAAAAGTTTTAAAGTTAAACTTAAAATAAATAGTAAAATTAAAATAAATAATAAAAAATAAATAAGCACATACTACTCTAGTGATGCATACTATAGCATCATTAGAATATATATCTATAAAATATTTATAATAATATATTTTATATAAATTTTTATATATGTTATATTTTATACATTGATGCATTTCGTATATTTATACAGTATTTACAATAATTATAATAAATATCTATTCTATATATATTTATATATATTATATATATTATATATTTTATCTATTGTATCTATAATTCTATATAATTATATTTTTATATCTATCTATCTATATAATATAAATATATCATATTCTGTGCTATAGAATAGCACATACTATTCTAATGATGCTCTTCAAACCTCCCTAACTCAAATAATGTGCAAACAAGGTTTCACTAGACTGATATACAAAACCTCATGACTTTGGGTGGCACAATCTAAATCAAACATCCCCAATAACAAAATCAATAAAAATAATAAATAATATAATTAAAATATAATATAATTATATAATAATATATAAGTATATAAATACTATATAAATATATAAATAATATATAAATATATAAATAATATATAAATATATAAATAATATATAAATAATATCATATATAGATAATGATAAATATACTAAATAATAAAAGGAATGGGGATTAAACAAGTTTTTAATGCCAGCAAAAGTGATCAGAGTATTCATATTCTCAGAAGTAATTTAAAATATTCTCCTAATATTGTCAGTGTACTTGCAACATCTATTAAAATAACACATGATTCCTGGAAAGTATTTGAATTAATTCCAAATCTAGTCAGCAAGCCTCCTAAAAGAGACCACGTTTTCACTTGCCATGCACACATAAAGCACATAAGAAGCAGAATTTGTTCTCAAGGACGTGGTTGGGAAGCTGGAGTGAATAGCAGCAAACACGTGAGTCAAACCTGTGCCCTGCTTCTGCACCAGACTGGAGCTGCTTCACAAGACACTTCTGGCAGAGAACTGAGTGTTTTCTTTAAAACTCACCCTGTGTTACAGGAATCTTTTTTTTTTTTTTTTTCAAATTCTACAAAAACTACTTTGTCTTGAATCTGCAGGGGAAACTGCTGCTCCTCTACCTGTTGGATTTTTCATTACTAGGAGGAGACACCATGAGAAGGGGCCCAGGTACACAGTGTCCACATGGTAACAACAAATAGAGACTCCAAAAATGAGGCAGAAGAGTGAAAAGGGAGGGAAAGCCAATTAATTTTTAAATAAAATTGGAGAGTAAGTTGCACTATAAGCTATTTTAAACCCTAGCAGCAGCAGCCACTGACTCTTACAAACATCAAATTTGTTCAGGTTTTCCATCTGTAACACCATCACTGGTCCAACTGAGATATTCAATTTAATACAGTGAAAAAACACAATTATTGTGTTTTCACTGAAAAACATGCACTAGAAAAAAATATTTTTCAAGGGAATATTTTTCTTTATTTTTTTCCCTTCTACTTGAAATACCTACTTGACACCAATCAGGAAACCCAAAATCGTTTCCTACTCCACAGCAGGCTGGAGATAGGAGAAGAGCTGTGTGACTTGTTTGCTTGCACAGAAGAGTGAAGTCAAACAGCCTGTACCACACAGCATTTCCTTGATGGTTTTTCCTTCTGAAGCATGAATCTGAAACAATAAACTTCAAGGACAACTCCCCCTCACCTGAGGTTGAAAACAGGCGTATGACTGAGGATGCGTGACCTTGGCCGTGGTCTGCACAGCTCTCAGCACTTTCAGACACATAAATAACTCACCTGCACCCCAGCATCAGCTGCACAGCTTTGTTGGGGTCACCAGAAAACTCGAGCATCATTTTTTTTGGTCTGCATTCATGCCCACATAACCCAAAAAAGGAATATATTGCAATCCAGCGAGTGAACAAAAGGCGCTATCTCAAACATCTGAGCACGAGGGATCGGTCCATTTCGGAGCTGCAATTATTCAGCACAAAGTGAGTCAAGTGTAAAAGAACTCCCTGAACTGAGGTCACAGCTGACTGAAGTCACACCCTGCCACAGTATTTACAGTGTGCTTATGTAACTCAGCAATTGTTTCCTGGAAGAAAAGAGGCAGAACAATAGCAGATCCCACAGTCTGTGGGAAGAAAATAGATTCTGACTTTTGGTGTTCCATGTGTCTGGTTTTCTACTTGCAATCATTTATGTTTCGCTCTACAGACAGAATTTTTCTCATCCATTAATCTGGGCCAAACCTTTCCTCTATGTGTATTTCCATTCCAGGAACATACATTCAGCAAATATCATATTTTTGAGGTTTTGTTTTGTTTTAAATTACCTGAACCAAATGCATAAATATGATTCTTTTCCAACTCAATTCACAGATTCCCATTTTCTAAAGCAGTCTCTGCTCTGAATGCCCAGGCTTGCCAAGCTTACAGGTGAAAGTATATATACTCTTTGAAATGTTAATGCCTTTACAATCACACATTTTGTTTTCCAGCAAACATCCAGTGATTAAGGATGACAAAATTAGCAACCTTTATAAAAGATAAATTGTAATAACCATCAAATGTTTTTTGCTGCAATTACCTCAAGTGAGTTCGAATTTCACAAGAAAATTTTCCCCAGGAATTTGTCATTGATGGTTACCAAGCCAAATTCAACAAACTGTCACTAGGAAGGGATTCTGAAATGCTGCTACAGGTATTTTATTGCAACTTCCTCATTCATTCAATTGAAAACATTTGCTGAGTCATTTTTAATGTCAAATTTTCTTAAAACTAATGTCAGACAGAGTGGGGCAGAAGCCCAAGACACCTTGCCCCCAGGAAACCTCAGTAGAACTGTAATTTTTTTGAAAGCTCCCACAGGTTTTGAAGGAAGATAATTTTCAAAAAACTTTCCAAACGTGAATTTATTGCTCTTCAGCTGGTGCTTTTATTAGAAATAAATGTGTGTGAAATAAGTGTGGGTGAGAAGGTGGAAAGGAGAAAGGGAAGGTGCTAAAAAGCCTTATGAGGTAATGATTTTTGATCCTTTCCTGGCTGGAGGAATGACAGACAGGTGAGGCTGGGGAAATTAGACTGAAATTCACTTCCAGCCACAACAAGAACTGTTCTAGACGTGGCTCTTGTGATCTTACACATTACTTAAGAAGCACCCATCTAAAATCTTCCTCTAGGTTACCCTCCTACAGACCTCAGAAAGGTGAAATAATTAGGTTTTCATGCTTCAAGACAC
Organism: Poecile atricapillus; assembly: GCF_030490865.1. Classification (NCBI taxonomy): domain Eukaryota; kingdom Metazoa; phylum Chordata; class Aves; order Passeriformes; family Paridae; genus Poecile; species Poecile atricapillus. The sequence continues at coordinate 4,166,424 of NC_081266.1, read as the reverse complement.
CAATTTATGGGGATCTTGCACAAATGAGCCTCACTGGAAACCCTGCTGCTCCAGAACCCTGCCAGATTTTGGAGAGCAATGACATGACAACAAAGCGAGCTACAGCTCCAACTGGAATTAAAAGAATTACCCATGGATACAGTCTTTAGAGCAATGAATGTTATCTTAAAAACTACTTTCCATAACACCCTTATCCTCCTGGCTACACCCATGTGGCAAGAAAATATCAGAGCCCTGAAAGAGATGCTAGAGGGGAGGGATCCATAGACAATTTTTGTGGAACACAGCTACAAACATAAACAGCTCCTCCCACTTTCTAGGCAACCAAGAAATGATGCTGTTTATTATAAAACTATACCAGCTCCTCACTAATTTTGCTTATAGAGTTCTGAGCTGCCTAAACTAGAAAACATTTTCTATCCTGTGAGATTGAGAAGTGTATTTTTCCAGAAGGCACGCTAGATAAACTTTAAACTCGTAGCCAGTTTCAAAGGAAAAATATTTGTCCTACACAAAGCCTCTATTCAGCTTCCCTGTTTTTACTACAGTAAGAAAAATAGCTGTGCCCTGGGTAATTTGTTCATGTATGCCAATAAAAGCACATTGGACTAGAGCCAGCACTTCTAGCAAGCTCCCAAAGACTTCTGAAGTCATATGAAAAGCAGAACTTTTTTTTTTCCCTCTACTTATCCTTTTTCTATTTGCCATTCCCAGAACTTAGTACTTGTTTCCAATATATTTGCCTTTATTCTACAGTGAGAAGCGACTGAATGAAAAAAATAAGACTAAAGAATAAACCCAAAGCTCTCAAAGAAGACATTGTATGAAAAAGAGCTTTCAAATATCTTCACACAATGTTTCAAATGTTAAGCATGTACTGTTTTAAACTCCATGCTATTTAAAAAAGATAAAAGAGGTTAAAGTATATTCACATTTTAGACATGAAACATATAAAGAATTAAGGAGCATGCTGACATAAATACTTAGATTTCTATGCTTTCATGAAGGAATCTGATCAAGAAACTTGCTGCTGAACTAAGGCATGTCTGTGACAGATCCAGGATACAAAAAGAGCTTGGACCAAATTATTGGGAAGTTATTCAGAACAAAGCAATCATATGTGATTCCCCAAAACTCAGTGTTTTTTGAAACAGCTTCCAAAACAATCACAGAAATGGGGCTGAAAAGGAAGCCTTCTCACAACCTTAAGGCAGGAGCAACTGTGCCAAGGTAATTCCCAAAAAGCAGTACTTCCCAACCTCTTCCTTGGGCCTCCAATAAGGGAAGCTATTAACCAAGCCTGGGGAAACCCAGGGTCTCATTAGCTTTTTTCTGAAGAAGTTCCTCTCAATAAATAATCCAAATCTGTGTTGCAGCTCAAACTCACCTGGCATTGCTTCCATCCACACCCAAAAAATACACTAGACTCTTAATTTTAGAAAAAGGAAAAAAGGTAATAATGTGAGTCAAATCAGTGTTAAACTGGGCTTGTAAAAATATCCTATTCCTCTGTCTTGTATGATCAAGAATAGTTGGCTTGCTGCCACCTCCTCTCTCTCCTAGAACTTATCACTCACAGCAGCACTGCAATGGGCCCACAAGGATGTCATCTCATATGTTTTTCCAGCCAGGCAACCCAAAGTAAGCAGATGTCAACTTCTCTTTTCCCTCAGGAGCCCACGAGGCAAATTTCAGGGGGAACAATATTGCAGTTACTTCATCTATATATTATCTTTCATTATCTCAGTGTTTTTCTAAACCATATCCTTTTGCTTCTTGAACTTTACATAACCTCTACTCTTTCCTCATATTGTTTAATACAGCCTTATGCTTTTTCTCCTCCTTTTCCTTTTTTTTTTCCATGCACATCTACAGCAGACTTTCTGGGGGGAAAGAAAAGTTATTCAAGACAAAATAATTCAAGAGTAGATACAAAAATAGTTCCTGACATTGTCCAAAGACTTTAAGATGAGGACTCAGCCTGCCATCCACCCTAAGACTGTCCTTCATCTCCTGTCTGATTGGGTTGGATGATCACTGAGAAAATTAACACTGACAATTATAAATACTGCCTTTCCCAATAGAGACACCAAAAGAATTAGAGGTAGGATATTTTTTTTATTTTTTTTATTTTTTTTGGTGGTAATTTATTTTTCCCAGCTATTGCATTAAGGTTTCTGAAAACTCATTCACAGAGAGCTTTAGGTGAAATGGCAAAAGCAATTACTGCTCTAATTGCCTATGACCTCTTTCTGCCTTTCCATGGATGCAAAAACATTAATGTAGAAATCTCAACTTCTCTGAAGGTGCCAGTGTGAAATCCAGGGAAGAGGAGCAAGCTGCAACTTGCAGCATTTGAGGTTATGGCCCAAATAGGATGCAGCACAAAGATAAGATATTTTAGTAGGATAGCAGGAAGGTTGTCAGATGTCCCACCTTTCTCCATCCATGAAGAACTCAAACAGTTCCCAGACTACCCACATACCTGAGCCTGGCTCAGCCACCTCCTCTGATGCCTCAAGAGGCTCCCTGGAACAGAGGCTGGACAGAGATAAAGGAATAAAGTGGATATATATTTATTTATTAAAAAGCCTTCAAAAGATGCACCTTGGGCAGTGCAAGAGCCTGGCTGTGGCTCCACCCAAGATGGAGCCTGGGTCAGGAGTTTTCACACTTTTATAAGTTTTGGTCCATTTCCATATTGGGGTTAATTGTCCAATTACAGCTTCAGGTGATGAAATCCCATCCTCTCAGTTTGCTCTCTTCAGTTTGGTGTTGTTTACACTTTTTGGGCCTGAAGCTGCAGTGGTGTCCTTGGTTCTGGGGCTGGAAAAGGATTATTTTGTCTGCCTGAATTGTGAGGAGAACTTGCTGACACTTTATATGAAGTTCAGAGTTATACATTAATGCAGTGCAGAATGTGGATAATATGAAAGGTAAAACTCAAGGCATCACCTCCAGGAGCCCCATGGGCTGACCATGCCACCCTCTGCAGGGCTGTCCTGGCTGTTTCCTCATCACCCACCCAGGAGCTCACACTGGGGAGAGCCAAGCCACAAACTGGGACCTGGCATCGTGTGGTGGGAACAGAGAGGTCACCAAATCATTCCCTGCCTGTGCACAAGGTCAACACTTCTCCCCAAAGGCATCTGCACAGTTAATATCTAGTCAGGCTGGCCAAGCCACCTTCACGCCCTTTGTTGAAGGGAAAAGAGCACAGCTGCAGTCCAGAGCACTGAAGGTGACATTTAGGCAAACTACACAGCCAAAAAATGTGCTTCCTTTGCCATTATTCAGCTTTGCAGCTCAGTTCTTTAAAGTGCAGCAGCATCTCAGCCAGTGCCAGGCTCTCAGGTGATGTTAACGGGAGATATTCCCATCTGTTTTCTCTGAATGAAATAGGAAATGAGATCAAAGCTCTAATCACATTGGTGGGTCAAGATTTACAGAAATTAGAAAGTGAGAAAGCCATTGGATTCAGCCCTTCTCCTAGTACAAAATCATCCTCCTAAAGGATGTACAAAATCATCCTCCTGGAGCAGCTCCTCTTGAAAATCTTTACCAAACAAAACAAAACAAAACAAAACAAATAAACAAAGCAAAAAAAAAAAAAAAAAAAAAGCAGGTGAGACAGAGGATTTCTTCTGCCAGTAGAAATGCAGTGCTGAGGGTACAACAACACTGCACTTCACCTCCTGTCATGATTTCACAGCAATCCTGTCACCCAGGAGTTTCTCTGGAACTTTGTGAGGGGCCCTCACACCTGGATTCTCACACCCAGCTAAACCACAGACAGCTGACAGATTTGACACTTGCCAAAACTCCTGCTTATTTGGAATACACTGAGAGCTTATTATCTCAGGGTGGGGAAAAAACTCACACAGCTTTAGGTTCCAGAAAGGGCACTTGTGGTCAATAGTCTCAAACACTCTTTTTGTTTCTGAAAGGTCAAGCCCTGCTGCCCCCGTCTTCCTCACTGACTCTTTCCCCAGTGAAGGGCATGCACAGCTCCTTTTAGAAAAGTTCCCAGATTATTTGAATGTTTCTGCTTGAAACATAGTAGAAAGCCATATAGATTTCACTAAGGGAGGGGATCCATTACCCTACAAGCAGGGAAACCCCGACAGATGTCCCAACATTTTTTTCCTGCTGCCCAGATCCATTGGGGCTCCTGGGGAGTTCACTCCTGCCAAATTTTAGCATTACTTAGCAGATGGCTTCTTTCTCACTGTGCTCAGGGCTTTCCCCTCCCTGGCACTGGAATCACATCAGAATCACAGGTGCTGCTTCCCCAGGCTTCACCCCCAGCTCCCTTCTCTCCTCCAGCAGCAGTGTGGTCCCTCTCTTGCTCAGGGGGCAGTCTGGAAGCTCAAGGGATGCTGAACATCCCCTTTCCTGTTAACTGTGAGCAGATGAGGCATTGCAGCACGGTGATCAGACAGCTCTGCTGGGTGACAAGAGGGACAAAGTGCCTGGGTAGCATGAAACCAGCGGCAGCGATGGCGCTCCTTCAAAATTTGGGGCATATATATATATATATTTTTTTTGTACAGCACCCTAGCTCCCAGTAATGAAGTCTTAACATAACTGCAGCAGGTGGCACTTGCCTTCAAGGGTTAAAAAACAAGACTTTAACCCCTGCAGATTGTCCTGAGGACATAAATTAATGAAACTTCTCCAGTGATGGAGATGATACCTTCTTGAATTGCTCCTGAAATGGAAATATGTAAACTATGGCACTGTGTAATTTGCATTTCCCTAACAGTAAGTTGCTCTTTTCTAGCGCTCCTCTCCTTCTCATGTTTTAGTGCACTCCAGGGGGATATTATCCAGGAGGATAATACACAAGATGCAGAAGACTATGCACATGCAGTATCAAAACTAATGCCAGACTGACCACAAATGCTTTTCCAGAGGTTTCCAAACCTGAGTGGAGGCGAGGAGTGGAAGATCTCTCTCACTCCTGACTCACTCTGTTGGCCTGAACACCAGAGGGTTTGTTACTCAGAAAAGACATTTGGACATCCCCCCTCCCCCAGGAGCTCAGCAGAGGAGACTGGAAGCATCCACAGCTCCAGATTTACAGAAGAAAAAAAAGATTGCACAAAACTTGAGGAGTCTGGGATTCGTTTCAAGCCACAAGAGCAACAAAGGAAATTGTGAGCAGCATAATGATTTATTTTATGCATTTTTGAATTATCCAGAGGGAACTGGACCTCTACAATACATTTTGCCTACTGTCCCCATCCCACAGAGCTCGAGTCAGCTGCGTTGCTCTCTCACAAATGCACAAATAAAGATGGGAGGAAATCTTGCTTCCACTTTATTTTTCATTCGCGCCTTTTTTTTAGATCCCTGATGAATTTTAACGCCTTTCTTGTTGCACATGGAAAAAAGACAATTGAAAAGTGATTGCTAATATGAGAAGTATTTGGATCAATGTATCTACATAGAAAATCAAATTACAAAAGCAGAAAAAGAAGTGCAAAGGATTTGCAGGAGTGACAGAACCCTGTCAGAAGATGGAAATGACTTTGAAGAACTGTTTGGAAGAAGACTGGAAGGGATAAAGTCACAACAGTGTATTGAGTGTGGAACTGTCTGGACACTGAAAAAGTTACTCAGCACAGATAATTAGCACAAGTCAACCATGAGATAAGCTAACAGCATGGATTAGAAGGGAAAGACACCTCTAAAGGAGCATCATGAGATGCAGACCAGTCTCTCCAAATGAAAGCTACAGTTTTCCCTTTTTTTCTCCTCTGTTTCAGAGACTTTCAGGGGGAGGAAAGCACAGAGCAGCCAATTGCCCAGCTTCCATTAGTCTCCTTTAAATACCAATTTTGAAAAATCCTCTGTCCTGAAAATCAAGGTTCTCCCATGCACCTAGATGATTCTCAGAAGAAAAAGCAGTATTTGGGTGTGCAGTAGTGCACATATTTTTGTCATCTTTAACACTCACTTCCAAATGCCTCATTCAATAATTTATTTCACCACACTACGTTCACAGGACTAAATCTCACACTTTAATTTGAGCATTGCTGTTCACAGATCAGAATGCCCACAATATAAATTAGACTTTCCTGGCTAAAAAACCTAAACCATGAGAGACAATAGGCTCTTTTTTAATTGCCAAAAATAAAAAAAAATAAAAAAATAAAATAAATTGGAAAGGGTATTTAATCTTTACAGAAATATAAAATCATCCATTTCATTGGCTAATATTGAAAAATTGCATCCTACCCTGTTTCCTTCACACTCCCTTTTATTTGGATATGAAGTAAAAAAAAAAATATCAAAAATCTCAATTGCCAATATCAGGCTAGTCAAGAACAAAAGCCCAAAGCTCATAGTTTGATAAACCTGAAAAATAAACAGGGAATCAATGAGCTTGAGAACCTGCTCCTGATTGGAACTGCCTAGGCCAAGCTGGAATTAACACATGGCTGCTCTGCAGTTACATCAGCTTTTGGGTTTTTGACTGCACAGCATTTATTATCTCATAATATGCACAAAAATAAAAGGTGTGCATCACTTTTAACTTTTGGGGCGTTTTTGACCATGCTACATGACCACAGAGTCTGGAAAAGAAATTAAAAGTTAACTGTTATAAAATTACAGCTAAAACCAACCTGAGTGGAGTGAGGGTTTCCCAGAGGTAAAGTTTAATTATTTACAGTTTAGGTCCTAAGAGACCAGGTCCCAAGGTCATTTATTACCAAGAACGAACAGAAATTACTGGTTTCTATTTCTGTGGTGCAGTCAGCAGCACTGAATAAGAGCTATAAGGTAAGAGGAGGTATCCACCCTTAAATAACCTTATGGGACAGACTTTATGAGTACAAAACATGACAGAGGGTAAATATATCTGCTCAAGGAGGAGGGAGGAACAGGAAGAGCACACACCCCATGAGCCAAGCAAACACAAGGGTTTCAGAAGCAGCACACCTAAGAGCAGGCACTGCAAGATGGGCTGGCAGCAGCTTCCAGACCATCAAAACAATCCCCAGAACTGGGAAAGGTCTTGGCCACAGGTGTCAGTGCACCCAGCAATGCAGAAGGAAGTTCCTCTGCACCACAGGAACCAGAAAATGGTGCTTATACTCCACAGCTTGGACTAGGTGTCATCCCAGGCACCTCCACACTTGCATCTTCATTGCAGCAACCACCCTGGCCCTAAAGGTAACTCTCACTGCACACAGGAGTCATGGCATGTCAGCACTCTCACAAACTCCCAGGGCTGATGGTGGCTGGAATAACTTGCAAGGATGATCCTTGGGGACAAAAACACCACCCAGGGGATTTGGAAGGCTGTAACTTTGCAGTACAGTTATTAAGCCAAAAAAGCAGAATTTTGAGTACCTGCCTTCTGAAATAAAGGCAGCTTCATTTAACTGAGATTGAAGATGACATGATATAAAACATGCATTAATTCCTGTGCTGATCTGACTTTCAAGCAGGTGTTGGTACTATTTAAGACCATTTATTGTTCCAAAAGCATATGATTCTTCTTCTACTTCAAGGAAAAAAACGCTGCACTATGCACTGGGAGTTAAAGTACATTGGAGAACAAGTCACCAACCACAGAATAAACACTTTGGGAGAGCACATATCATTATAGCTGAGCAGTGGTGTTTATACTCGTGTGAATGCTTGCAGCAGTAAAACAAATGCTTAGTTACATGAGGAATGAAAGTTCAGTGATTCAGTAATGTTAACAAGTCATCTGCAAAATTAATATATACAAATGTATCACTAATAAAACCTATTGTTGTAGAAAGTTTTATTTTGGTGAGCAGCTGGGATCACCCTGCTGAGCTGTTTTTAAATGGATATAAATGAATAAAAGTGTGTGAATAACCTGTCAAGAGGTGGAAAAATCTACAAGTTAATCCTTCTTTTGTAAGCTGATTCCCCTGCTACTTGTGTAGCCTTAGTAGCAAACATTTCATGTCTAGCTCTCTTTTAAGGAATTAGGACTAAGAATTTTAAATAACATTCATAAAAAAAAAATATATATGCCAGACCTTTATCTCTGTGACCTCTCAATTAGGTAGTGGATTATCAAAACCAGACAATATTTGAATACCAGCCTATGCAAATATGTTGAGTTGCAAAAGAGAGATACACACTTGACTCTTCTCTATTTTTTAGCCCATGAATCACCTTTTGTTTCTGAATTCTGAGCTATGCTCACCAGTTCTTTTACTGCACCATCTGCTCCTTATCTGTACTATGATTAAATAGCAGTATAAATTGCAGAATAAGTTAGGTTGGGAGTGAACTCCAGAGGTCATCTGATCAAAACAAGACTAACTTGGAAGTTGGACCGAGACAGAATCTATAATCACGTAGAACAATCACAATGACTTCTCAAGCCACCAGAAACACCAGAAACAAACAGCTCCTGACCACAAGTGAAATTAATTCTCCCATTTTGGTCCCATGGTTATGTCCTGTTACATCTGAATGGGATCAAGAACACGCGTAAAGGTCTTGACAGGAGCTCAGCTGCCAACCTGTGGCTCAAATGCAGCTCAGCAGCATTTTAAGAACATTGTGCTGAGACAACCAGGGTGAGGAGAGGGCAGCATGTCAAGGAGAGGAAGCTGCCAGAACCCAGAGGTACAAGAGGACAGGGTGGGTGGAAAGCAGCAGAGCATTTCTCTGGAGGATGGAAGCACAGCTCAACTAGCTAACCCATGGAGAGGTTCCTGAAACCCATTTAGTATGGCTTGTATGGTCCCTGGGGTTTAGTTCTGGATGACAACCAGGTACCACAGAGCTGCTCCCTCCCTCCCTGGCCCTGGTGGGATGGGGAGGACAACCAGAAAAAAGATAAAACATATATATAAAATATATATATACAAAACATAAAGATAAGAACAGTTCAAAAACTGAAACAAATTATAGTAGTAGTAATTATTATTAATAATAATAATAGCAGTAACATTAACATTTTTGTAATGAGAAGAGACAAAGAAATAAAACTCAAGAAAGACAAGCCACGCAAAATTCTATTGCTCACCCACTGCTGACGGATGCTCAGCCTGTCCCCAAGCAGCCATGGGCACCTCCCAGCCAGCTCCCCCCAGTTTATATCCTGGCCATGACGTTGTAAGGTCTGGAATATCCCTTTGGCCAGCTTGGGTCAGCTGGCCACGCTCCCTCCCAGCTTCTGGTGCCTCTCCTGGCTGGCAGAGCATGAGACACTCCAAGTCCTTGACTCAGGGTGAGCACTACTTAGCAACAGCCAAAACATCAGTGTGTTATCAACGTTATGCTCAGCCCAGCTCCAAAACACAGCTCTGTACTGGCTGCTAGGAGGAAAATGAGCTCTATCCCAGCTGGAACCAGGACACCTGGTGACCCAGAGATCTCACTGCAGGAGGACACATCCGTGCTCGCACAGCAGCCGTGCCGCAGCTGTTTATACATTCCCCTCCACCGAGGCCTCACCATGGGGAGAGATTGATTACAACCAGCTCCATCCTCTAGGGCAGAGAATGAACATTTCCCATCCAGCACAGACAATCTGGCAAGCTGTGAATTGGTATAACTGCTTGGCATTAGCATAATTCATATACACACACCTCAGTGTGCCCCACTGAGTCTGATTTTGTCTCTCTGGGTTTGACACACACACACATCCAAGGCTACAAGAAGGAGCTATGCCAAGTGCAACAGGCTGTGCATTATTTAAGGGTTTGACCATCCTACAGTACAGTTTGTCATGGCTCCCACGTGCAGGAGCAAGCCCTCTGAAGTTAACAAGCTTAAAAATGGTCATCTGAAAATGGTGGTGCTGAAAGTGGACTGCGTTACAAGGTGTGTCCGGCTGGAAAACTGAGTAACTGCTTCTCTACCAGCAACAGCAACAACAAGAATGTTCTGAACAAATTCCAGGTACTTTAACAAGTCACAGTTCTTAAAATGACCCACTGCTCAAAATCCCTCGAGGTTGTAGTGGTTCCTGGCAAACTGAAAACATTTTTCCTTCCACGCTTCCTCTGCAGTACAGCTGAGTGACCTTGGTGGTGGGAGGAGGTCAGAGCAGATGAGAAAAAGAGTCTTTAAAAACACTGCTTGATTTTTAAGTACTAAATTCACATTTTTAAGGCAAAGCCAACTTAATTAAAAACATTTAAGTCTCGCAACTTAAAGGAAGTTGCAATAGTTCCAAGAACAGCTATTTGAGATGCCCTGGCCCCCCAACAATCCCTTCCTGCAAGTCAAGGAAGCAAGAGCATGAACAACCTCAAAGACATCAAACTACTGAAACAAAAAAGAAACAAAGCAACCAACCCACAAAAGGAAAGAAGGAAGGAGGGGATTGCATCTAAATTCACATGCACCTCGCTTTGTCCTGTCTATTGCACATTGTATGTTTCACATGGACACAAACCACTTCCAGCTTTTGCAGATCACTCTTCAGATTTGCTTTATTTGTATTTTTTATCTTTCCCAGTCTCTTTTTGTCTCCTGTCCTCCAAGAGGCAATAATTGTCAAAGTATGGAAGTGAGTTCAGACAGCTTCTCCATACCCTGGAGAGGTGACTTACAAACTTCTGCACAGTCAGGTCTCAACATTCTTTTCTTTCTTAACAGAGAACATCCTTAACATCCTTACCTTTACACTGACTGCTTTACCATTAAAATAAACAGTCTCAAATTAATTTTAAGCAAAAGTTTACTGTATTCCACATGTGCCATCTAGACTTGGGGTGTCTCAAAATGAGAAGCTGGGCCAGAAGCTACAGAATATACATGAAATAAAGGAATAGTTGCCTCAGACACTGCAATCCCAGGAGACCCCCAGGAAAACCTCTGCATCAAGCCATGCCCACCTCAGCTCCCCTCCACCTCCTCTCCCTGCCCCCACAGCTACCCTCATGTTAAAATATATATTTAGAAACTGGTAGCAATTATTCTTTTCAACAAATAACCTCAAATCCCAGATCTCTTACAGCATCCAGACAAAATATTACTCTAATGTAATTAATTCCCTCTATTTCCTCTTTCTGTCATAACTCTCTGCCTGTTTACAGCTAAGTTATATCTTCTCATGTGCTTGCCAGCAGTGCCATAACAGCCTTCTTGTACCTCTGGCCACTGGCTAAATGATAAAAATAAAGCCAAGAAAATTAGCATGGAAAAGAAATTAGCAAAGCTAGGAACAGTTGAAGTATCTGAAAACCCTCTGCTGGTCTTGTGCTCCAGCTTGCTTCACTTCTAAGCAGGCTGGTGTGTATTTTACCACAGGTACCTCATCAACAGCCCTAGGCTGGCATAAAGGTGACTTAAACAGAAAGTTTCTTTGAGGCTGTCTGATAAATACTGAAATAATGGAGGAAATAAAGGAAGTAACTTCTGAAAGCAGGCTTGAAGCACTTTTCCCGCACGCTGATTCTCCTCAAATAGCTTTCTACTTTTCTCCTGGAAGAGCACCAATCTCCAAAATAAATAAAGTAAATGCTTTGATAGTAAAGTCAGTAGTTGTGGTCTGATAAATAGTAACATAAAACCAGCACCTTTGCACTCAGCAGATCTGCCTCTGGTGTGCAGTCAGGAGTGATTGCTGCTGACTGGTGAGATGAACAAGGCTCTACTGCTTCCATGCTTGTTTGAGACAGGATATCAGGGCTATTGCTGTGCAGCAAACTGGAGACTAGTGTCTTCCATAAAAAGCTACGTTCTTCATTAATTCTCAATTATATATCTGGACACTTCTTGCTGCAGCACTCAGGTAATGGGGTACAGAGACAATATCAGAGCACTCTGCACAAACTTTATGGTGTGAAAAAGCTCAGGAAGGGAGATGGGTCTGAGAGACTGGGAAATGCTTCACTCAGAGCCAAACAAATTCCTGCCTCATAAAACTACTTTTAAACAAGCACTTTACAGAGTCAAGAGCTGCAGTTCCTCTTTGTAGAATGCTGTGATGAAATCAAACAAAAAAAGAGATAAAAAATCAGTGACTTAGTGTAAAAGATTTATCAAGCAATTTTCACTGCCAACATTCAATGTCACATGTGTAGGCTGCAGATATAGCCCATAAAATAAAAAAAAATTGTACATATTCATGAACACCAGCTCATCATTTCAAGGAGGAACATAGGCCAGGAAAACCTATTTGAATTTACCATACTACCATAATACGACTAAATTTTAATTTACAGGAGTGGTTGGTAAGTGATAGAAAATAACCAAATTCTCAGCATTCAAACTTGCAGACCTTTTAGAAACTACTGGGAAAGATATGCTTGAAAGCGAAGCTCTAAAATATTTTGGAGCATATTTTCACAGTACTTAAAATAAACAGTAATAGTGCCTGCCCTTTAGAATTTCAAAGTCACAGAGATAAGGATGCTTCTGAAAGAAAAAAACAGATAGGAAAAGACCTGCTCTCAGAGCTGCACAGGACTCATAGAAAAATACATCACCAGAGTTTTTTTACCATTATCTGACTTGAAGCTCCTGAAAACTAACTACTCCTCTTAAATCAAATACAGCATACATTGTATTTCCATCTGGAAGCGCTTGAATCTTTCTTAGCATCTCAGTAAGCATGATGTGAGATTCTATTTCGTGTCACACTGGCTTTTTTTGTCACAAAGTTCTCGCAAAAGTCATTATACCAAGCCTGAAAATTCCTATAAAGAAGCTGAGCGGTATTTTTCTCTTCTAGCTAAGAGGTTCTGCCTCAATGAAGCATTAAAGTAAAACAAACAGTTAATAAACTGCTCACCTTAATGAACAGATACAGAGATTGAATTAGTAGGCAATCTCTCTTCCAAAAAAGCATTACTAAAACCAGTCCATTTGTGCCAGTAACGCGTGCTGTCGATATGTCAGAGACATTTCATTTCATGACATGAAAGAACAAGTCCAGAACTTAGGTCAGGGAACAGAAACAAACCCACTGAAAGTTTCATGTTGTTACTGATAATCAGAGCTTTTCGTTCCTTGCATATTTCAGATTTAAGAGGATGGCAGACACCAACAAAGTATTTTCCTTACATTGAAAGGGTCTGAAAGTGGTGCCAAAGAAGATCAGAGGAACTTTCTTTTTTGTTGCATCTCGAGGTCAGACACTTTAAATAGAGCTTTTGGCACGCAATAAAATAAACTAAATCAACCTCTCTCAAATTCCTGGCGGTTTACAACTCAAGCTGCCAAGCCTTTTAGTAATGCCAAGCTCCTGCAAGAATTAAGTAGTGCTCAGGTTAGCCAGGCATAAAAGGCTGAGCTGTTATCAGGTGAGCATCAGCAGAGCTGTCAGTTCAGGAGCTCCACAGCCTGCGGCTCCCAGCAGCTGTCTCTGGGCCAGGACAAACCCTGCCACTGCTCACCTGCAAGCCAAGGGCAGCACAGGGAGAGCCTCTCCCACTGCTTCACCTTCCTGCACTTATTTATCACTAGTGCTACGTTTTTCCATACCCCAGTGAGTCCCTGAGCTGTTGGAGGTGAGGGTGAGGCTGTGCCCCAAGGGAGGAAGGCTCTCAGAGGCAGGGCTACGACTGCGCTCTTGCACAGCATCTCCATCCCATCGCAGGCCTGGGAGAAATTCTGGCTTTTTGTGGAATATTTGCTTGCATATGTTCCAAACATTTGCACACCAGAAGCAGTTATAGCAACTTATTTCCATGCATTTCATGCGGTGGGGCTTGCTTTAAAAAGAAATTTTCGTTTTGGTGAGAAACTGCGGTGGAAGCGAAATGTATCATTATTCTACGATTTCAAAGGTGAGAAAACCACTTCTAGCTGTCCCTCCCAAGGCAGGCTTGGGGTTATTCCTGCTCCTCTGAGGCCTCACACCAACTGCAGCTTTGTTAGTCTGGGCTGCCACATCCCACCCTTCCAAAACATTTCACATCTGGCTGCTTTAACACCTCCTCGGTCAGGGAGTGCAGCACATCTTCAACCACAGGAGACAGACTATTTCTCTCCATGCTTTAACTCCTCTCACACAAGACTTTGCAAGCAGCAGGCTGGTCTCAGGAAAATGTGCCTTTGTACCCCTGACAGCCCAAGAGAAGCACCCTGTGCTCTCTTGTCTCACAAGGAATCACCAAGGGGTAACACTTGTGTGCCAGCTCTTACGACCCAGGGGGAAGGCAGGCCCAAACTTTCAGAGTTTATCAGCAGATGTTCCCTCAAATTTATGAACTGTTTCCTTGTCTGGCCTTGAGGAGCAAAACCTGCTAAGTGCTGGCATTTCTTTCACCTGCCCAACCAAGCTGCTGTACAACTGGCTCTTGTGTTTGTGCCTGGCCTTCATTTGGATCACATCCAAATGATTGTGTCCATCCACACAGCAACACAGAGAGCTTTTTTTGGTTCAGTCCTAAAAGCAACAACCCCTGGGCATTGCTGTATTGCTGCTTGTGCTGGTGAGAGCTCTTACCCTGTGCCTACACACATTGTTTTGGCAAATATGATGGAGAATCTCCTTGGAAAGGGACCTGCCTTCAATTCTGCAAACAAACACCACACACTGCAGGATCAGAGGGATTCTGACTGCACAGCTGGTGCTGGCCAGAGGGCATTGGTGTCAAACATTTTGTTACAAAGAGCTTACACAGAAAACACAGACCAAGAAATCAAATTGCTGGATAAACCTAGCACACACCTGATCCAGCTTGTTAAAACACGAAGGACATCAGCACTTCATGAACCCTTCTACCTCCTGGCCAGCATCTCCTGTACCCCTCCCCTGAGCAGCTCCCTCTGCCATCACCTTTTCTCCACTTGCCATGGGCAATCAGGGGATGAAGCAAGGCATTCCACATCCACACATTATCCCTTCCATGCCACCTCTCTGGACTTCTGAAAGTCGTTCTGACACCTGCATGTATTTCCAATCCTCAGTTGATTGTTGTTTTCTGAAATCACAAAGCTCTGCAGGGCTCTGTGTTTGTGAAAACCCTTCAGAAGCTTTGCCCTTTTGCTACTCTACACAATCTTTTAGTAAATTTGTGTTCTGTTTTGGAGAAGTGACTGCTGAATATGTACAGGCCCCCTCACCCCACACCACTGCAAACAGATTCTCAAGAAGCTTTGGCTCTGGATAAGCAGCTTCTCCATTTATCACACCTCCTGATATGCCACAATGTTCTCATTTTGTATTTCTGTTTAAAAAGTTTTAAAAACAGTGTGTTCTAATTCATAAGCAGTGTGATAGCTTTGGATTCTCCAAGCATTTTTTACTACAAACAGAATTAAACCACATTTAAGCTCAGCTGTAAACAGAGATTTTAGTAGATACTAACAACTCAGGTAGCAAAATAAATAGCAGTATTTTTTTCTAGGCTAACCCTGATGTTTGGACAGTTGTCTGGGATTTATGTGACAGGATGGTTACTAAAGTATTCACATCTGTGCATTTAAAATGTCACCAACTTACAATGCTTTTCCCTCCCTCCTGACTCAGATAAAAACAGGAACAAATCTGTGCCTTGCAGTTCTCAGAGTTATCTCCTTGGCTGATCACAGAAGTGAATAACCAGGCTGATTTTCTATTTCCAGCTGAAAATGTGTAAGTGATTAACAGCCCCCTGCACTTTGATACAGTGCTGAAAGATCTCTCCTTCTGAAGCAAAGACAGACCTGCTGTTTTCTTTTACAAGCAAAAGGGGGGAAAAAAAATACAAGGAAAAAGGGATGGGAGGAGAAAGTGTGCTTTCAGTTTTGTTTCTGCATGCCTCTTTCATCACAACTTAAATTTGCATACCTGACTTTTCCTGAGAAGAGAAGGGGTGCCTGGAAAACCACTACATTTTTATATAAATAATAAAAAAAAAGGTCAAAAATTTATTCATAAACTGTCTACCCAATTCTACTCCTACAGAGGCTGCTACAAGTCAGACTTCCTCAGTGCTCTTCTTCATGGCTGTATTCCTGCACTTTCATTCACGTGGTTTCCACTCACATCAAACACCTTAAATTATCAGTAAAACTCAAAAACTGAAGGACAACAGGGGAGGGTTTGTGGATACTGAAGGAAAGAGTCCAGCCTGGCCCCAGCTGGGAGTGCTGGCTCCTGGGGAAGATGCAGAGATTCATTTCATGGCTTTGCATCCCTTGGGACTGAAAAAGAAAAATAAAACCCAAAGAGATGTCATTTTTAAATCGAGCCTTTTCTGTTTCGCTCTCTTTAATCACATATTGAAAGCAATTCAGACTGGATGAGTTTGATGCAAGTGCCAAATATCAGTGTAAAGCCCAGCACACAAAGGCTGGTAACAAGGCTGGAAAAAATTAAATTTCAGAAAGAAGGAGGGGGGGAAAAAAAAAAGAAAAAAAAAGAGAAAAGAGTCCAGTTTTCCCACATGTTGAGGTCCTCAATTATTATTCAGCTACTTGAAAGCATCCACTTAGCTCATGTTCAGAACTTGTCTTTGGAAGCTCAGCAAGAGCTTTAGCAGAGCACAGTAAATAAACACACAAATGAAAATGAATGAAAGTTCTCTTTAAAAAAAAAAATTACCAACACTGTAAAAAGTCTGATGAACTCTAAGTAGTATTATTCCTTTACACTAAAGAAATACATACAATATTTTTTTTTTAAATATAGAGGAGTTGACAGTGTCTTTTTCAGGACAGGAGGAGAGGGAGGCTGGAGAGAAGGCAATTGAGGGATAGAATAAATCCAAAAGTAGGCCAGCCATCAGTGCTGCATCTGAAGCAGTCATCACTGCTCACCAGGCTGCTGGAGCCTGTGCACCACTGCAGCTGAAATCATATTAAAAGGCACTCAGACCCAGGGAAGCTGCACCAGGGATTCCTTTAATGTGGCACAGCACAAATTCAGGGTGTTTTAAAAATACATAGAAAAAATCTGAAAGTCCTCTCATGCACACCCAATGCTTGCAATTTCACAGTTTAGGTGATGAGAAAATGTTAACACTCTATTTAGCACAAATGATGTAAAATAAAGTATTAAAGTATCGATATTAAACATACTGAACTGTGCAAAATAAATCAAAAGTAACAATATCAGGGTAAGGGGACAAAGAACAGTTTTCTCTCCAAAAACTGGGAGGACATTCAGGCCAACTTACAAATTTTGAGAAAAATTTCAGGTTAAGTCTCACTATAACTTATTGTAACCTTAAATGGAAAGCAAAATTTGTAATTTTAAAACATTTCCTGCTGCTATCAACTTCACCTCTTCTATGAAACCCCCAAACTTTAGTATAATTTTTAATTCTGAATTCAAACTTAAATAATATTGTCCAGATGCCAATGACAAGTCTCCTGAAGAAATCATTCTACAGCAATATTTTTTTTAAATGTGACATCAATATTAAAAAACAACACAGACCAGGTAAAGTAGACAGTGAAATAAAAGGGAGGAGGCATTAAAAGTGTGGTTTGAACCAGGTTTTGGGTATAAGGAGTTTGAGCAAAAAGCCACTTACGTTGAATCACACTGCTCATTCCTGGGGCTGCCTGAACATGGGAGGGGAAAACATTTGCAGTTATTTCTGCAAGCACTGGGATTTCAAGTGGTCCATATTTAGCATCATTATTATTCACAGTTATTTCTTAGCAATTTGGTCAAACACAGGCCACAGGGGTCAGCCCCCTCCACAATTAGATGATTAATTCTAAAGGTGAAACATGAAGAAAAGGACACTGACATCCAAAGGATGCTTCTAGCAAAAGAAGAGAAGCCAAGCTGGTCAAAGGGCCTGGGAAAAAAAAGTATTTCCAAAAAAGAAAAACCAAAGAGTGCAATTAAAAGTGCTGAAGTCAAAGCAATGGATTAATACTGGAATTCAGTGTGTCTCCACTAATTTCCAGAGAGCTGATTCCAGCTGGTGGGAATTTCCTACCCCCTCTGCCACCTTCTCTCCTAGGAAAAGGGGAGTGGATATTCAGGAACATCCCTCTGTCCCACCTCCCTGCAGCCCCCTTGTCCCATCAAACATCCTGGCACTGGGATCCAGCACTCGCCTCTCTTCACTCCCAAAGGTGACAGGTGACAATCCAGGTGTGTCCACCCTTGAGTCACTGCACAGAGCACAAAGGGACTCGCAAAGCCATCATCTCTGGACTGCCCAAACAGTCACTGAACCCAACCCTTTCTTGCCCAAACTCCAGGATGACTTTCTCCCAACCTGTGGCACCCTTTTTTTGCTGTCCTCCCAGGCAATGTAGTTGTGTGAGGAAAGAAACAATGATGGGTGGCTTTATCAAATTAACCCCCATGTTTCCTCCACTGCAAGCAGAAAAGAATATACAGCACGAGACAATCCTCAAAGTTCTGCTCAGTAAAAGAACTTTAAAAATCCAAACCAACCAAAGCTTTCAACTTTTTCATGATGAAAGTGACTGAGCCAGAGATAGCTTGGTTACAGATAGGGGAACCAGCCATAACCTTGTCTCTGCTATTCACGAGATCAAAGTGTTCCATGCATTCTGGAAAGAGTTTGTGCTGGTGGAATACAACAAGATACAGGATGAACAAGGTGTCATAAGTTACCTTGGACTCAGGCCATTCATATTGCTCAGTAAAGGATGGATGAGCACTTTAATCCAACCATTTCTAGTTGGAGGAGAAAAAAAAAAAAGAAAGGTAAAGATTAAGATAGAAACATAAGGTTCTTAACGAGAATTAATGCAGTTTGAAAAGATTTAATAATAACTACATATGTAAAATATAGTTCTAATATGTAAAAAAAAGTTCTAATAACAGTCAGAGATCCTGAATAAAATTTAAGCAGGTCATTTTTAGGAATTTAGGATCCAATAGGAGACAGACCTCTTCAGAACTGCTTGAAAAAATACAATTAGAAGCATTTGCTCTATTTATGAAAAGTATCCACAACAAAGATGTAAAAAATTGGAATGGGATCTTCTACAATAATTTAATTTTCTGATCTTTGTTTTATTAGACCTTGATTAGTAAATGGCATGGCAATATGTTCATATTGGAATAATTAGAGCACAGCCATGACTGTCAGTAACATGGCAGCTACAAATGTTCTGAGGGGAGAGCTGGGGTTGTTCCTCTCATCCTGACTGTGATGCCTTAAGTGGCCAACAATTCACTCCAGGTAGGAAATGGAACATACTGAATAATGGACTGAATCAGTTTGAACCAGTTTGTACTCACTGGATACAGTCTGAACTGGCATGAACTGGTTTGGAACCCGCCAGAGCCAGCTTGAAGCAGTTTGAATGGGTTGGAACAAATCTAAAACATTCTGAAGTGGTTTGAACCAGTCAAAATGAGGCAGAACTACCCAGAAGCAGTAAGAACCAGTTTAAACTGGTCAGAACTAGGCTGAACTGGTCAAAACAGGTTTGAAGCAGTTGGATCCAGTTTAAACTGGCCAGAAATGGTTTGAACCAGTCAGAAATGGCTGGAACCTGTTTGAACCAGTTGGAACAGGTCTGGACCAGTTGGAAGCAGTCTGAACTGCTCTGGACTAAAGTAGTTGGAACAGGTTGGAACCGGTCAGAACTGTTCTGAACTGGATTGAACTGGTTTGAACCAGTCAGAACTGGCCGGATCCAGTTTGAACTCTTTAGGCCATGTTATAAATTATAAATTTAATAATATATATATATGTATATATATATATGTATACACATATATATATATATGTATACATATATATATATATATGTGTATATATATATATGTATACATATATATGTATATATTAAAGTTTTGGGCAATTTAGAGCCAGTTTGATCCAGTTTCAAGCTGATGGATCCAGCTTGTATCCTTTCTTTTCATGCCAGAGAATTCCTCCCTCCCTCTTTCCCTCCCTGTGGAGGCTGTGCATCCTGCTGGGAGCGCAGGAACCCACGGCCGCTGTGGAGAGAATGGAAAGGACAGCTGTGCTCAGGAGCCACAGCAGCTGGAACAGAGCCTGACCCTCATCCAGAGTCATGTGTGCTCCTTTCCAAAGGGCACAGCATCCTCTCTCCCTCCCTCCTTCCCAATCCCTGCTGGACCACTGCTCCACGTCACCTCCACAGAGCTCCTCTTCCCTGCTCCTGACCCCACAGCTGTCCTCAGGATCTATTGCCTGATAAATCCTGCTTAAAGGCTGCAGCACAAACCAGGGACTGTGCTACAGCAACAGGAAAAGATGGAATTGTCTGTCAGACTAAAGAAATGCCCTGTGTGTTCCTGTGGAAGTGCCACTGATACTGGATTTGCTCCAAGCTGGAACAGAATGCATCTCACATGCCGTGGGTACAGCTCAAACAAAAATACAGGCAGCACTTCAGGACTTTTAAACCAGTCACCTTGGAGATATCCCAGATGCACTTGCACTCATCACCCCTAAAAGAGATTATCTTCCATAAACAGAATAATCTCCCAAGAGGGACACGTCTCATTCTCTTCCTTAACCAGATTCACCATGGTTTCTTGCTTAGTCACATTGCAGTAACTCTTTTTCCCAACCCTTAAAATTAGGAACAAGCTTGTCTGCCCTCATCATATCCTCTTGTAACGGTCAGGACAATCCAGAGTGAAATTAGCATGGGAACATCGTTTTATTTTAGAACAGCACTCAAAACAAGTGTTTCTTCACCATTTGAAAACAATTTCAGCTTGATTACAAATTATATATCCACCAGCAAAAAAAAAACCAAAAGACAAAAAAACCCAAAACAAAACAACAAACTGGGATGCATTTAAACCAAGTATTTTTTACTTTAATACAAAATTTAGTCGTTCTAATGCATCATCTGCTTGCAAGGCTACACTGCCCCTAAGCCTTAACCAAATGCTGAAGGCAGGTGTAATCAACACCCTTCATAACTTCTGGTGCAAAATCCTAACACCTAGGAAGGAAACCCTTGGGATTAAGATTTAGCTCACAGATAAAGTCAACCTGGACCCTACTTTATTAACAAATTAAAACAGAAGCGTATAAACTTTGTAGTTCAGTATCAGTAAAATAACTTCAAATGAAGCCCAGGACTGTTGTGATAATCATATTTTTATCATTCCAGAAGGTCTACCCTGCACTAACTTCAGTACCTACTTTGACAAATGCCAATTAAAATAATTAAAATCCTCAAAGAGCAAACAGCACGTTTTTTCATAGTTAAAAACACATTCTTTCAAACCTTCACCTCCAAAAGAAAAAGCTTTAAGACACAGCCAGGCATTACTGACACAGGAGATGCTGCTTTACCTTTTCCCTAAATGACAAATGACTTTGCATATCAGCAAAGAGATGTCATCCTCTTTGTGACTAAAGCATTGTCTGACGTTCCCTGTTGAGTTTTCCAAGGGCGTTAAACAAGATTTCTTTCCTTTATGAAGTCAATGGTTACCTTGTTTCTGGGTAACACTTATCCAATTTCATTAGCATTTTACAGGGGTGGATACCATGGGCAAAGGGAAAAGAATGGAAGAAAGGCTACTCAGAGTGGTTTAACTGAAGGCATCATGAATTCACTATCAACAAAGCACTAAATCACTGAATATTTCAAAGCAGAGAAGGCAGTTTTGCAAGGTAAACATCTACACTTTTACTGCAGTCTTTTCAAAGCCCTCAGGACCAAGGTCAATTTTATTGTGCTCTCATACCACAGGAGATAAGGACTTTTCAAAGGTATACTTGTCTATTTATTGTAATTTTTAAAAGCATGTAACTTGAAAGGAAAAAAAAAAAATCTAAATTTACCAGGCAGCACAGAAACAGTGAGAATTTCTAGTGACACAAGTGCTGCTTGCAGGGTTACTCTTTCCAATTCAAACCTCACTGAATGTATTTTGAAACACTGCAAAGAAAACCAAGCACATAAAATCACTACCACGTCCCATCTGCAAGAAAGAACCCCACAACATTTCAACTGCACCTATTCAATCCCCACAAAATTTGGCAAAAGGAATGGAAATCTGCAGAGATCTACAGGAGATATGTCATAAATATATTGTATTAAAAATAATTTTTAAAAATACAGGAGATATAATCTACAGAACATATAACATCAATTAGTATGTCTTATTAAAAATAGCTTTAAAAAGTACAGGAGATAATCTACAGGACATATAACATCAATTAATATGTCTTATTACAAATAACTTTAAAAAATACAGGAGATAATCTACAGGACATATAACATCAATTAATATGTCTTATTACAAATAGCTTTAAAAAATATAGGAGATATAAACTACAGGACCTATAAGAACAATTAATATGTCTTATTAAAAATAGCTTTAAAAAATACAGGAGATATAATCTACAGGACCTCTAACATCAATTAATATGTCTTACTAAAAATAATTTTTAAAATACAGGAGATATAATCTACAGGACCTATAATATCAATTAATATGTCTGATTAAAAAAAAATTAAAAAATACAGGAGATATAATCTACAGGACATATAACATCAATTAATATGTCTTATTAAAAATAACTTTAAAAAATACAGGAGATATAATCTACAGGACATGTAACATCAATTAATATGTCTTATTAAAAATAATATTTTAAAATAATGGAGATATAATCTACAGGACCTATAATATCAATTAATATGTCTGATTAAAAAAAAATTTAAAAATACAGGAGATATAATCTACAGGACATATAACATCAAGCTCTGTTCTTTCAGCAGATGTAGCAGCTGACAGCTGAGCATGGAGTAATTCAGAACACCAGGTGACAGGTTGGGTGTATTTTGGGTGTAACACAACAGCAGACAGGACACAACCTCCCCAAAGCTTTGCTTTAGGAGGTCTTGGGTACCAAGGCAGGAAACTGAAGGTTAAAAATGGGATTTAAGCTCACCTGTGTAGCTTTGAGGAAAAGCCCAGAGCAGAGCAGAGCTGCTCAAGCCAAAGCTGCAATATTAGAATAGCAAGAGGCTTCAGGAACTCCTCCCAATTACAATCACCTAATCTCTAAAGTAAATTATAGATAGCACCTGAAAGGTTTGGCTGTTTCAATAGCAAGGGTTTGTTTAACAAGAAGGAATGGACATAAGCCCAGTGTAAAAGAGAGCAGGGAAAGCAATTCCCACTCACACATACCCAGGGAGCACCAGGAAGCACAGAAAGCAGGAAATGATTGGGGAAACAGAGTAGGGGAAAGCAGGCTGTGGCTTAATTGGATTTTTCATATTGATAATGAATTTTAAAAGCACACTTAACTCTAAATATTTAAGAGAGCCACTGCTTTTCTAAGTAGCCACATGGTAGAAAGATTTTGAGGTTTGTTTTTTTGTTATTTTCTTTTGGTGGGGTTTTGTTTTTCTTTGTTTTGTTTGGTTTCTGATTTTTTTTTTTTTTTTTTTTTTAAATAACGATAATAAAGACATAGAAAGAGTTCTGGTCTGAGTTCACTCCTCCAAACAAGAGTAAGGAGCATGAGAAACATGAATATGTAGAAGGAATATTCTACTTTTTTTTTCCCTGAAGTATCCAGAAAAGATTGGAAAGAACTATAAGAATAATTTATTTACATGAGAAGGAGAAGCCAGAGTTTTATTTGAACTAGAAAAATTATTGAAATAAGGAAAAAATGAGTCCATCTTTGCAATGCATAACCATAATGACTCATGTTTGATCCATCTGATTAATTATTTTGCATTTGCTAACAGCCAGTGCTCCATGGTCAACCACAACATAAAGCAGATGACCTTTGCTAAGAATTTTAGACAGATAAAGTCTGTTCCTCATGCTGAAGGGGGATCAGCATAAAAACCAAAGTAATACCTTCCCTTTTAAAACAAACAGCTCTTTTAAAGTAAGGAGTAATAATAATAATAATAATAATGTTAAAATATCATTCCTCTTTGAAACCTTGAACTGGTGCTTGCAGTTCAGTGTTATAAAACTGTACAGGTGTATGAATGCCTTGCCAGTATCCTGAAATTTACTCTTCCTCTTCACAGAAGGAATGTGCATTTCCTTCTTTGCTTCATTTCTTCCTGCACTTCACCTCTATTGCAGGAATTATTGGCTGCAACCACCTGCACCTTCCTCCAAACAGGCAAGTGCCAAAGCTCCTGGTTTTCTGAAACTCCCTGGGGAGAACACCACCCCAACACAAATTCATAGGAACATGTCAGTACTGTCTAAGCTGAATCAGATCCCTGATTATCAGCAATTAAGTCTACCAAGAAATTAGCCCAGCAGCCTCCTCTTTGCCCAAAATAATTAGCTTTTCTGCTTACAGCACACAACGGTGCCAAAACTCCTCATTTTTCAAAACAGGTTGTAAAAGCCAAAGGAAAAGAACTTGGATTTAAAACCACATAATTTCACCCACATAATCAGTGCAGTCTAGAGAAGGAATCAAGAATTTAATTCATAATTCTCTGGCATATCAGTGCTGCAGCAGTGGGCTTGGCATGCCCACTGGAACATGAGACATTCCACTTGAATATGAGAAGCTTTTTGACTTGTGAGGGTGGCAGAGCACTGGAAGAAGCAGCCCAGAGAGGGATGAGAACCAAGCCTTTTCCAGAGGTCTGAGCATTCCCAGAGAGGAAGGACAGGTTATTCCATGGGTTTTGTGGTTCCACGCATTTCACTGGTGCACAGATTTGCTGCTTTTTAGGTTAAATGGTGGAGGACTGAATGCTTACTCTGCACCTGCAGCTCATTTACAGATTCTGCACCTTTATAATGCCAAATCCCAAGTGGGCACCCAAATGAGTGCCAGATCTTAGCAATTGTATTTTAACATTCTTAAGTACTTTAAAGGAAGATAACAAGATACTGTTGGCTGTTCAGCAATAGCATTCCCCCACTAAGTTCCCTCATTAAACACATACAAGAAAAACAATGTACTCAACAGGGAAAAAAAAAATAAAATTAAAAGAGCATGTTATTGACTCCTTCTCTTAGCCATATTTTCTTAATACAAGCCAACATCAATCAATCTCTTCATTCAAAGTGCAATTCTCACCTCTCCATGTGGAACATGTTAATGAGTTTACACTAAAAAAAAAAAATCATCTGTATTTACCAGGTACACAGAAAGAACAGGTTTCAGTGCAGCTTTCTCTGTGTGAAAGAAAAGCCAAGAGCTCTTCTCTTGCTATAGGATAACAGGCACAAAATACAAGCTCACAAAGCCAGTGTGGGTGTTCTGTTTTGGTGGGGGTTGTTTTGGGTTTTTCTTTTGGTTTTTTTTGTTTTTTTTTTTTTACCCTCTCAGTGCTTCTGCCAGCACCGAATTTAGTGTTAATTAAAAACTGCTGGCTCAGCCCTGCACCAGGAGTGCAGCAGCAGTGCAGGTGAGAGGAGATCTGATCACCAGCAAAGGGGGGGCTCTGCAGCCCTGGACACCATGACAGAGCCTAGAAATCAATTATGGCCCTCCTGCAACTTAAATTAAAGTTTTAGAGTGGCTAAAGAAGCTCTGCTCTGCTCCTCCAAGAAAAGCTGCCTGTCTTAAAGTGAAATGATATCATGAAGATGAAGTACTGGGGTGAGTAAGCTCCTGATAACAAGGAATGCCTTTCCCTAGAGCTGTACACACAACCCAGCACCAACACAGCCCTCACCACAAGAACCTTGGTGAGGAGCAAGCTGGGAGAAGGAAACCAAGAGAAGTTACCCCTGGATAAGATCAACATATTTCAGGTCATGAATCAGCTGGCTTCCATACCCAGTGTGTCACTTACAGTCATTTACAGACTGAAGCTTGCACTTAAAATTATGAGAACAATTATTGCAATCAGGAAACAACCATTTGTTGGGCTGAAATGTTGCCTTCAGTGCAGTTTGCAAAACAGCTTCAGGAAATACATTTTGCTTGTCTCTACTTGTAAAGGAATATTAAAAAAAAATGATGCATGCATACTGGGGGGGAAAAACAAACAAAATAACTAACTAAAAAGGAGTGTTGTCTCCTTTCGCTGGTTTGAATAAAACACTACTACTCCTCTTCAGTTTGTCCTCTGAAAAACCCTACAACCAAAAAATTTAAAGAGGTCAAAGGGTCAGGATTAAAAACCAAGCAGCAACCACCACACATGAGTTCTACAAAGCTTCCTGCCAGTCAGCTCCTGATTTCAGTCCACATCTGAACCACTCTGCAGGGCAGAGCAGAAGTGCTGCTTGTGACCACTCTGCTCTCATCTCAGCAGGCTAAATCACAGCTCTGCAGATGAGCCCACAGGGGTATCCCAGAGCCCATCCAAGCACTCTGCCTTTAGATTTGTCCTTTTCTTTTTGGCAAACAGCACCCAGATCCTGCTCTGGTGTAATCAGGTCTCCTGACAATGTGAAACTCACACTTTAAAGAGCCCACAGACAGATGGATTCAATTTAATTCATGACTATGAACAGCTGCTCCTGATCACCAGCTTGTACAGCACACCCATTCATCACAAAATATTTCAAAAGGCTGAGCTGAAATGGAACAAATGAATTTGAAGGAGTATGGGAGGTACTATGCTAGCCTTGGAGAATGTGTCAGATGTAAAAAGCACAGCTATGGGACTGCCATTAATTTATTCCTGTAAATGCTGGCTCCGCTCTATTAGCAGCATTCTCCAGATTCTCAAAAATCCAGGAGGGCAGCCTAAATAAGGTATTAGAAGGTGTAATTAAATACTCCTTACTGAAGGTGATTTTAACTAAGTAAGTCACTAAAAGGAGCTGACAGCATGTTTAAATTGTGCTGGGGAAAACTTCAAGATGACAAGCCTCAAACAACTGCTGAAAGGAGAGGAAGTTATTTCCCCAAGTGCTCTAACTCAGAAGATCCACCAGCCATGCAGGGGAGGGCCATGGACCTGCCTTTGCCAACTTCATCTTAAATACTGTGAGAAGCCTCACTGCTTTTAAAAAGTTTTCATCTTTCTCTTCAGCGCAGCTGCAGCCAAGAACAAGGCCCTGACAAATGAAACCCATTTTGAAAGTCTGGGAAGAGATGGAGAGCTGACACAGAGCTGAGTAATTCACATTCTTTCTTAATTTTTTTTTTTTTTTTTTTTATTTCAGGAATTATGTGGCAAAAATAGACATTTTAAACATCACAGTGTTTGTCATGGCCACTGGATCATCTGTGGGTGGCTCAGTTTTTCACAGAGCACTTCCTATGAGTTGTGCACAGATGTTGGGAAGAAAGGTGATGTGCAGGGAGGAAAATTCTCCATGAGCTGCCCCAGGTGGCAATTCATTCTTGCCAATTCCTGCTAGGGATTTCTAGGAGGGGGGAAAACAAGTTTCCAAGATCTTTTTAAAGGTAATTCTTATCTAGAAGTGATATTTATAGCAACTTCAGACACCTGTATCATCCAAGCATACTTGTGTGAATTCATGAGGAAAGCATGTAATACTTATGTAGAATTCCAAATTTCAACCACTATGAGGTTGTTGGATTAGATTTTTCTGTCTTATTATGAAAAACATTTTTATTCTGAGCTGCAGAGAATTTAGAAATAATTTGTTGTAACACTTATTGATAAATGGGGAGTAAAAAGAAACAAAAGTTTCCTCGCTATAGAAAATGTAATCTTTGCAACAATAGGGGGGGAAAAAAAGAAAAGAAAAAAAAAGACAGGTTTTTTGGATAATAATATTTCTCTCTTTCCTTCTTGCTCTACCTTCCTCAAGGCAAGGCAAGGAGACAGAGCTCAGGTGTCATAAGCTTGCACAAGTAATGCACACCCGCTGCCCTTCCAGTGGAACAAAGCCACTGCTTGCCATCACCCAGGCTCCTGCTGCCTGCTAGAAAAGCAGGTGATGAGTGCATCCCTAAAATCCAGCTCTGAGACAGCAGCTTCAGCTTCTTTTGGGAGCCCCATGTGCTGCCAAGGTGCGCGCTCCGATGCGTGGGAGACGCCGCGGGCTCTGTTTTATCTGCCAGAGCCAAGGCAGGAGCACACACTGGCTCACCCACCTTCTGCAAAGGTTATTCATCGCCACAGCAACCTCCAAACAAAGGTGGGAGCCAAGTCAAACCGACTGGCTTCACCCAGCCCTGGCCCTCTGATGACAGAGGGCGAAGGTGCTCTCTGCTTGGGCCATACAGGGGACTTAATTGCTTGGGTTTGTTTTTATGTCACTGGGTCTCACAATTCCACTTTCAGCATCCCAGCGTGCCCAGAGCAGAGAGAGGCCACAAGGATCCATTAAACAATAAAATTCTTCTGTAGCCCCAGCTAAAAGGAGAGAGAAGAGGCACAATTCCTTCTTGCCACACGGTGAGCAGGTGCCAAAATCCATTTCACTGTCACCCCACCTAGGTACCAGGAATAGCTGCTGTGAAATAAACACCTAAACCAAATGTTATAGATACATATTAAGTTACTGGCTTTTCACAAATATTAAAATGAATGTTATATGTATAAGGTTAGAGAACTTTGTAGTATTAATATAGTTCCTTCTATTTCTGTTATTGATGAAACTTAGAAATAGTGGTATAATACATATATGTTGAGCTATGGCATAGTATTAAAGCAAAAACTACTTTTGTCTGTATAACCCAAAGACTGAAAAAGATAGTTAGAGACTATCCATTTTTAGATTATTTTATCCAGATGAGGACAACAGTGACCAGAGCTCCAGGGGAGGAATTTATTGCATTTCTGTTATCAGGGAATGTGAAACTCGGTGGATCCAAGAAGATTGATCTATTGGGAAGGGGGCAAGTTAAAAACTAAACACAGAAACATCCAAAACTTAAGAGGAATGTTTGAAACATGTATGAGAATTTATGGATATGTAGTAGGGTTCTGTTTTTAAGGGACAATCCTTTGTTAGTAAGGTGTGCTCTCTTGGCTGAATGCAGAGACACCCGGCCGTATCTGTAACTTTATCACCTAATTGTCTTTCCATTAAATTTTAAATTCTATAAAAAATATGTGAACCTCGTTTTTCACACCAAGAAACCCCCAGTCTGTTTAGCTTCCATTGTGTCCTTCCTCTCCCTTCACCACTTCTTCACATCCTCTCTCACTCCACAGGAGATTAATGATTTTGGATATGCTACGAGAATCCAACCGAGACAATAAAATAATTGTAAACTCGGCACAAATGAAAAGCAGTTTCATTTATTCCCCTAAATCTGGAAAGAACAAACCCTTACGTTTCCCGAGTCACTCGAGGAAAGAGATTATGAAAAATGTCTCCATTTCTAAACCTTTTCAACTACCAGGAGGGAAAAGAACGCTGTCTGTAATGACAAGCTGTCAACACTCGGCGGGCAGCACGGCTCTCATTTGTGACACCGAGCTTTCGCCTGCAGAGCCAGGCACGTGGGCACCAGCAGCCAACACCACCTGCAATGACAGCACTGAAAATGCCCACATTTCTCTACCTGTCCTAAAGCACATCCCCCACCTCAGCAGCCTGGTCTCAGGATTTAAAAGACAGAGTAACTATTTGTTTTGAATTAAAGGATTTAAAAAAAAAGTAAAACAAAACACCCCCCCCCCCAAAACCCAGTGGTTCTGAGGAATTTTATTTTTTAAATCAAAGCCACAGGTGACTGGAGCAGATAACAAAATCTCATTATCTCTCATTTACTCCTGCCAAGAAGTAGAAGTTAAATTTTGCTGTGGTAAAATCATCAGAAATACCAATCCAGCTTCTGTGTTTTTTGGATCTAAACAAAATTTATGTTAACAAAAGGGTGGTTTGATTTATACCAATGGCTTAAGCTATCATTTTTCTTGAGTTTCAGAACAGTCATTGGTAGCTAACCGTTAATCTTTTGCAGGCTCATGATGGTTTACAATTTTTGCCAGTGTGTTCCAGCATCCAACCACCTGAGGCAGGAGGTTCATTTACCTGATTCTGCAATATTTCTATTAGCCAAACACTTCAGTGATTTGGCACTTCGAGGGAGCTGATAGAAAAAATATGAACAGGCTTTTTATCAGGGCCCACAGCAAATATGACAAGAGAGAATGGTTTTAAAGTTAAGTTGAATTAGTATGGATATAAGGAAGTTTTTGGTTTTAAGGTAAAGTTGAATTAGTATGGGTATGAGGAAGATTTTGGTTTTAAAGTAAAGTTGAATTAGTATGGATATAAGGAAGTTTTTTACAACAAAGGTGGTAAAAGATTACCCAGAGGGGTTGTGGATGCCCCATCCCTGGAAACAATCATGCCCAGGTTGGATGGAGCTCTGAGAAATGTGGTCTAGTTGAACATGTCCCTTCCCATTGCAGGGGCACCGTACTAGATGGTCTTTAAAGATTCCCCCAATGTAAAATATTTTATGATTCTATTACTCTGACACTATAATTAAGAAGAACTAGAAATTAATTTTAAAAACCAATTTTTTTTTTTAAATGCAACAAAATTCAGCTTCCAGATGAAGGTTCAAACCACAGTTTCAAAAGCCTGCACTGCACTTGCAGGCAGCAAACAGCAACCGAGCAGAACTTCAAGCAAAGTGCAAAACACCACTCAACCCCAAGGGCAGGACACTCCCCAGACACCCTGCACTTGAAGCTCTATGCTCTGTAGTGCTCTCAGAAGTACTTCTCTAGAAATAAATAAATGAAGAACCCAAAAAAACCACCTCACTAAGTCTGATTTGAGTTCACAGGCATTTGTGAAGCGCAGCCACAGGCAAACCCCTGAACCTGGACGTACCCAGAGCACGCGGTGATTTGTGTCACGGCTTGACTCAGTCTTTATTTGTGCAGTGAATTTCCAACCCACCTTCCTGATGGATCTGCAGTTTCAAAAGGAACCTCCCCACACGGAGCTGGTGTTCCCACCCATGCTGAAAGGGAGCAAAGGTTTTTCCCTTCTCTCCCCACGCAGGAATTCCATCCTGTGAGTCAGAATGAGACCTCAGACACAACCCACAGACATTTGTCCTAAATTGCTCTCCCCCTGGCCAAGATGTGCTTCCACTGAAACTATTTGGCTTCTAGAAAAAAAATCTGTGGTCACTAACTTTTAATAACTGAAAATATTTACAAGAGGAAAAAAAAAGTGCACCTACCCAAGTGCAAGTTTGATTTTAACCAAAAAACCACTGCTTCAATAACTACCTTGCTTTCTCTATTTCTACACACCCTGAAAATCAATTTCAATTTGAAAACCTTTCTCCTCCAAAGTTGATGCTGTTAGCACTGAAGTTGCTGTATTATTTAAGTGCTGGGTTTCAGAGCTCTCCAGCAGCAGAAAGGAACTGCATCTACCTTCAGTGGTTCCCAAGATAGCAGCTGTTTGTGCTTGAACTGAAGTGGGAAGAGCAGCTGCAATAAAAAGGGAAGGAACTTAAGGACAGGTATGTTCCAGCTTGCAGTGGCTATGTGACAACAGCACCGAATTTGTTTTCCTACACTTTCCATTAATTAAAGACTACTTATTTCAGTCTGGCTTAACAGGCTACTGGACCTTGAAATAATGTGCTTGTATTCCTTGCTTTGCCTTTGCCTCCTCCAGCACAAAGCAGAATTACCCTCATAATTTTTCATGCCAGGGTAACTTTCCAACACTGCTGCTAATCAAGGTAGCATGTACAGCTCAGCACTGACCTTCAGGTTTTTGTGCAAATACCAACCATCCTTCTTAACAATACAGCAAGAACCTGAAATTCAAGTGCCCTGGATGCATATTACCCTTCCTGAACCCATCCTTACCTTCTACCTGCTCCAGATGAAACCTTCAGAAGTTCTGCCTAAAGCACAAAGCCCCTGCTCTGATATTCATGGAATAATTCAGCACTTGATGCCCAGTTGTGTCATGCTGATGCTTTAATGGGATTCCATCCATGTGCAGAGGGGCTATCTCCCCCAAATTCCTCAGAGATTTTTAAATGATTAGCTACAGCTAAGGGCACATATGTTGTTTTTAATAGCAAACGTGTGTTTTACAGACCAGGCTGCATCTCATCAATAATTCCTTGGTGCCACACTCCCAGGAAGACAGCAGCCAGCCCAGCATGAAAGAGTCTTAAATAAAGCAGGGTGTTACAAGGTGTAAGGCAGCTCTCCACACATTTGCTGTCAAAGAATCACAGCATTTCAGCTTCTGGAAGGAGCAGATTGCCATTGTTTTATCAAGGAAAATCACAGATTGGAAAAACTGACTCTAAAAAAATTAATTGTTGGCTATTGCCTTTTGTAGAGAGGCTATGCCTAGTATTGAGCTGGAAGCAGGATCAAGCCTCAGAGGTCAGAACAAGCTCACTCTTTTCTTTACACAGCATCTGCAAAAGGAAGCTGGGGATGAAGTTTGTCTGCACACAACCACAAAGATTTAAACAGGAAAAAAAACCCAAATCCATGCACTTACATAAAAGGCTTTAGTTTCATTTTCCATTCAGCTGGAAAGGGAGAGAACCAGCACACACACACACATTTTTAATCACCCTTGTGCTGACAGCAGCCAGTCACTACTGCTGTTATCAGAACCCCACAGCTTGGATTCCCAGGCTAAGGAAGAGAGTATAAAATCTCCTCTGGTTAAAAAAGCACCGTGATATCATCTCCTATAACACACAAATGCTACAGAATTGAAGTCAGGTCCCACCAAAATGAGTTTGGTTACTCATTCAGTGGAGGGAGAGGGGAAAAAATCCATAAATATACAAACAAATAGTAAGGATTCCCTAAGATTAGCTGGTGACCTGGATCTCATTTTCTCTAAGCCCATCAGTCATGCTCTGGGAAAAACAAGCAAGGCAGGCCAGTCTGTGCATCCAGAAACGTAGAGTTTGCAACAGATGCCAGTTGTCAAAGAGACAGGGAGGAGAGAGAGAAGCTGAGCTTAGGTACAACTCACCTGTGCAAATGCCACGTGCCTGGGCTTAAAACTTCAGCCTGGGTAGGTGCTGTCCCTGCTATTGCTTAATTCAGCTGGCTGGCATCTCCCCAGAGGCACTCAGAAGGCAGCTGCCCAACAGGACAAATCACTGAAAACCAGAAAAGAAACAGGTTCAGCTTTGCAATTGCACTGCACATTATACAATGAGTTCAACTTGCTAATCCATGACTTCTTAAAATATGATTTCCCTCAGTGCCTGACAGGGAGAAATGCAATTAATCCTCTACTGTCAGTGTGAATTTCCTAAATACCAGCAATACCAGAAAGAACTCCTCTGTACAGCCAACAGGGACCTCATGGTCAAGAGAACTGAACAGCCTCCACCCTAAAACCCTTCAAATTTTGTTCTTAGTTTTGAATCTGACATTCAAGAATTAGTCCTCTTCTACTTCATTTCTTTATTCATATCCAACACTTTGTTCTAACTTAGTTGTAATACAAGTCACTTCCAGCTTCATAGCTGCACTGTTCCAGGCACTGAACAGCTCTTCAAATTTTAGCAAATCTGACCAATTTACAGCAGAACTTTCTCATTAATTACTCTCTTCAGGCCTTCATTTTGGCATTATCTCAATTCTGTGACTTCCATGTGAGGTTCCATTTCCTTTCTCTTACAAGGCCATTTACAATAAATCCAATTAAAATTAATTAAAACACACAGATCGATTTGATATAGCAACAGAACCAGGAAGAAGCAGTACCAAGTCAACTCATTGGTAGGACAAGTGACAATGGGTCAATTCAGTCAATCTGAATTGACCCAGTGGCTGCACATAAATGTAAAAATGAAGTAGCACACTGAGCTAGTTTTTGTACTGAACCTTATCAATCTGCCTGCCAATATGAGCAGATTCTACTGGTGGTTTATCTGTTAATCACCTATTTCTGTGTTTTTTTCTGACCAGGAAACCCTCACAGAAGGAAGGGCAACACCTGGGCACAACACAGGTGAGCTCAGTGACCTCAGGCAGGACTCTCCACCCTCCCATGACCATTTCTTTCCCTTCAGAACATGGATATGGTCCAAGAAGGATGAGGAGCTACTGGAGAGGGTCCAGCAGAGGGACATAACAATGATGAGATGTTTGGAGTGCCTCTCTCAAGAAGAGACTGCAGGAGCTGAGCTTGGGCAGTCCAGGCAGGAGAAGACTCAGAGAGGATCTCATTAATCCATATAAATATCTCAAAGGGGTGCCAAGAGGACAGTGCCAGGCACTTTTCAGTGACAGGACAAGGAGCAGTGGCCATAAACCAAAACACAGCAAATTCCACCTTAACATAAAGGAAAGCTTTACACAGAGGATGGCAGAGCTGCCCAGGGAGGCTGTGGAATCTCCCTTCCCTGCTCTTGTGTAACCTGCTCTAGGTGACACTACCTTGGATGAGATGATCTCCAGAGGTCCCTTCCAAATCTAACTAATGATTATGTGTGATTCTGCAAGGAAAATTAAAAAAAAAAAAAAAAAAAAAGGGACAGACTACACCTCTTATAGTAACTTATCTCAGTAGCTTCTTACGTAGAAATTAATTCTTTTGAGTAGAATGGAAGACTAAAGAATTCTGCTAAAAAAGAGGAAGTGGCAAACAGTAGCATACTCATTGTTTCCAGGCTCCTTATCTCTGAAATTTGTTACAGGTTTTGGGATTCTCATCTGAAAGCCAATGTAAAACAGAAAAGGGAAAAACAGATTTCACTGGTGAGTTTCTGAGCTCCTCCTTGCTAATGTGATTCCCTCGTTTGCTGCCCTGGACATGAACACAGTTAATGAATAATGACTGTGCAAACAAAATATCAGACAATGATGGGAGGGGGAGGGAAGGGTGAAATGATTGTGTGGGAGGCTTGGGTTGGATTTGGCAACAATTAGAAAAATTGATGCCCTTTTAATTATAGGAAAAGGCTTTGCTGGAAAGATAAGATGGACATGACATTCAAAATACTTTAGTCTTTGGATTTAAATGTATGGAAATAGAAAGTTCAAAAGGTTGGGTTCTTCATTGTGTTTTATGTTAAAAAACACAGCTCTCAAAACTTACATCCAACTGTGTGTGCAAACCTTCAGCTCAATTCAAAGCTGTTACAGGACAGGTTTGATTTGCTTTTATCACTCTCTGGGAATATTATTTACTACATTTTTTACATTTACTACATTATTTACTACAATATTATTTACTCCTACAAGCTAGAAGATATCTTTGTTTTTCCCTTCTAGTAAGAGCCCAAGGCAGGAGAAGTTACAGACACTTGAAGAATCAGTCCAGTAACTTATTAACATCATTTAAGA
Source organism: Poecile atricapillus (assembly GCF_030490865.1). Lineage (NCBI taxonomy): Eukaryota > Metazoa > Chordata > Aves > Passeriformes > Paridae > Poecile > Poecile atricapillus. The sequence continues at coordinate 4,131,396 of NC_081266.1, read as the reverse complement.
TCCTCTCCTAACTGGTTCCACCGAATAAATTATCAAAAGAGGGCACCAGAGATTGCTCCCTGTTTGATTAAGGTTGCAGAGTGCACATTTCCTTCTCTGCTGTCATTCCCAATTCCGGCAGCTCCTGCCAGATTCTCACATGTGAGAAATGCCTGCTGCAGGCACATGAAATGCATTATCCCATATTCCTTTAGCAGCACAGAGCAGCTTAATGATATCCTTTAAAAAGTTAAAAGGGAAAAGGACATTTCTCCACCAAGCTCACACACAATTCCTCAGTTACAAAATAAATCAAAACCTCTTGCAGTTTTACTCTGTGCCTCTACAGATCTTTTTTCCTTAACATCATATTTACATGATTATTTCTACAGTGAGATATAGCCACTTCTAAATAAGTGCTATTACATAAACCACACTTGCTGTCCTAAAATTTATATTCACCATTTCCATTATTCAGTATCTTTCATCAGCACATCTCAAATAGTGTTTAAAAGATTTAATCATGTTAAACTACCAACTACCACTGCAGATGTGACTTAGAAAGCAAAAGCACAATTAAACAAGGCAGGATTTTTCCAGGAAATACGGACTGTGATACTTAATCTTGCAAAATAACAGAGAGATAATTTAAAGTAAGGTATCTACAAAGAGCAGTGTCTGTGCCAAGAGACTGTTTGTATTGGTTTTGCAAAGAGTGGACAGAATGTTCTTTTCCAAAGAACCACAGAACAAACTTCCTGAACCAATGTGAGTTTTCTTTTTGCTTGTATTTAATCCAAGTCAATGTGGCCCAGCCAAACTTATTTAATAAGAAGTGTGGGGGGGAAAGAATCAATTAGTTTGGGATAACCTTGTCTTGGAACAGCACAGTCACAATGCAGAGTGAGTGGAAGTGGTCACTGAACAGATCTGGAACCGCTGCTTCTCTGTGAAATCAGCAATAATAGCAGGGAAGGGGCTTTTTGACTATTTTTTAAAAACATTTCTTGCACAGCATTACAAGCAGCTGTAATTAACTCCCTTCCTTTTTTGTTTTGTTCTGTTTTTAATGCGAGTCTCTTGATGCACACCAGCAGGGTTTCAGGATGTGGAAAAGAGAGAGGCAGTGTGTTGAGATGGTAATGCAGCACACAGGAAAAAGAACTTGAAATCATCACACACCAGCTTATTTAACATCATCTTTTGTTCCTAAATCAGTCATTTATGTAACCTAGGAAAAAAAAAAAGAAGAAAAAAAAAAAACAAAACTAAAGAAAAACCAACAAAAAACCTCCTCCAAGTTCAGCTTTTACCTCTTTTGGCCTTTCAGGAGTTGATGGGTAAGTGCACAGGGAAAAGTCTCTTTGCAAGGCAAAGATAAAAGCATTACTGGTAAGGTCAAGAGAGACCACATATCCTTTAGTGTGATACATTTGTAATCCCTGTTTTAGAAGTACTAATGAATTTAAAATTAAAAGATATAATATACACCCTCTACCCTACAGGGAGATACTGGGAACCCCCCAAAAAAACATACCAACGTTTAACCCTGCAGCAGGTCTGTTTACATGTACATCTGTGAAGGTTTCTGGACTAACAAAAATGCTCATTTCACCAGAGACACAATGCAAGACTGCTCCCAGCACCTCTAGAATACAATTTTTCCAAAATGTACCACAGACAGATTTGTCACATTTGCCACACAAATGCCCATCTCTCCTCTCTGATGGGCTAAGATGCTGCATCATTTTGTCAGAGTGCCAAAAGGAAAGGAAGCCACCACATCACTCATGTACAAGTCAGACACTTAAAAAGATTATATTCAACAATATAATCTCAAAATGCTGCACTATAATTCCACTACAGAATAGTAATCCAAAAGAGATGAATAAAATACTCCCCCAAGAGTGGGATGCATATAAAGAGAGACAAATCTGAGGGGAAGACAACAGAACTGCAAAATGTATTTCATGTTACTTATAATGAGGCAAAGCTTTGTAAATCCAGTTTGATGTCTAAAAGTTGTCCATCTTCATTGTCAGATTTGGTTTATTCACAGCCAGGTACTAGATTTCAGTGGTTATCATCACAAGCTGTTTCCTTGTTTACTTCTGCATTTTGTTCAGCTTCTTATAGGGTAGAAAATAAAACCTGTTTTTACTTTTAGATTCCTCCTGCCACAATGTTTGGTTTTCAAACACTACAAGGATCAGGTTTAACAAACTGAAAATCAATCAGTACTATTTTTATTTTGAAATAGGAGACAAATTATATTAGTCTCAGGTATCATAAAAATTCTTTTCATATATTCAGCTTGGATCCACTTCTGAACCTCAGTGCATTAAAATTACACTGTCAAATATATTCATGTGTAAACCCTTATTCTACCTGCTAGAGGCATATCTTGGTAGAAACCCAACAATTATTATTTTTTCAACTGAAGCAAAGAAAGATTATTAATAAAAAAAACCTCCAAATGTTACGTTTCTCCTTTCCTGAAGTCAATACAGAATCGGTCTCGCATTTCAACAGATCTGGGATTTCTTGTTAGCACTACAAAAGACAAACCTGTCTCTTTAGATATCAGGTAAGCAAACAAAAAATACCCTGAGAACAGGATGTTATTTAGGAAGATTAGATTATTGTCTTCAAACACCACTGCAGATTGAAAGGATGAGCATAGAGAGCAATGGGAAACAGACACAGGGAAATACTGGTGTGATTAAATTCACCACCCACTCCCACAAAAGGGACATGATAAGGTTGGGACTGCTCTTAAAAATCCCCATACTTTTGACAAAGACTGATCTAGCTTAAGATGTGTGGGAAGAATCATGTGTGATTTCAGAAAAAGCAGTAAGAAAAAATAATTTGTATTTTGGACAGAAGGAGAGTGCAAGAAGGGCTTGGTTTCTTACTAGTCACTGAAATGTGAGCAGAAATGCTCAGCCCTTATTCTCAGGCTTTGCACTTTTGGTGGGACTCAAGGAACACTCTAAATACCAATTTCCAGATAACTGTCTTGTGGCAAAAAAACACATCACATCCCTGTTCACCCTTTGAATTCCCTCTGCACCACCCAAAGACACTACACATTTATTTCAGGGTTTTTTTCCATCCTACCACTGGCTTACAAAGGGAGGTTGTTGGTGCTCAGAGCAGTACAACAAACCAGGCTGTGAAAAGGAACTGTGCTGGTTCTAGCTGACCTTTATTGTACAATTTTCCTGTTCAACAAAGGGGAAAAAAAAACCCTAAACAGCAAAAAACACGTGAAATTCAACAGAAACAGCAAAACAGAGAACATGGACAGGTTAGAGTAAAACAACATCCATCCTTGGCATATCTCAGCCTAGACATTACCAAAATGTCCACTGTGCTCAGTAGCAAAGTAATTTCATTTCACAGCTGCCTGCTATCGAGTCCTTCCTTTGCTGGCCCTCTTGTAAAATGAGAGCTGAAATAATCCAGTCAACTGTCCTGCTGTAGCCTGAAAAGTCAGGCTCTCTCACTTTGTCAGAAGGGCAAAGCTCACCATAAAAAATGCCCAGAGTTCATGTGAAAATTTAACAAATAAAGAAGCTTGTTTTAAAAAAAAATATGCTAATGTTGTATTGTGTAGATTTATTATAGCTCATTTGTTGTGTGAGACTGCTCAAGATGTGGAAGAAGGAAGCCAGAAAACAGGAATGCCTTTAAAAGGATGGGGAAGCAGCACAAAGGAACAGTCTTAGTTAAGAAGAACTAAGTTAAGAACTCCTTAAGTTAAGAAAACTCAGGACCAAAAGGTGAATGAGAGAACATTTGGTTCAGACTGGTATAAATTTAATACTGTGCACTCATTAGGAACCTGGCCCTTCCTAGCACCGGAGAACAACATCAGGAAGATCTTGAACCTTTTCAATTTATTTAGGAAAGCACAAATTCAGGCAGCCCTTTGAAATCCCTTCCTCAAAGGAAAGCAGAGGGGTTTTCACATCAATACATCTATAGACATCCACCACTATTATTACCACATTACAGCCACTGTGGTCATAAAAACTGTTTTAAGCTTGGTCTGTAGTAATAAATTAATTTCAGTGCCAATAATTTTCTCTTTGTAGCTGAGGAGGAGAGTTTCCCCATCATGATGTAATCAGAAGTTACTTTGAAGCTACATCGAAACTTGGATTCATTAAATTTTTATCCCAAGAGAAGCCAGAGCGCACCACGGACTCGGCCTCTCAAACACCTAAAACTTTTCCCAGCCTTTTAATTTTTTTTTCCTATCCTCATGTACATCAAACAGCATTGTTTATAGACAACTATAAAACCAGATAGCCTTCAGCAGTTCATGCTGTCCTTTACCTGGGAATCACGAGAGTCACAGCATCGAGACATCTGGATGCCAGGATTTTCAGTCTCTTCATTTTCTCAAATACCATTTTTTTACCTTTGCCTTTACATTTATCCCCAGTTAGAATCACTGATTAGCTCATCTGGGATCAAAGCACTGCACTCTTGGTGATGCTTCCCAGTCTTTTCTGATATTGCCCACCAAAGTAAAAACCCTGCTCAAAGCAATTCATTACAAAATTCAGCAACTTCGACCTTTTTTCTCCTGCTCCATCATTGGTAGTGACCACAGCCCTTGAACCCCTCATTATTGACCTCAACTTCACAAATTAATGTTTATTATAATGCAGTGAAGCACAGTAAAGCACATGCCAAGTTAAATCTGCCTGAAAAGAAAAAAAAAAAAAAAAAATCAATGCAACTATGAAAAGCAAAGTTTGTAATTGCCTTTAGTAGTCTAGCAATCCATGTGGGGAAAAAAAAGAGAGAACAAACCTGTTTTCAGGCCAAATATCAGGTCTAAAAACAAAAATGACATATTATTTTGAAAAGAAGAATCAAGAACCTAATAGTCTACAACAAGGACAAAGTGGCAATTTTCTTAGAGCTGCTTTGTTCCTTCTAAAGAATTTGCAATGCTCCCAATAGAGCATGACTTCTAATTCCTATTGCAATGGGAATAAATTAAAATAAATAAATTACCATTAAAAGTGGTAATAATGTGGCAGTGATAAGAAGTATAAAAATTCTGTTTACTGTTTAAATGTGGGTTTTTGAGGGGGAGGGTTGGGGTTTTTTGGTCGGTTGGGTTTTAAAAAATGGACAAACCAGTCTGGAGCCAGGACAGAGCTCAGGACAGTCTGAAAAGCAGGGATTTCTGGAGACCTTGGCCTAGATATTCTCCTCAGATCCTACAAGAGGATAACAAAGATGACAGCTCCTTTGTTGTAGGACAAGGTCCCTCCTCAGTTTCCTGGAGGTGATGAAAGGTACCAATGATGGCCAAGTACTCATCAGGATCCCTGCAAAGGTCAACTACAAAACAATCTTTCTTTAATCAAGTCTGAGCTAGGAATCAGCTTTCTAAAAGGTTTCACTTCTTAAAAAAACCCAGAACGATGATAAAAACCACCACTTACCTCTATAAAGGTTTTCTTGCTAATGTTTCTTTTATTGAAGTCTATTAAAAAGTAATGCTTTCGATAATGTCTCGCAGTAATGTCCTTCTAAAAGCTAAGGGTGCATAAAAAGGAAATCCTCATGCTTAAATACCTTCCAACTTTTCTAATTATCTCTCTTACTCTGTTTTATAATTTTGGAGCAAGGGTAATTGCCCTTGATCTGATCCCAGATTCTCTTTGACTTCATTGCATCATCTCATTTATGCTTTTATTTACCTTACTAATAAGGAGCTGATTCTCAACACAGCACACAGAAGTACAGAAGTTAATTAATATTCATTGTGGGCCAAGAAGAGGATTTACACCACAAACAAAAGAGCCTAATCCTGAGCTAACAGATCATAGAGAAAAATAAACACAAAATGCTCAACCTCCCTGCAAACTGGAAAACCAAAAAAAAAAAATCCCAGCATGCTTACAGGGATACTTTTTCTTGACTCTCTACTGACCATTCTGCATATCTCTTGTATTTCCACACTATTTTTGCCCAGCAATTATGATCAAAACAGAATAAATCAACTTTGCTAGACAACAAAGTGAGTACATTAAAAATCCTCATGACCAAAAGGGACTTTTGTGAATGCCATCCAGAAGGCAAAAACATAAAAAAGTAACAGCCTTTAAGTTTCCCAAGAATGCCCACAATTTTGTCTTGCTACTATCAACTATCAGCATTTCAATTGTGTTTGGTTTTGTTCATTGCATAGGGTCACTACAATGCTGAACACACTCAAAATCCCTCTGAACAAACAATTCCTAATCCAGTGTTACTTCATTTTAATCATACCACCAGAATTTTTCTGGGGAAAATAAATAAAATCAGAAATCTACTCTAACCATTTAAAATGTCAATTAAAACAACATCCATTACATTGTTATTTTATGCATTCAAAGCTACTTTAAGACTTTCAATTCTGGCCATAAAATATCAATTCATGGTGACAAAAAGATAAAAACCTCAAATTGGTAAAAAAAAATTCAAGAAAAACATGAATAAAACACTGTCTCTTGCAGGCTGAAAGAAGCTATTCCAGTTTTATTCCTTGCAATAAACTTGGGGCCAAATCACAAAACTTAAGTTATGAGGTTATGATGAAAAGCAAAATACATCTTACACACGGGTATTATGAGGCTTAGGAAAAAAATGGAGAAAGAAACAAACTGGGGACAATCTTTTGAAGCCTAATGAAGAAAGCAACAGTTCCCAGCCTAAGTGCAAGCTGACCTTTCCCAATTGTTTGCAGGAGATGTGATGAGGTGAGAAACCCTAGAAGTGCCTCCAGTCTGTCAGGTAAGCCACTGCATTATTTATGTTGCCCAAGCAGCATCATTTGTCTTGAACTTCAAAACAATTTGTGCACCCTTATTAGAGTTTAATAATAAATCCACAGTTTTCCCTCTGTTTGCTAGGGTGAAATAAAGACTGCTAACATCAAGGAAGGACGTACACGACAGACACAGGAAAAAAAAGAGAGAGAAAACTTTTGATGCATCAAAATCACACTCCAGAGGAAATATTTTCACTTCCCAGGAGGCTCAAAACTCTGCTGTCAGTGCCTAGCCATGCCAAAACCACCCCTAAAAACATAAACCAGATATTTCATGTTTCCCACCTAGGACACAAATGTATAAAATATCTCAATTGTGTCAGTGGATTGCACCAAGAACATCCTGTGCTAAACTTCCTGCAAGCTTCTAGGAATTGTTTTAAAACAAGATGGATGAAAAAACAGGCTAAAGGAAGTAGTAAATGACAGCTCTTAACGAGAATATTTCTAGAAGACCAAAGCTTATATTGTCTTTTATAGCCCTAAAACAGTAAAGCAAATAAAATGGGGGGGGGAAAAAATCCAGTGATGCCTATTTGTACACAAATTTTGTTATGAGACAAGAAGAGATAAGAAAAAGCACTAAATGCACTCTCCAGAATAAGAGATGGAGAGATGATTTCTTGCTTTACAAGAGGGCGATATTAGCCTGGTAAAGACAAGTATTTAAAAAAAAAAACCAAAACCCTTTCTGAGGAAAAAAATTCCTCAGAAACAAGAAATAGACTTCAAGATGCAAAACTGACATCTGTTTTATTAAAATGCAGACATCCTTGGGAGATTAAGTAATTCTGCATGGTCTCACATCTAAGGATTGCTAGAGCAGGATTTGAATGGAAGATTTAAGTCAACTTGAGAACACAAATATCTTGGCTTCCATCTTTATCTTTCAGCCTTTTCTCTTTTGATTATATGGAAACATCCACCACAGAAATTTTTGTGTCTAGTATTAATATTACTATTAGAGTTGTAAATTTCTTCAAAATCATTTACAGGCTTAGCATGACAAGATGGGCATTATCAAAAGAGCTTTCAACCTACTGATCTGAAAAACAATCTTCCCGTGAAGACAAAAGCACAGCAGCCATCATATTACTGAAGTTCTAACTCCAGTCTAAAAATTAGTAAGTTAAAATGTGTTTACAGGAATCTAAATTTGACATGTATTTACATTTTAACCAGGAAAATTAACAGCCTGCTTGTCTAATGACTCTTTCAAGCTTTAAACTACACAATATTATCTTTTTTTCCCCCCCCCTCCTATCACAGGCTTAAATTTAATTAAGATTAATTTGATCTACTGGTCCTCTAGGGATTGGACAAACATAATTAATACATTAGGCTGAAAATTCAGACTTTTATTAATGGGCTCAGGCAACTCCACAGGGACCTGAAGTCTTTTAAAAAGTTAATCCTCATGTAAGTGTTGTGTCTTCAAACCCTGGGCTTTTCAGTGAGAACATGCAAAACTCCTTCCCTGCCCAAAGGAAAACAGAGATGTGGTGATTCCCCACCAAGAACCAACAGAATAATAGCTGGACATATAGTGAAAAGGTTCTTTGTCTTGAAAGGCAGAAATGCATCTCCCTGCATGAGAGATGGCTGTGTTAACTGGAGCACTGCTTATTCTGTTACACTAAATATTGCCTCAGGACCTCAATGAACCATGACATGGCAAGGCTCTGTGCCAATTTATTATGTTTCTCCAGAAGAAGGACACTCCTGGGCCAGGATCTCCAAGTTCTAAGTCTTTCCTTGTAGGAAATTAATGTAGATGGAGGATGGCTTCCAGTACAGCTGCAGGAGAAAGGTAAAGAATTCAGTTTGTGCCCGTCACCTTCTGCTCGAGACTGAGGCAGCCCTTCCCTGAGAGAGGAAAACTCCCACCTACAATGCAAAAACTTGTCTGTAGCAGCTCTGTGGAAAATGAGGTTCACTCTCCTGTTCAATTTTAAAAGGTTTAATAAAGACAATAAGAGACAGAAAATAAAGAATAACAGCCGGGTGCCTTGATGCACTGTTCAGTGCACACTTGGCATCTTTGGAACAGCCTTTTTAATCTTATTCTGTTGTAGGGGGTTTAATGCATATTTAAACTTTTCTAAGAAGTATTTTGCATGGCTATGCTCTGGGTCCACTTTTTTAGAGCATGTGTCCTAGAGGTTTTATTTCTCTTTATCATCTTTTTATTTGGGCTGGGGTTCCTTCTTCTGCAGGCAGTCAGTGTCGACAGCAGCCTGAGCCCCCATCATTTGTCTGCTGGGGGTTTGTACAGCCAGGACATTGCCCCAAAATCCAAAATTCTTCTTGACCTATGCCTAAAATGTGCTAGCAAGAGAAAAAAAGAAAAAGACTTAGCAAAAGCATATAACATTCTCCTTAATACCTGTGAAAAGCCAGTATCACAATATGGATTTATAGCAGCTCTAAGTTTTATCATCTACAGCATCCATAAATTAAGTCAGTAAATATTTGCTTAGTAGTGATGCTGGGCCAGACTTCACAAGATCCCCCTGATATATCCTTGTGAAAGGGAGATTAACACACTCCCCCCAGTCTGGAGAACAAACAACATTGGAATGAATTCCCTCAGGAAAATGAGGCAGGAAGATGCTGTATTTATAGAAAGGGGAGTTAAAGTCACTCGGTTCCTATTTTTTTAGCCACTTATTATTTATACTGATACTGGCAATCATGGGATGGCTGCAGAAGGGAGCAAGAGAGAAAGTCACCACAGTGCTGCCAACATGAAGCTGGGAAATTAAACACCTCCTCCTGCACTGAGTTGCAATACTGTGGCAAAGCTTTGTCCCCAGAATGCTACAGATTTTCATGAAATTGCCAAAAAAGAAAGCTGCATGCAGTGGGCAAAACCAAATACCACGGGCACAGATGGGTTGGAAAAAGAAATACCTATTACCAAATGGCAAAAATGCTGCAGTAACAGGAAAATGAGAATATTGTGTTTACTGTTCCTGAGAGAAGTAAAAATGTTTTGCATACAAGGCTTACTCAGAGACATAACAATCCACAGAATTAAAAACATGACATATTTTTCAGCCTAATTCTTCTCTAGGTACTTGAAGTGCATTTTGCTTTGCACTGCAACCACTCAATGCTGATACAAGAAAGAGCCTGTCAGTCCTGTAAATCATATCTTTAAGTTCCAGTGAGACATGATTATGTGTTATCCAGGTTGCACGTCCATTCTTCTTGACAGTGTGATATGACAGTATCCTCTAGCCAGGCAAAAAAATAATTATATCAATGCTTCAGTTCCTAAAACCCTAACTTTAGCTTGGCATATTTGGTTTGTTTTTTTCAGAAATCTGCAAATCCTTTGCAATTTGACAGCTTCCAGTACTATTTTCACAGTGAATTTCCTGGCAAAACCAGTGTTAAAAATTACATTCTTCTGTCACAAGCTAAAGGAGAACTTTTTGCCCCAGCTGAGCACTTCTCAGTGTCCCACTGGGACACAGCAGCAGAGGCAGGAGCTCTCTGGTTAGCCCAACCAGAAAAGATTGATATCAAAGTGTCTGTACTTATTTTTCCACACATTTCACTGCATTCTGCTCCAGCTTAAGCAAAACAGCAGGGGGCAAGGAAGGAGTTTGGGCAAATATTTCCCACTGAACTTGCATGAGGGAAGGCAAAAATCTGTGGCCTTGCACAGTTACCCTCAGTCAGTGTCCTGGGGGAATAAATTATACCTGTTCTACCAAACTGGATGGTTATTTGCATTCCAGTCAAGGCTGAGATGCAAAGCATCAACAACAGATTTCTAATTATAACTGTGTAATAATATCACCCCACTCCCAGGTATCAAACAGCACGAAAGAGAAGAAAAAAAGAAAGAACTGTGGTCATGCATAAAAGCTTTCTCCTCCACCTCCAGGGAAGGCAGAAAGTTGTCTACAAGCTTTGTTTTTTAAAATGCTTTACACTTGCCTCCTCTTCAGGGAGGATTTACAGGGGAAATAAATTACCTAGGGCTTGCAAGCTGGTAACAGAGCTGCTCTGCAAAAATGTCTCAGCATAAAGGTTCAGGTCACCACCCCTAAATTTCTTTGTATCTGTAGCCTTCGGCAAGTTCAACTTGTTTACCAAAACTGACTCAAAAAACCCCCACCAAACCCACAACAAACCAAACCAAAAATAACCCACAAAATCTATAGAGGAATATTCTTCAAGGGCAAAGAAGAATTGGCAGGATGAGCTGAGAACTAAATTCCCTCCTGCGCTTCTTAGGAAGGGAGGAAGAATCCCCACCTCACAATATTCTGGCAAATGGTAGATATGGAGTTTTCTTCCTCCTGAATCAGGAAAATCGACTTCTACTTATCAAAAAGTCAAGGAAACACCACCATGAGCGGGGCCCAAAGAAGAAATCCATCTTTATTTTTCATCCCAAAGGCACCAGAGCCATCACTCAGTGCCACAAACCAACTGATGATGACAAGTTGGCAACAAGAAGCCAACGGCTGGAAGTGAGTAAGTAGCAAAAAAAAAAAGTACCAAAAGTACCAAAAAGCCTACAAAAGTTGAATGTAGCAAGCTAGCAGGACTTGACTGTGGTGAGAAAGACCCTTTGAAGACTTTTTGGCAGTCAGACCAAGCACATCCCAACCACACATGCAAAGTACACCAAAACCAGGGGGTGCCACTCCTCCCACCAAATGCACTCCAGAACACGCTGCTGTCTACAAACAGCTCACAGATGGTGCTAAAGCCTTCAGCCAGATTGAAAAGAAACCCAAACATGATTCAATCCAGCTGCAAGCTCAGGGAGGCACTCAGCCTGTGTTCGGCTCCATGGAGTGTGTGGGGGCACCAACAGGGTTGGCTCACTGTCCTACTACAGAATGAGTGGTAAAACATCACCCAAAATAAGAGAGAAGGAAAAAGAGAGGAGCCTTGTGTGTGGGAGATGCTGGCTTCCTAAAAAAATCTCTTTGTATTAGAGTTTGGCAGGAAAAAAAAGCATAAAAATCAAAGAGGAGGGTATAATTCCCACTATATAATATAAAACATATTTACACAATGGCTCCTTACATTTCATCCCCATGGAGATTTCCTTCTTTCCTTTAAGTCCATATGCAGCTCCTGTTATGTTATTAGGAAGGGGATGATGAAAAGAGGTATTTGAGCTGCCCTGGACAAGGTCCAGCCCCCAGAGCACCCATGGCTCTGAAGGTCAGCTCTTACCTGTGTGGTGCTTCAGAAGGAAACAATGCCCAGGCTTTTGGGTGAGAGAAAGTGATTTCCAGGAGCCCAATGCCCAGGCTTTTGGGTGAGAGAAAGTGATTTCCAGGAGCCCAATGCCAGCTGCTTTTGGGTAAGAGAAAGTGATTTCCAGGAGCCCAAACCCAGTGGTGCAGAGAGCAGCAGCCCCTGCACGGACTCTGCTGGGTGTCCATGTGTCATGCTCAGCTCCTGAAGTGTCCCTTTCCCACAGCCAGGGCACTGATGGAGACAACAGCTTGGAGCAGAGCCTCCAGCAGTGCCCACCAGCAGGCAGGAAGCTCCAGGAGAGCATCTTCAGCTCCTTGTTCAACACAGTGAGGAGGAAATCGCAGCCAGGCTGCAGCAAAGGGAGGCAGAGACAGGAGGAGGGATTCCTTTTCCATAGAACATCAGAGATGAAGTTTTAATGAAGTTCACAGACCTAAGAGAGATTTGCAGAGGAATGCCAGGAAGTTAAATGAAGTGTGCACACCTAACTCAAGTCCCCAGTGGGATGTACAGTTACCATAGCAACTTTCAAGGTCCAGGACAAACCAGAATTCTGATGCTCCAGACATGGACAGAGACCACTATTGATACATTGCTATTTTAAATACCTGAAAAAAACCCAAAAAAAGTATGTAAAAATATTTCACTGAAGATCACAAACCCAATATTTTTCTCTAGGAAGTCAAGAGAAAACCTCCTGCACAGCTGACATCCAGAAGCAAGAACACAATGAGATGTGAGGGGAAAAAAGTCATCAAGGAGAACAAGTCCCCATGAGCTTAAATCTGGATGTTCAGCACACCTTCATTATGTGAAATCACAGCCTTCAGAAATGTTATTTAGCATAAGAGTTGTAAAACTGTAATCCCTCAAAGGCTGATCGGGTAAGAGCCTTCTTTAAATTTGGGTCATTAGTTCATACAGGAAACGTGACTTTATTTGGAAGGGATCTTTCATTCACTAATTAGCATTAGTACTTTAGTAGAGAACATTTCAGTTTTAGTCTGAGCCAGTCTCACCACTGTGCTAAAGAAATCAGTTTTGTTAATTGAGGCAGCATTCTCTTGCACAAACACTAATTATTACAACAGGAATGGCTTTCCTTTATAAGCATTTCTGCAAATGTCCAATGAGACATAAAAGGCATTATTTTTGCCATGTCTTTTAGAAACTTCATTGTTTTATTCAATTGATTCCTCATTTCCTTTTATTCAATGTTCAAACCTGATGTGCAGAGTTTCTATTAATAATTCAGAAGCATCCTCATTTTACTGATGGATGAAATTGGATGCTATTCCTTGGAATATGATTGCAATACTGAAGTGTAACACCAGCAAAAAAGCTGGCAAAAAATTTACCTTTCTTTGGAATAAATGGAAAAAAATTATATCTTGTTACCATCAAAGAAAACTGATGTTCCTGTAAATTATGACTCATTGAATATTTTGTCGTGTTTTTAATTTTATTTTTTTTTTCCAAGGAATCTTAGCAGCAATTTTTTCTTCAGGAAGTTTAAGGGTTGCAAAACTTCCTTTTTCTCACAATATTATTATCTGTCAAGAAAAAGACTCCAAGTTGTTGCATGGGAGGTTGAGAAAACTAAGTTTACTTTAAAAATGCTGGTCTTTAGGCAAAGAGCAAAAACCCTTAGTTTGTTCCAGAGAAATAAATGGGTTATTCAGAGGCAGTATGGAAGTCACAAATCCATTAGTAAAATCTGGTCTGTACTAACAATTCCCATCACCTTGAAGGTCACCTTTGCACTCTCTGCCAGCTTCAGACTGAACTCTCTTTAAGAAAAAATCTTAATTGAGATTAATTTATAACTATGCTGGTTCAGCTCTATGTATGAATTTCAGGGTGTCTCAATTTCAGTGCTCTACAGATTGCAGAAATATTAACCAGTGACACAACAACGTGACAGACCAGAACCAAGACATATCTACAACTCACTGAGAGGAGAGTTGAAAAAAAAGGAAGAAAAAAATTGAAAATCACATTTTGTCAGGTCATTTTTGCAGTTTCTGAAATGCCAGTTGTACATTTTAGCACAGCACCAGTCTCAAATGGTGAAGGCACTGGCAATCAAAGACTCCTATCAAGCTCTGGGCTTGTGTTTAGGCATGGGAAGGGGAGAAGAGGTAGGGGAAAATAATCTCTGTCCTGGGAATATTAGATAGAATAAAGTGAAAAAACAATGAAGAAATTACAATATACCCACGAGCTGTAAAACATCAGTGATGTGTTGAGAGCTGGAGTCAATCACATTTTGTCTTTCTGCTCTTTTGGCTCCCAGGCCTTTCAGATGAGGAAAGTGACAATGTGTCAGCAGTGCCCATGTGTCCTGAAGGCTTCAGGTCCTTTAAAGATAGATGGAGGGTCATGGCCTTCACTCCCCAGGGCTGATTTTTAGGATTTTTAGGAATCATTTTGCATACCTTCAGTGGTGTATGTGTGGACTCAAGAGATGTTACAGAAGCTCGGCCTTGAGTCAAACTTTGCACCTGCCCTCTTAAAAGTCTAATTTCTCAACTGCTCATTCCCCAAAATGAGGGTTCCCAAATTTGGTTCCTCTGAAAGAAATATTTAGTGTATTCTGCAGTATAATCTTCAGCTAAAGCATTGTATGCTCCCATTAAACTTTCATCTCAAAGCACAGTATTTTCTTGAATCATCAAAAAATGCCACAATCTGCTTTTAGCAGCCTGTAGGCAAAGCTCCCAAAGCCTCTTTGAGCTTCAAGGCAGCTCTCACCCCTCACTGTCCAAGCTCTCCTCACTCCAATCACCTTTTCCTCAGGGGAACAACACTGAAATTGGGCTGCTGGTGCCTCATGTTTCATTCCCCAGCAGATGAAGCAGCATATCCATTTCCAGCACTAATAAGTTTCAATGAGTAGTGACAGCTTCCAGTCATGCAGAAACATAGGCAGACTCAGATGTCACTCTCAAAATGGTAACTCATTTGAGAGGGAGTATCACAGTCAAATTGCCAAAACAGACCTTTTCAATGACTCCCTAAACTCCAGGCAAATCAAAGGTCCTGACAGCACAAGGATTATTAGAAGAAAAAAAAAAAAAAAATCCACCATATTTAATGTGTTAGCTAACATGGTAGAATCCTCAAGAAGATGAAGCAAATTTTGTTTCAAAGAAAAGCACTTTGTGAGAAAAGACAACTTGTTATTAATTCAAGATAAAAATCACAGTACTGGAGGTGAGCCAGTTTATTGTTTTCACAAGACTTTGCAGACTGAACCAAGATAAAAGAAGAATCCCAGGGCTTTGCAAAAGAAGGATAAAAGCTACAAACTCTGATTTCCTGAGTGGCAGCACTGATATTCCCCACTCCAAACCTCTGTTTGCTACCACTGGCATAGGCTCACCCAGTATCACCACTGGGGATTGAATTATCAGGGTTTATGGGGGTTTTTGGCTTCCACTGTCCAGGACCTGGCAAATGAGGTCTGCAGCCAGCACAAAAGATCTGGAGATTGTAAAAATATATGGAAACAAGCCCTGCATCCATACAGTGGAGGCTATGAAAAACACAGGGGTCACAAGGAAGAAAATTAGATGTTAATTTTATTTCCCATTTAGCTGTTAGCCCTTACAGGGGGGTAAGTCTAGCTGAAGAATGGAGTGAAAACAAACTGAAGAACCTCATGGGCAGGAACCCTGGCAGCTATCCCAGCTCTCAACAGTCTGATCCTGAGGATTTTAGTGAAATGAGCCCCCCACAACATCATCCTGCTCATTTCCCAGTCAGCAGCCCCCACTTCTCCATCTCCACTCAGCACTGCTGATACACCCACCTCTACAATTCCAGCACTCACTTGTGTGACAGCTCTCTCAACAGCCTTGCAAGTGACAGGAAATTGTGACAGATTTCAACAGAGAAGAGCTCAGGCAAGTTTACAGTAAGCTTGCTTAGCTTTATTTGAAGTAATACCAAGTAGTAAAACTAAGGATGAGCTGTCAAATTTCATTAATTAGGAATCCCAAATAGCCAACCTTGCACACAAGAGATCTCTATATGTAAAATTAACGACCTCAAAAGAAAGATGTAAGTGCTCAGGTCTGCTTCACTGAGGTGCAGGAAACATCCAAAAGATGTTACCAATCATTAAACACTCACATCAATTCTGAATTTCCCCCCTCCTCTGAAAGCTGCAGAGTAAAATCAGAATCAGCCTAGATCAAACAGTGTATTACAGAACTTTCTGCCTCTTCACTGTACAGTCTAAAGACAGGAGTATTTTTGAGATTTCTTTGTAGTACTACCCCAGTGACATACCAATGAGATAATGTCATTCCTGAAATCTGCAGAAGAACATTAAGGGACATAAAGAGAGACAAAAGAGACCATTAAGTTGGTTTAGATCCTCTCTCCTCCTCTTAAAAAAGTCCTCTCATCTCAGATAAACAGAGGATTTTTCTTAGTTTATTTGCTTTTATGTCTGGAGTTAGACATTGCCCAGCAGAGTTTTCATAAAAACATAATGCCTGTTTAAAATAGTACACTCTTCAAAAAAAAGATGTGTCTCACAGTAAGATGAGGACAGAAAAAAAATAGCAAGAATGGTGACAAATTCTTTTAAATTGTTTCCAAATGATCTACATTTCCTTTAACAAAACAAGCACACAAATTATCTTTGGGTTTGCTCTGAGGTTTTTCTTGTCGTGGGCTGTTGTTTTTTTAATTTGAGATTTTTGAGCCTCAACCTCAAAATCATTAAACAGGGAGACAGACAATTTGTTCTATTAATATCAGGGGAACAAACAAATACTTAGAGATCAAGGTTCTGATGCTGCAGAAACCCTTCTCAACCCACAGCTGAACAACTCATGGACATCACTACCAATCTTTATCCCAGGGCTGAAAAACACCTTCAGACTTGTAAATTTTAGGCAATTGTTGGTTAGTTTTCCTGCTTTTTTCTTTCTGTCAGAGAGCAACAGCTGAGTGGATTTTCTAGGAGCTCTAGGGGAAATGTGTGTCCAGAGTGGAGAGTGTACACTTGGATCAAGAACACTAATTACACACTGTTTTTAATCAGCCAGTGCAGTATCACCAGCCCAATGCCTATTAAAAAAAAAAATTAAAAAATAAATTCTGTACAACTAAAATGACCCCAGGCTCCAGATATGCATCATTTTTAAGGTCAGTTGGTCCCTGAAGGCACATTTCTGTTACAGGGCAAGAACAGGGGAATAACTGGAAGTCTCTGTTATTTTATGTCATGGCAGCAAGAACGCTGCCTCGGAACATTTCCTCATTACTGGAAGCAAGAGTCCCATGCAAGGGGAGCATAAAGAGCAAGGTCATCTGTAAAATTACCACGTATTTTTCTTTACATCCTAAAGGAGCAACTGCACTAAAGCTCTACCAGGAAGGTTTTAAAAACCAAGGACTTGCATTGCTTGTGCCACATTCCCACAGAAACCCAATTTTTGGACTCAATTTGCTAAATTGCCTGTAGTGACATCAACATAAATGTTGTTTGATAGAAGCCATGAGGAAGATGTGACAATATTGAAAAGAAAATGTTACTGCTGCCATTCCTGGCAATAGTAGCACAGCACGTATCTGGACATCCCAGAGCCTGTACAACACCAGCTGCGTGCTCTAGGAAACACAAATCTCTCAAAAATCAAAGTGAACCTAAAAAAGGACCTCCCCAAAACTCCCATGGATTCACCACACAGGCTAACATGGCCTTGAACTCTTAAAACCTGCAGTGCAAACAAGTGGCTCAGTCTGCCAAGTGAGCAAAAAATGATGACACAGACAAGTACACAGTGGTTCAGAAAGTGAGTTTACAGAATTTATCCAGTGAAACATGAAGGACAGAAGCAGGATCACCTGCTTTTAGCCTATGAAGCTTTTGGGGAAAAGGTGTGTATCTGGAGGAAGAAACATGGATTGCATCTGTTTTGTGCCAAAATATATAGAATTTTTTATATATATACACACACAAACAGCAGCATCTAGAGGGTTGCACCACGTTCTGGCATTCACATGATTTACACACAAAGAACCACTAAAAATGCACTAATGTACTTAGTGAAAAATGCCAGTGTTTGCCAGGGGCAGGTAGTTTAAATTACTGTGTCTATCTTCCTCTGAGAGGAAAGCCAAGGAAACTTGATTAATATTTTTCCACCAGAAATAGAAGGGCAGAAACTCTACTCCTTGGTACACTCTGGAGGTCAAACTAGATGATGCAATGATCTCTTGTGGTTTTAAACTGGTTTTATAGATCATCTGACTTCAAAATAGACACAATGTTTAAATAATAACATTCCCCTGAAATTGAGTGCCTGGTACAACAAAACTCCAGTCACTGGCTAAGATCTGGAGGGACTACGACCATGGGAAGATTGGTAACAAACAAAAGGGAAAATGCTGGGTAGATGTTCCAAAATGGAATACTACTGACTCTCCACACCTGACAAGTGATAGATGCTATCTTCTGCTTCAGCTAGGTGCAGATTTCCACAGAATGGAAACAGGAGGTGTCTGTGGTGCAGAACCATACCCAGCTTTGGGCAACGCCACAGCAGCAAGGATCTCCATCCTCACCAAGAGGCACAAAAGCCACCGTGTCCCATGCAACAGGAGCCTGTTCCTGGCTCACTGGAATTGTTCCTTGCCAGCTACACCCCTGTTCAAATTGCCACAAGCACAACCCAACCCAGCAAACCTCACCAAGCTGCATGAACTGCCTGCAAGTCCACTGGGTATCACCTAATTCCATGAGCCACCGAGTACACGAACAATGGGAATCAGATTACTGTGCTCATATGTTTTGACAACAGCAATTTCATTCTATTTATTATGATAATTCATAAAGCACCACCAAACGCAGTGCAGAATCTCTTATGAAAATAATTACAGCCTTGTAATGCAGGATCTCGTTGAAGCACACCATTAATTCCTTGACAGTCAGGGAACAAGCCAAAGACTTTCTGCAAATGAAGGATTAGCAAGGTCTCAACACACATTTCCTTGCACTTAAAATGTGCAAGGAGCAGACCTGATTCAATCAGCATTTCATATGATGCTTTAAAACGATAGCCCCCGAGGCAGATCTTTTTTGTACTTCAAAAGATAGTTATACTGCTCTATGTTACAGTCTGGGGCAACAGAAAAATGAAATTCCATCTAATTCTTCTACCACTGTGTACACTGAGCATAAAATAGTTGCTCTTTCCCACGGCTGTCAAAAACCCCCAGACTTTTATTCCCAACGAGGTGTCACCAGTCTCACACGAAGAGAGAACAGCTCTAATACAATGCTGTGAATTGTCTTCCACTTGGCCATTGAAAATATTTGGAGCAGTAACCTTTTCTGAACCTACCATTCAGCATTTGGGTTGTCTCCATATGTGCCTCAGGGCTATATTGCTCTGTGCTTTTAAAGTGCTTCTATTTCTATGCAGAACAACTTTGTGGTTGTAAATTTTAAAGTAGTTTTTAAAGTAAGATTTGCCTAAAACTGAAAAAAAAATAAAATGGAAAAAGGGCTGGGGACTTTTCTTCTTGATGTTTAATAACGTTCAAAGTTGTCTGAAAATTTGCTTACCTATAATCATAAAGGACTGAGTATGTTCCCTGCTTTGCATCCTCTCTTGTTTTCCAAGTCCTTGCAGTACAGCCACTATGAAATCATGATCCAGATTTGTGTGACCTCTCCAGAGCCTCAGCTAACTCAGGTCTTCATAAGTAGAACTGATCCAGAAGCTGCTAGGAAACATCCCTTACAAATAAAACCAGCATTTTACTAAATATTAAAATATGATTAGAAACAGATTACTTGCAAAAGGAAGTTTGACAGACCAACATAATAAATTAGGACCCCCTAAAACCCACCAGAAATATCTGCCAATGTCCAAACCAAGATCTCATAAAAAACAATTAAGAATGCTGAAAGAACTCGCAGAAGATGCTGCATTCTTCCAAACTTTTCCATCTTATCTCAAATGTTTACAGTAAAAAGAACAGAGATGTTTTCTTCAAACCAGTTTTTATCAATCCTCTCCAACATTCAAGCAGCACAATATTCTTCTTTTAATGCAACCAAGTAACCCCCTGTGAACCTTAGGAGATGTTTGCAAAATAATTGTTCCCCCTCACTGCTCCTTTGTTATTACTTTATTTTTTCCACAGTCTTATTACTTCAGGCAAAAATAACTTAGAGATATTATCATCCATTTA
This sequence comes from Poecile atricapillus, assembly GCF_030490865.1. NCBI lineage: Eukaryota > Metazoa > Chordata > Aves > Passeriformes > Paridae > Poecile > Poecile atricapillus. The sequence continues at coordinate 4,111,118 of NC_081266.1, read as the reverse complement.
GCAAAACAAAATTCCCCTGAATTTATTTTCTTTCAAGTTAGACTTTTACAATTAAATTGTACATTAGAGCTAAATCTAATGATTTGCAACCCGGCTGAAACTGATTGGCTCACTAAGTCTGCAGTTTAATTCTTCCCCCTCTCTCATTTTGCTAACTAGAAGAGAAATGAATCTACCTTCCAGCCTGTTGGAATCAATCTTCTTTTCTCTTTCTCACAATTTATAAGCCAGAGGCTTAAAAAGTGTTCATATCCGCTTTTAACAAGCTGGTTATGTGAGATAAGCACAAGAACATTAATAAAAATAGCTCAGCTTTAAGTCATGAAGGTTTTACAAAAGTAGACCTTAAAAAAAAATAAATGGTAAAGGCCAATTGTGATTTATACCATGTTACATTTCTTACACTACCAATTATCAATCATCTCTAAAAGATCCCCTTCTTTTATATGCCAGAGTCATAAAAGCAAATGCTGCCAGCTCATTCCTAATCTGGGAGACACTGCAGAGCACAGACAGCCCCCAGTTACTCCTGGGACCTCTAAACACTGGCATGCTGCAAAAGAGGGTTTATTCTCTTCCAGTTATGAACTTTTCCTTTTTTTATTGTAATTTTTTTTTTTTTTTTTAAAGTCCTTCACAAAGATTTCAGCTGTCCCACACACTGTATTTCAGTATGGTCTACACCATCACTTTGCCACCATCCTCAATGTCTGTCGAGTTCACAAAAACTGTATTTAGGCAACAGCAGTACAACCACTGGCTCTGGAACTTTTATTACTTCAATTACAACAAAGCAGCTGGTGGTAATAATAACACTACTTAGCATTTATGTGCTGCTTTATATCTTCAAAAGCCTGTATAAATATTTATAATTAAGCCTCACAAAACTCCTGAGAGTCAGATACTTTTTTTTGTTTATAAATAAGGAAACTGAGGACAGCTGTTTTCCAAAATCGAGATTTTCAGATTATTTTTTAAAAAGGGAATGGAGATGTCTGGACAATAACTTTCAGAGTTATAAAAGGACAGCTTAAAATACTCAAAGAGTCCAGGGGGATATAAACTCTCATGCACTGAGCATCCACCTCCTCCAAAAAAATAAATCAGTGCTGTCCCTGGGAAGACACAGCTCCCTGCTGCCAGCTGCCCTAAGCCTCTTACATGTCAACATTCAGCTTTCATATAAAAAGTGAGAAAAACTGTAAATTCTAAGTAGAAAAGAATTTGTTCTACCATGTATCAAAGGCACTTCTGAGAATATCTTATGTTCATATTCAGTAGGACTATTTATTGAAGAGACTTTTTTGATGTGTATTAGACACCTCTCTCACATAGGGAAAACAAATGCCTACACACACTCTAACACCTCCCAGAAAGGTCTTGAGCTCCAGAACTGCATGATGAGAGCTTAAAATTATTGCCTTGACAAAGTACACAGAATTATAGGGAAGACATGACTTAACCCACAAAGACTTAACTATCCATATAATTTCACTTACAACATTTCCCTCTGAGAACAGCGGATCTGAAATGTTTTAGAGAAGCCATTGGAATAAAGGACAGAAAAGGAGAAAAAGAATTGAGGTTTGAGTGTGCAAAAGCTTTGCTGCAAGAAGCATCATGAAGCTGAACATGGAGCAGTATGTGCAATTAAAGAGTGATGTAAAACAAAAAGGGTAGGGAAAATAGGGGTTAAATAAAGAAAGAGAAGAGAAAAAAAAATACACAACGGGAGACTAAAGTTGTATCAAGACTCAACAGCAGGATGGACCAGAATATGGAGGATGGTGGAGAAACATGGCTGAGACAAGTGGAGAAGGAAGGAAAACCTGAGGAATTCAGGGGCCAGGTGAGAGCAAAGCCCAAGGCAAGGCTCTGGAGGCAGCAGCACTTGAGCAGCCACCAGAAGGGACAGGGTGAGTGCAGGGGAGAAGCTGTGTCTGTCTCTTGGCAGAGACAGGACATTTGTCACCCAGGGATGACTTACATAAGAGACATGAAGGCACAAAGTCCAGATTCCTCACGCTGTCCTGCCCTCTCCATGTGAGACAGCACCAGGAGGCTAATTACCAGTTAGCCCAGATTTATTAGCCTGTTTGCTGCTGAAACAGAAGCAGATCCCATCCTCTACCTCCCAGCCCTGGACAAGACTTTATCCCTGAACACATGAGAAGGAAGCAGAAAGATGAAACATTACACTAAGGGTTTCGAGAGCACAGGATGAATTGCAAAGCAATAAATAATGCTGGAAGCGGAGCAGAGGATAAATAATTCCACTTTGGGAAAAGCAAGTCTGAGATGAGATTGAAGGGAAAGAAGAAATCACATGTATTTAATACACAGCCTGCCACCCAATTCCCAATGTGAAACACAGATGTGTATTTTTATCTCCAGCTGAAGGCAGTACAATGCACTCACTGCCTTCTCAAGACATGTTGTGCAAAGCTGAAAATTACTTTAGTACAAATGGTTGACTCTTCCACGCCATTTTTTTAAATGGCACAGAAGATCATCAAGCTAAATTTTAATGCCACATGATATCACAAACCCCTCAAGTTGTAACTCCATTTCCTTGCCAGATCATTGAGTTCTCCGTGTATCCCAGTGCATAAAACAACGTACAAGACAAATGTCTCACTCTTTGTACAAAGGTCTCACATTCACATGCTCTGAGTAATAGAACAGCTCATTCAAAAATATTTTTATGATGCACACTGGATTCTCACAGGCACTGGACTCTTCAGTGAATCCCTGCATTAAGCAGATACCTAACACCCAGAAACAACAAGTCTTTCTAAGCCCTTACAGAGCAGGGGAAAAAAAAAGCTTTCTTCAGGCCAATTACTTCAAATTGTATTTTACACTGGAAACAAAGAGATCTTTGTCTCAGGAATTAGAGAAAACTACACCTCAGACACACTGTGGAAACAGATAAAAAGATCAGTGGCCTCGGAAGAAGGAAGAGTACATTAGAAGGAAGAGCAAAGTCCTCAGTTTTCATGAAAGGAGCATTCAGAGGGATGAATTCAGCCCTCTCAACCACCCCAGAATGAAAGAACGTGCTCATTAACCAAAGTTCACATTTCAGGTGAAAGACAATTCGCTAAGACCATTAAGTGAGCAAAACACAGCAACATCAAAGTCAACCTAAAGTCAAAACATTGACAACATTTGGATAATCTTGTATCTCACCAGGTATTTGCAAGTATTGAAGAGCAAATGAAGCATGAGCTCATATATTTCTCATGTTTTTTAGAGCAAGTTTGATACAGCTGTTTTGGTGGTGAAAACCATTTCCTAGTGGGTGTGGGTTTATCTAATGGACAACAAACAGGTCCTGCTGACATTTCACTTGCAGCCCCTCTTTGCACTTGAGAACTTCTGGAGGGTGAGGACAGGGGATACTGATAGAAGCAGCAATCCTAGTGCCTGATTTTGGTCAGAACTTTAAAAATGCTTTTACATCCAGGAGCAGAAACCAAAGTAATAAATACAAATCCGCCAGGAGACACTTCTTTATTTTCCAGTTACAAACATTCCCAGGCTACAGACAATAAGAGAAACTCTTGTAGTACTTTTAGTCTGAAGCATCCAGCAGCTACAGCAAACTCCAGCCCCAAGAACCAGCTCTGGCAGTTTCATAATTAACTCAGCTGAATAGAGCTCTCCTGCACTCATGGAAAGCTTGAAAGGAATCAGGTGTTCCCTTACCTGCAGGAGTAACCTATAAAATCCAGAAAAATCCATGAATTGTAACGTTTTGGTTTAGTAAAAGACAAATCCTCTCTCTCTCTCTCATGTAAAACCAATGCATTCGTAAAAAGAAAAAGAAAACAAACAAAAAACCTAAACCAAAATAAAATCAATGATGAAACAAAAAAATAAAAAGACCAAAAAACCCCAAACAACCACTTTATCTGTATTAAACTTTTTTGAGTTACTGGACATTCATAACACCTACCCTCACTCAGAGATACTATTCTCAAAATCATTAATTATTATTAAATATTCTGTTGAAAAACTCAATGTTTTCACAGTATTCCAGGAGAATGGTTTAATCATTTTTGTGTTTATACTGGGGTTTTTTGCTATTTTTTTTTTCCCTCTGTAGCTTTCTAGAGAACCAAACAATTTCTGTGGTTGGCCAAAGTGACAACGAGAGTGAGGCTTTAAGAACAAAGGCAAGTAGGATTCCCTGTCACACCACCACAGTAATGAAGACGCCTGTCACGCATCAGAAAACCACACAACAGAAAATCCCACAGAAATGGATAACTTCGTGGAAAATACTAACTCTGCACCTTTGAGGCTAGGGACATCTGCTAACTTTGTTCAGGATGTACAAGGTTGCTGAAGTCTATTCATCAAAAGACAAAAGTAATAAATGCAAAGACAGTAATTTGTAATTTGCTATTTCCATGTCAGATCTTAACCCTGTGGAGATTCACAGCATGCCTAACTTTAATTACCGAGACAGTGGCATGGAGAGGGAAGGGAAGAAAGGACTGGAGGCGTTCAACCAGTAGCAATTCAAGGCCCTGAGTCTGCTAATATCTAAAAATGTTACTAAAACTGATGTTACAATCAAAGGCATGTGTTAGCGATTGCAGGCTCACGGCCACAGCTCAAAATGAAACAGATGCTAAAAAGCAAATGCTAACCAACATTTCCATTTGTGATTCGTTTTTTTTCATCCCCCACTGTCAATGACACAAAATTAGGAAGAAAAAAAAAGAAGAAAAAACCAAAACAGATGTGGAGGTTGCTGCTTCCCACATCATCATGGTCTCTCCAAAAAGGCTGTGACTCCCTGAGTGTCAAGAGCTGTAAAAGACACCTTGCCTTAACATTCCATTTCAGTGACTGCAGAGCACTGTTTTATAAACAGTTTTGCAAATGTTTTCTACACACACCCAAAACAGTGTCACTGACTTAGGTGAAACTTTCAGTGACTTTATACCTAAATTCCTCCACGGTCACTCAGGACTGCACTAACAGCTGAAGTTCATGGCAAAACAAAGTTCAGATGACAGCCACCAGCTAACTTTGAAATTCAGGGTAGAAAACTGAAATTCCTAGGTATCAGACTTAAATCAAAAGCTGTACAAAACAGAATATCATTGTTTTGGATGAATAAATTGAATGAGTTAAGATAAAATGGCACCAGTTACAGCCCCTCCCCAAAAGCAGGGATTCTAGTTTCTTCTGCTTTGAAGTATTTAATAATGGAAAAACGAGAGAACTAGCACTGAAAACAAGAAGTGGGCCTCTTATAAACCGAATTTTCACATTGAAAAATATGCTTTGAATGGAGATAGAAGGATCAGGCCACGCACAATGCACAGCTCCAAGGTGTGAAATGTCTTTTCTTTCTGGCCAGCAGCCCCACAGCAGAGAGAGGAGACTGGAGGGGTCACAGACCAAAGGGCTTCCTTTTCCTGTCTGGCACAGCCAAAAGCTGTCCTTGAAAAAAAATCTTGTGCACTGACTAATTATTTGCTGTATAAGAGATGCAGGAATTATAATCAGGAATACAAGAGCAACAAGTGGTGGACACTGAAACCAAAGCTAGCAAGTGCTTTATTAGCTCAGTCTCTGTCATGTGGACTTCAAGACTTCTCTTATCTCCCCACAGTAGCCCAGAACCAAAGACTTCTTATATATTTAAATCTATTTTGACCCTTGGGGCTTCAATTATTTGACTTCAGATGTTAGATTTTAATAAGCTGTCACCCGCAGGGGAAAAAATGAAGTAATTAATGTGACTGATTTGCCATTTACAGCTGGACTATGGACAGAAAAAGAAAAAAATCAACCATATTTCATGAATTTAGTTGTCACCAAGTGGAAAACTTCAGTACTTTTTTCCATCTGTGCATTTCACAGCAGAAGTAACTTCAGATTAATCTTGCCCTCTCTATTACTGCTGTATATAACTAGCACCTAATCATTACTGGGTGTTACCTCCCTCCAAATAAATCTGATGGGACGCTTTGTCTGCTTTCAGAAGTGCAGAATGGCTCAGGATCATGCATTTGGAGCTAGGAGGAGGCACAGCTCAGCACCACAACCTCCACGAGCGTGTGACAGCACAAGCCAGCTGGACAACTCGAGTCCAAAGCCACTTCCATTTCCAGCAGCTGCTCCCCTGGAGCCTTGAGCACAGTATCTCATTACCTGAATGATAATAATGCCACACTCCCCGTGAACTGTGAGGCAGGAGGAGATACAGGGCATCTCCCTTGCACCTTGGAAACTCTGCAAGCTCTTTGCAGTCCCCACCGCCCTCTCACCCAGAGGAAAACACCAACTCACAGCCAGCCTGGCCCAGGAGAGGTTTCTTCTCCTCAGAGGGCAGGGTTGCAGCGTTTCCATGGGTATTCCAGGGAAAGGAGGCTGCCACACAATGCTGATGAACTATTTCCAGTTGCTAACAACAAAAATGGTCATTTTGATGTTCTCCCATGTCAGCAACTTTTGTAGCTGACATATAGACATTGCACAATCACAAACGAGAAGAGAGACAGTCAATAGGAAGGGAGGAGGACCACATTTCTGATGATGGAGAAGAGTAATTAAAATATGATCTATGCTGCAAAGGCATGCCAGAGCCATCACTCGGTTAATATTTCAGCAGACACAACGCAGAGGAGCAAGACTTTTACCTTCAGTACTTCACCTCAAGTAAACAAAGCAGACTCCACCAAAGGTCACACCACTCTGGAGGGTGCAAGATTCACTGAGCCAAGGCAAAGCACAATTTCTGAGTGGGAGGATTGGTTCTCAAACAACATCCTTAAGAAAAACCTGTTCCACCCTTTCTTCTATTGCCTGCTACTCGCTGGTTTGAAACCATACTTTAGTGGAAGCTCAACATCTCGCTTTTCGTGGATAGAATGCAAGCCCTACTGAGGTCGGGGGAGGGCAGGAGCACCTTAAATTATTCCTGAAAATGTCACGAACCTGTTTTCCAAGGTGTGCCCAGGTCACTCGCACTCGGGCAATGCGTAAGGGAGTGATGTCGATGAGAGGGGCAGAAGGAGCAAAGGCGGCAGGGAAAGTTACCGGAGAGAATGAAAGGGCTGAACAGCGGGGGAGATGAAAGACAGCAGGGGAGAGCACCAAACACACGCGGGCATCCAACAGGATTATCCCACCCCAAAGCTGCTCTTTGCCCGCTACCAGCAACAGAGACGGCAAAGCCGGCTGAACCACGGGGGGAAAAAATACCCCGGGGGGGACTGAAAGACGAGTCAGCTGGCAGAAGGTGAGGCAGGAGGAGGGAGGGCAGGGGCACGGATGGTGGCTCCGCCGGGGATGCCCAGCCCGGCGGTGCGAGCAGGTGCGGTGGTACCGCAGCGATAGGAGGGGAAAACACACACACACACACAAACACACACACAAACACACACACACACACAAACACAGCTTCCTGGGTGTACAGCCAGGCGGGGGGAGAGCTGCAGCAGCCACCACTGTCCCCGTGGGGCCCGGGAGGGACTTCTCAGCCCCCCCCTTGTCCGAGCGCAGCGCCCCCGGGAGCGGGGACAGGCCCGGGGCAGCGCCCCGCAATCCGCCCTGCCCGGGAGGCTTTTGGGGTCGTGGAGCAACCCGGGGGTCTCGATGCCAGGAGGAAATCCCATCCCACCCCACCAGCCCCTTACCTTGCCCCGAGTCCTCCTCCCGGGCCGGGGCCGGCGGTGGCCGCGGGGCTCCGGGGCTCCGCTCCGAGCAGCCAACAAAGTGCGGGAGCGGGGCGGGCTCCGGGCAGCGGAGCAGCGAGCGGAGCGGAGCCGAGCTCCCTCTGCCGGGCACCCGCCCCGCCCCGGCCCCGGCCCCAGCTCCGGCTCCGGCCCCAGCTCCGGCACCGGCTCCAGCCCCGGCTCCAGCTCCGGCCCCAGCTCCGGCTCCAGCCCCAGCCCCAGCTCCGGCTCCGGCCCCAGCCCCGGCTCCAGCTCCGGCTCCAGCTCCGGCTCCGGCCCCAGCCCCGGCCCCGGCTCCAGCCCCGGAGCGGCAGCGCGGAGCTCTGCGGGCTCTGGAGCCGCCTCCCTCCTCCCGCTCCCCGGGAGCTCACGCCGTGCAAAGGTGCTGAGAGCCCAGCCGGAGCCGGGCTGAAACGCGGGAGTTTAACACCGCCGTAAGCGCTTACCAAAAAATAATAATAAATTATTAAATACGAGGCCACACGCAAAACCTACCACGACTCCAAAGCAACATCCTTCCCTGAAGAAGTAGGTGCAGCTAAACCACCTTTGGAACGACTGGTCTATGAGAACAAAAGTCTTGAAATCCCGGATGAAATCTCCCAGCTGTTTATGTTGTTTCCATCTGGCACCGCGTTCCTCCCCACTCTGACAATTTACACGTGGCTTTCGCTGGGAGCGGGGCAATGAATGGTCCCTATGGCACGCCTGCAGGTAGCCGGAGTCCTCACCCTACACTTCAGGCGGGATTGCTATAATGAGCCACTTCCCCTCCTAAAACCACGCTGTTCCACCAGAACCTGTTTCCACTGATTTCTCTTTCAAATAAGTTTTTGCCTTATGTGCCTTATTTCTCCAGAAAAAAGGGAGAAAGCATAAATCTTTTGACAGCAGCGGACCTATGAAAAGAACCTCTATTCAGGTGGTGTATAGGAGAGCTAAGCTGATTTTTGAGGTTCTGCTCCCGATTTTTGATAGGATTCAATTGCCATTCCAGAAAGATTTACACACCTGTTTAATTCCGTTCCCGAGGCTCCTTGCAGGCTTCACCAAGATCCCTTAGGAAGATCAGAATCATAATCCGGACCAAACAGCCCTTTCCACTGTGTTATCCAAACCGAGCAACAGGTCCTTTATGCTACCAAGTTTCTGTGATTCCAGGCCCTCTCCAAGAAACCTGCGGAGGAAAAGTATAAACTAAGGAAGGAGCAGCTGCTTGCTGAAATTTCCACTCAGTTCCAAGAAATGAGACTTGGCAGGTCCTTGCTTTTTATAACACTCCATGACTCATTTGCAGAAGCAGGTGAAGTCAGAGCCATCACTGCCAGAGTCCTGCCCCTGACGGCTTCTCCAGGGAGGACACGGATTTTCCCGATTTTGAAACAAAAGTGGACAGGATGATATTGCTCAGCTACTGTTTGCAGGAGTTTGGTTGCTGAATCTCTTCTTGAGCGCTGCTATTCCATCCTTGACCTGGTGTTTGCCAATAAATCTTCCTGCAGTAAAGTCTGAGCTCTCCAAAGGGGTTTTTTTTCGCCAGGTTCGGGCTGAAGGCAGGGGCAGCAGGCAGGCGTGAAGCTCACTGTGGGCTCCTGAGAGGCAGGAGAGTAACCCGAGCCTGCAGATCAGGCTGGGAGAGGTGGGGCCTCACTGCACAATTGCTTAGGAGTTCACCTTAACCCTGCTTTAAAGGAAAAAAACAGAGACAGAGAGAAAGAAAAGCAGTTCAGCCAGCTTCCCCCTCCTGGCTCGGAGCTGGCAGAGCTCCTTGTCGTGCTGCATCTTCTACCTGCTCTGTCTTTGCTATTTTTCTGGTCCTGAAAGTCCTCCACAAGACAGGAAAGTGCAAAAAAAAAGTTAAATAAATCCACTTCAGTGTAGCCAAACAAATATTGAGATATGCTTCCCCACTTTGTTTCCAGCAAAACTTCAAATCTTAAAGAATCTGATTATGGAGAGGCTACCTAGGTAATTTCTGTGAAAGAAACTTACAGGAACACTGACATATCCAAATTATGGCAGATGCCATACACACACACACACACACACACACACACTCCCTAGGTAAATAACAGAAATTGATACTTAAAAAATGATTACCCCATGAGAGGTAGAAATAAATAAGAGAGATTTTCTTAAATAAAGGGTTGGGGATGGCTTCAGTCCTTGGCAGTGATAAACAGTGCTTCTCTTCCCCCTTTTTCCTGGACAGAAGCCCAAGCCCACCCCCTGCTCCAATTCCCCTTAAAAAAGGACAGAACACAAATGCAGAAGACCACTGTGGGCTGATAATTTTGTTTGCTTTCACTTGGAAAGAAAACATTTTAAAGGAACAGAGACAGCAAAGAGGAAAGAAAGTGGGATGTGAGAAGGAGAGAAGGATAAATGGGATAAAGATTTGGGGAAGAATAAATTCTGCTTCTGTTCTCTATGACTTTTCTTCGAGATGTGTGCAGTAGGTGTGGACATTTTTAGAATAATTTTGCATGAGTATGAAGTTCATATTGCTGCAGAAAGGAAGCCAGAACATTGTAACACAGGGGATGAAGAAGGCATTTCACCAATGTTTGTCTGCTTGGGGAAAAGACAAAACAGGCCAAAGAATTTCCTTCTGTTGGAGATCAGCCTTTCTGGCTGAGTCTCTGAAGAGACTTTCTGGGCTGGGAACCTGCAGGAGGGTTTACACACCATGAATGACTCGCACAGAGCTCTGGCAGCTCCATCAGAGCCTGTTTGCCGACAGCCCCCTTTCCTGCCTGGAGTGTGGCCAGGCTCCATGGCCCCAGCCAGCAATCTCCTCTGCAGGTGCACACGCTGGGGAACAAACCTGCAGCATCCTGGGGAGCACCTTTGTTCAGCCCCTGCTGCAAGGAGACGGGCAAGGGTTCAGTTTGTGCAGTATTAGCTGCTGATACTGGAATTTCCACTCTCATTGAAAACAGGCACCGCTGTATCCATAGAGTTTTCAGAAGAAAAAATATACAAAGCAAGCCAGAGTCCTCTATTGATTTAAAGGCACGTGCAGCTCAGTGAGGAACAGCAGAATTGTTCCTGATTTAGGTCATAAAAATGCAAGATAAACCCAGAGGAATCCACAGCAAATGAGAGAAATGAAAGAGACTGGCTTTTGGTCCATGCTACTCCATTCTTTATGCTAAGAAGAAAAAAAAAAAACAAAACAACAAATTATGAGTAAAGAAAATATTTATTTGCTGCTTAAGTAAAATTACAGAATATATTTTGCATCATGGCTAAACATGGTACTGTCTAAAAAAACTATGCAGGTAAGAGGATTTGAACAACCATAGAGGTTCTTCTAGTCCCAAAATAATTTGTAGTTCGATTGGGAGTTTCTTCTGGGTGGGTCTGGTTTAAAGTATTCTGCTTAAATATGTCATCTTTTCTGTCATAAATATATGTGTATATATATTTAGACCATTATTAGAAGACACTGAGTGAATGTGACTAATTGTTCTAAATTCAGATTACTATTTGAGTAGCAAATGTATGAATAACGTAATGACCTCAAAATTTGTGAGGTCTAAACCTTTTCAGGGCATTCTATACACTTCTACATTACTTAAGAAGCTACCCAAAAAATTACCTTTGGACAAACCTTCTGATTGGGTTTGATTTCCTAATTTGGGTTGATTTGATTTGGTTTGGGTTTGATTCCCTCGCCCAGAAGATAGAAAAAGGAATGTAAAAAGATTATTTAAAGGCCTCCTCTCTCCTCATTAGCTGATTCCTTTATTGAAAAGCTTGTGATTAGTTGATTAATATGATATTGCAGAAATTAGTTGTAGTTTCTTGACTCACCTTTCTAAGGAAGGTTGATTCAGGTAAGCAAAGTAAAGCAGACCAGAGAGCTACCCACAATCCAAGTATGAAAAAGAAGGAGGAGCTCATAATGTCTGAAATCCTCAGAGAAACTGCGCTCCAGACTCAGTTCTGAACCAGAGGGAAAATGTCTGGGCTGCTCCTGGCTGACTCATACACTCTGTCCCAGGTACAGAGCCAGAGCAGCACAAAGAACTCCCAGAAGTCTCATTTCCACACAAGAAATGACTCTTCAGAAGAGCTCGGGGGTATGGCAGAGGATATATCAGGTGAGAGTGGGGTGTCTGTCAGAGTGCAGTGATGGCATGGGACTCCACAGATGAAACTGCCTCAAAGGGCTGTCATGAGTCATTTTGTGCAAGTTCTAATGAGGGACCACTGTGTACAGCAGTGTTGTTACAGAAAGAAAACAGTCAATTGTTTCCTCATGGTCCTTATGGTGCCGGCATTCCCAAGTCAGGGAACATGGGGTTACATCTCCTGGGAGTTCTGGTCTCTGTTTAACATCATTTGGAGTTTGTATCAGTAAATGTACACCTTCCATATTTGTCCCTTAGTCTAGCTGCTAGGGGTTTACAGATTTTTATTCCTTGTTCCTAATTATTGTTACAGCCGTGAGGGAGATGATTTGGCTGAGCTGACTGAGATAAGTGACCCAACTCTTCATCCTGAGCACAAAACTCTCCAGCCTGAAGCTGACTCCACTGATGAGTTAAAAACTTGCCATCCAGCTGTTCCAACTGCTAATTCATCAATTACAAACCATGTAATTTATGACTAGGGCTGAAGTTGAGTGTGTCATGATCAAAAGCCCTGCAGTAAGACAAGGGCCCCGTGATGTTCTGAATTATCTGGCAGTTCTCTTTGCACGTTCCTGGGTGGATTGCAATCAGCCAGTGAAGTAATGCAGAGGACCTTTCTCCTTCTGGAACTATGGGGAGTGCTGCCATTTATCTCAGAAGGAACAGAATCAGCTCCAAACCCTTCATTTGTGCATTACTTAATCTCTGTACTGAGGACTGGTTGGCTGACACTTGGATTTGGAAGTCAAAGACTCTATCCTGAGAGAAACCTGAGCTGCAAGAAACCTTTGCCATAATTTGGGCAAAGCTCAGCACGTTTGTGATTGCCAGAGTTTGATCTGTCACCTCTCAAGAGCGACACTGTGTTTGATGAATGAGACTCTAATTGAATTCAAGCAAATAAATTGCAGGTTATAGAGCAAGCTGAAATGAAAAAGAAATGTTCTTACACATTTTGATGCTTCCATTTTCCTATCTTACAGAGACAAAAAAGAAACAAGACATAGACAATCAGTCATTTTATATCCACGGTCTGCTATTTATAGGGAAGATATGTTTTATTACAATTGGATCTTTATTGATAGAGAGATAGAGCATTAAACCTCAGATATTTATCTTTCCTTATATCTCCTATTCATAAGCAAAGAAAGAGGGCAAGCACAAAAAATATATTTGTAACTACTAGAAACAAAATCATTTGTTTTGCCAGAATTTATAGAAGTTTCTGGCTTTTCATTTCTCTTCTAGGGTTTTGAACTCTACTTCTGTGCTGGAGGGGGAACAGTCTTTTAACCAGGTGGCTCATCCCAAAGCCTTCAGAGTTCTTGAGTCAAACATTTAAGATCAATACATTTCTTTAATAATCACATTGATAAAAAAGATGCACTTCAATTTGGATTTGGGGTTCAGAGATTTCACGTTTCCTAGCAGAAATGTCAGAGGAAGAGGCTTTCTTCTTGTAACAAATAAGGATTTGAGGCATTCACAGGATGAAGTTAAGCTTCTGAAAAACAATCAAATAGTACTACCACAATAATAAAGAATAATAAAGAATACAAAATTACTTTGTAAACTGTTTTTTTTTATTGTTAATTGTGCTGAACTTTTATTTTGAAAATAATCGTCCTGGTTCCTGTTTTTAAAGGCAGAAAGGACTTGTTCAACTGTCCAAACTGATTAGATAATGTGCTGGTCACCTGAAATTCTGCATTTGCATATACTTGCTTAGTTCTCATTGAAGAATTATTTCATTAGCTGAGAAAGCTAATTAATAATGCTGATATCAATTTTTTGGTTCCATAGGTCGTGCCACAGACCTCAGAATCTCCTCACAAACTCAATCACAGATTTTCTTTCCTACAGAAGGTGCCCATGAGATAGATTTATTTCCATCCAGTTTTCAGATAGGAATATGTAATGTCCAAGTTGATAATTGCTTCAGTCTATGACAGATGTGGCAGGTCTGCATTACTTGATCTTGCCTTAAGGCACCCCAGGTCCCGTGGTAATATCAGCATTTGAGACACACATGCTACCAAATCAAAGAGGGCCTTTCCTGAGCTTGTTACAAGTAAGAAACAGCTAACAATAATTAAAAGGGAGATCAAACTCTGTAATTGTTATGCTCATTAGTTGGCTAGTGATGGATTTCATACTGAGGTGGTCACAACTATTTGCTCAAGCTATTCTGAGGCAAGAAGTTGCCAACCACAGCACACCTTCTGCTTTCTTGACCAGAAATGGCTGAGGCATGGAAAAAGTATTTGGGAAAACTGGAGATCACTGCCTTTTACCAGAGCTGGATGATTGAGAGGTCTTTGAGAGCACTGTGCTTCAAGGGCTATCCTACCATCAACTTGTTTAGCTGAATTTAATTTTCCCTTAGTTCTAGAGCTCAGCAAAATCACATGGCAGAATCATATGTTACAGCCATATGGCATAGTAATTTTTATACAGATAGCAGCAACAAGCTGATAGTCTGTGTATTCTGACATATTTATAGCCCTGGTGTAATGATGCAGGAGGACAGCAGTAGCTTCCAGAGCAGGGACATGAGATGCAGTCCAGTGAAGTATAGGCACAGGCTGCTGCTAAAGATTTCAGGGTGATAAACCCTTCACCCAGTGAATGAGCCAGGCAGAGCTTATTTTATATTAATTAGATAATTTGGATGTGAATATTTGTGTACTGCCACTGTATCACAACTAATTAACTATGTGTTGTGTATTAGTTTAGATGTTAAGATCTTAATTAGACTAAAAAAATCCTTGGCTTGTGCGCTCCTCCTTCGCCAATAACAAGATTTTGCACATAAAACTCTCTCCATCAGTCCTTCATGTTCTTCCTTTCCTTTACACTGGGATGCCACAAAACTTTTCCCAGTCCTTTGTGAGTAAGTGTGCTCACTGACACAGTGATGGGCCCAAATAATTTCTGTGGTCTCTAGGGGCAGTAAGAGGCCAGCCTTTTGACCCCCAAAAATCAGAGGTGTGATCTTCAATACAGCCAGCCCCTGCCCTTGATATGCCCATCAATGGCCCACTGTGCATGTGAGACTCACAGAGCTCAGCTCCCCTCCATTCCCCTCTGAAGCCAGGGAGCAGCAGCACTCCACCTTCCCCCCACCACCCTACACACAAGGGGAATGTTGGAGTCTGGAATCCAGAGTGTGTGCCCTTGTTCCTAATACTTAGTTATAAGATCCAGAAAAACACTGAATTTCATATCATATGAAATTCATGAGCGTGTTTTCATGGTGATACATGAAAACAAATGTTAAAGTTAGATGAAAAAAGCTAAAAGTGTGTGTAGATTAGAAAGTTTTTTTAAATCACTGGGTGAAAAAGTAGTTTAGAGAACAGGAGACAAGATGGAGGATTTAGGGTGTTGCCTCTTGTCCCTTCTTCTTTCTTCTTCATGTTCCTCTCCTAGAGGTTTTTGGGTAGTAGTAAGTGATTGGATAGAAAATGCCACAGTGCAGCACAGAGGTGATGGGTCATTGGGTCATTAAGAAAAATAATATACGTGTCTATTGTTAATTGGGTAAAAATAAGTATAAAGATAAAAGAACTGCGTATTTTGGTGCCATTTTGTGCATCAGACACGAAGTGTGCCACAAGGCCTTGTTTGTACCATCAGAAGAAAGAAATGTACCAAATTGCAAAGATTAACCTTGTGTAGCCAGCCTGGAGAAACCTGTTAAGTTTTGTGATCACCTGTTAATAAACAAGAGAAACAAGATTCTGACGAGCTCGGGAGTTTTCATCGAATCATAAGAACTGAGATAAGCAGGGCTCCCCACAAAGGAAGATCCCAAAAGAATTGAGTCCAAAAGAAGCTGAGAAATCCAAGAATAAAAAGAAAAATACAGAAGAAATGCAGCAGAAACAAAGAAACAGAAAAAAGACTTTTTAGAGAAAAGTTACAGGGAAGGAGTATGGGGTGGGGAAAGCCACCGTGCCACATCGCAGGTGACAGGGACATCGGCAAAAAGGGTCCATGAAGCATCTCCTGCATCCTGCTCCATCCCCGCCTCTGCACCATGGAAAACTGGAGAAACCTGAGCTGCCCTCCCCTTCTGACCCCTGCCAGGGGTGCTTTTCAATGGGCTGAAGGAAGAAATTGAGCTTACACACAATGAGAGTCACCCTGTCTGTTTACAGAAACATTTTCCCACATCTTCTGTGGATTCAGTTTTAATAAGGGTGAGATTTTCTAGGCTGGGACTTGTCCTGGGACATATATAGGTATCCAGTGCCTAGCACAGCCAGGGCTCTATGCTGAGAAAAGTCTCTGTATCCAACCAAATCAGGCAAAACTGACAAAAATAATGCCAGTCCTTCCTCTTTGCGTGAGGCTGTGTTAAAAGAATAAGCAAGTACTTGGCCAAGAGAAGAATTTCTTCTTCCTTTGGAGTGGTGTCAGCCAGCAGAATTCACCACTCCAAAGAGCACCCGGACTGCTGTTGAATTTCAAAAAGGGGGGTTGAATGGTCTCAATCAGGCGATGCTTGTGGCTGGTGCAGCTGTATGGAGACAAAAGGAAAAACTGAGCAGGACTGAAACCCTTATAGAATGACACGGGTGATTTAACCCCTAGAATGAACAAGCTAAAGATTGGGAGCACACTCCTGATGCAGATATTTCTGGACTGTAAGAAAAGTAGGAAGAGAAGGAATTGAGTTAATCCCCAAGTAAAGTAAACAAACTAATAGTTACTGGAAAGAACAGAATAGATAATCTGGAAAATTCCCTGGGAGGACTGAAGAGCTTTCAGATTCCCAAGTGTAAGACAGTGATACATGCCAGGAATGTACACAGCAGGCATTGATAGCCCACCTGATCTAACAAGAGTGTATTTCAAAGATTTGTAAATTCACAGAATTTGTAGATTTCTGGGATCTGAAGAAAATGTTGCAGGTTTGTGACTGATTTTTTTCCTTGTACTTACAACTTGGGGGGTGTATTTCTATTGTTTTGATAGAGGTGAGAAAAGTGAACTTCAGATATCTGGAACATCCCTCCTCCTCCTCCTCGGTATGAGAACAAATGCAAAGCAAACACAAATGAGATTTAGCACATGCACCCACCAGAGAGGACTACAGCCAGCTTTACACTCCTCTCTTGTTCTCTGCCTCCAAATTCCACCCTTCCCTCTGGTGAAGTGAGTTGTTACTTACAGGAGAGTGAGACATGGTGAAGATTTATTTATAATTACAAAACACTCTGAGATCCCGAGATGAGAAGTGTGCTAAAACTGAATCCAAAGTCCTCTGAAGCCCAGAAGGATATCTTTAATTTATGGGACAATGGAGCAAGCCCATATATACTGCAAAATTACTACTGAACTTTACAGAGTAAATGGCTGTGGCAAAGGATAAGTCAGGGTTTGCACAGCACTATGAAACCAGAATTAATTACCCTTTCATGTGCCTTGCATTGTATTATTTCAAAGATATATTCTTGTTATCCTCATCCAAGTTATGGGCTGTTAAATTATCAGCACGAAGACTGCAACAACTGAAAACAAACTGGGAACAATGGTTTGAGCTTCCCTGTCTGTGAGAATGGGAATGGGGCAAATGGCAAAGGCTGTTTTTCAGTGCTGAGTTGAACATAACATATATAACATGTGACAGCAGCCCCAATCAAATCACTACAGCACAAGAGACAATACTCTCCCACTGTCAGGCTCTCCGTGCTGAGAGCAATTTTCAATTAATTTTCCTCATTTAACAAGGTAGATGCTAGAGCAGTTGTGTAGGAGTCCAAAAAGCTTAGTGGCAAATGAAAAATTCTCTGGTGTGTTTCATTTAATGTGCTTCTCCCAGGATGCACAGGCAGAGGCAGTTTGAGAGCTTATTTCTTCAGTGGACAGACAGACAGACACGTTCTGTTCCTCAGTGCTGTCAGCACTCTCCCTTTATTCACAACTGGACACACACAATAGATTGGGTTGTCCTAAAGGGGACATGAGCATTTTCATTTTGAGGATTTTCATTTTGGCTCCGTGTGTAGCTCCCCCGAGGGGGTACTGGCCAAGAAAGTGGGAAGTTTTAAAGGAAATGTTGTTATGAGCAAATTGTCTCCTTAATGGGGTTAACTCCCATTGGCCACTGATGTGACAAGCACTGGCACACCCTCCTGTATATGAGGGAGCTTTCCTGTTTCAGGCAAACATGAATTTTGCAGATCAGACTGTGGGCTCTTTCCTCCAGACAGGAACAGTGACTCCAGCTGATGGCCACTCATGGCCAAAGCTGAGATGTGCTGGACCTGATTCTTGTTTACTCTGCTGTAGAGAGCAGTGTACTTCCATCTTTGCATTTGCTTGTATGGGTGTTTTGTTGATTTGTTTACCCTCATTTGAAAGCCCTGAAAAACTGCAAGAATTGGAGTAAAAGAGATTGTACCATAAATGAGAGCTGGCAAAATGAAGTTGGCTTAGATTACTAAATGACTCCTACAGTTGAGTTTTGAGTATCTCCAAGAAATGAAAATTCCACAGCCTAGCTGTATTGTGTCTCTGTGATATCTAACTTCATGGTAGTTTTATTTTTCCTTTTATCCACTTGGAATTTCCCATGTTCCAACCTGGTGCCCATCCCTTCCCATCCTTTCCTTGTGCACCTCTGAGCTCTGCCTGTCTCCTCCACACCCTTTTCTTTGGTTGCTACAGACAGCAATAGGGTCTCCCCCAGACTTTCTCTTTTCAGGCTGAGGAAACCCAGCTTTGTCAAACTTTCTTTGTTCATCATAGCACACAAATAAATCATCTTAATGACCTTTCACTAGACTCCTGTTTGGTCATACTGCTCCTGTATTCAGGGACCTAAAAGCAGACACTCTGCTCCAGACAGGGCTTCACAAACACTGCTGGAGAAATGGAATCAACTCCTGGTGACCAGCAGGCACCTCCTCCCAGCCAGTCCCCAGCCCTGTAACCCTACAGCAATTTCATATTTACTGTTATTTTTCAATTCAGCTGGAGTTTTTGCATTTGATTTGAAAGAACTTGGAGTGTGGTCAATGTGTGTCCATTGCCACAGTCTGGCTGCTGCATCACCTTGGTTTGAGTGAGTTCCAGCATTTCTGTTCCACCAAAAATAATATGGTAATGTCTACAAAATCTGAGAGTGAGTAAAAGAAAAATAATGAGAAAAAGACCATATGTGACATATTCTTCTTAATCACGTTATAATAATACATGTTCATAATATGACTATTGATTATACAGTGTATTATTATTATTATAGTAGCTATAATTTAGTAGTTCTGCATTATAGAACCTAAGAAATCAGGTCACAGAAATCTGAGGGAAATGAGAGGATTCATATCAATGTCAACAGTTTTGGACTTGGGTTTCACTGACTATTGGATCCATTTATCTGCAACCATTCCAGCTCTTCTATCTATGGGAGTGTCACTGTCTTCTTAGGGAATAGAAAGGATTAATTGCATAGTTTAAAATGATTCTTTGCCTATGAATAAAATTCTTTTGTTGCCCAATACAGAAATATTGTTCAAAGTGTGTTTATTCTAGTGAAAAAAAGTATCCATATTTCTGAATAACAGCTAAAACAGAATGACAGTCTCCTTTAGTAGGAGACCTGTTCTTCAACAGGAAGCCTTCCCTCTTATCAACATCTTTCCATAAAGTTTTATTTTCTTATTAGGAAGATGTCATTGCTGCTATTAAAAAAGGCTTTATGGAGTAAGGGTTGGAGTAAAGGAAGACAGAACTTGATTAACTGATGGCAATATTGAAGTTTTGATGTGAATTTCACAATACACTGGAAATAAAAAGCTCACAGCCCCCTATCATCATTTGTCAGCAAGTGATTTCTTATATTTTTCACTCTTATTGATATATTTCATTGAGTTTACAATGTTATATTGACCTTATCCTGGTTCAAGTCATCAATTTCTATCTTTAGGATATTTAAGGATAGTAAATCTTTAAAGTTATTGCAGTAGACCTTTCTCTTCAGAGGATTTATTATTTTCTACTAGAGGAATGAGATATTTAATGACCCACATTTTAAATTATTTCTCACTTATAGGCAGTTTTGGCCATATAGGAATAAAAATGAAGTACAGGTCTCCTCCTGGGTCCCATGAGGAGAGAATAACACCTGACTACTTACAGCATTACTGTTTGCATTAACTCAAACTGTGGGAATATGCCAAAGAAATTACACTTGATTTCTCATTAAGTTCCATAAATTTTAGTATGCTTTATTTCACCTTGCTGGGACTCATTCTCAGGTTTGGTTTTGGTTTGTTTCTTTTGCAGCTCTGTATTGATATTTGGGAATAGAAAAGGTTGGCTGTCAGGTATGTTTTTAGAATTTAGAATTATCTTTTGAGTAATTTTGAGTAATTTTGAATTACCTAATGAGACAACTTTTGGGGTCATATGAAGAGCTGCAGATAATTTTTTTTTACCAACATTCAACATGTTGAATGCAACCTCAGGGGCTGCTCTTGCATTCTGTGGATTCTAGGCCTATGTTGTCACAGCTGCACTTATTACAAAAGGAAGTTTGTCATTAATTTAGAGATATAAAGCAGAAAAGGATTTATTTAGCTTACAGAGTAATAAAGCCAGAAAGTATCAGGCTTCTAAACTGAAATATTATCTGTATTTTCAGGGCACTGTAAGCACAGAGCAAAGCTGAGGAATTTGGACACTGAACAGTCCAGAGGATGCTCTGACAGGAACTCAGCTGGTTTGTATTTTTCAAAGCTACCCTCTTCATTTCCAATACCATACAGATAATGTATAGCTGCTTTTATGGCCACTATAGTGAGGCTTCTGAGCCTGCCTGTCATATCCAGCTACATCAGCATTACAGCTCCTGCACAGGGGATTTCTTTTCCAACTTCTCTAAGTGCTTTTTGGGCATCTTTCAACAGGGAGTTTAGAAGGAGAGCAGCACCTCTGCAGCAGAGTCCTGTCAGTGTCAGAAAGTTTTCCTGACTTCTTGCACATTTCCCACTTTTCCCCTGTGCAGCAGGGAGTCCTGAAAATACAATATAGAAGCGAGAAACACAGGCACTCGCAAGCCAAGGCATATTTTTTTCATTTTAAAAATGATGGCAAATTTTACTCATAGTGCTTTTTCCAGTTGGTTCCTTAATGGGATTTTATAAGCACAAGAGGGATATGTGTATTAGCTATCAGTGGGTGCAAGTGTATAGACACTGCTCACTAGATCAGTCCCTCGAAGCTGTGAACACTTAAACCCAACCTCTCTCAAAACCAAAACCCAAACTTTAACTCCCACAGCACTCAGGGTGTAATAGCCAAAACATGAGAGCTTAACTTGTGAGTTTAGAACATCTGTGTTTTGCAATTGAATGGTACGATGCAATTTCCAGGTAATTTTGAACACCCACAAATACATATTTAATATTTGGATCCTACACCTGAGACAGGGGAAAAAACAAACTGTAGCTACAAAAGGACACTCTAACACAAGCCACTTGAAATCCTGTCACTCTCCTACAAGTGTTACCACCACCTTCTATGGAATTCTGGAATCCCAGCTGTTCGGAGGAACAAACCCTTATGCATCCCTGGCCTTAGTTATGGCCACTTTGGGATCTGTAAGAGTTCCTCCTTATCAATTTCCTGGCCTAATGTGTCCCAGGCAGACCTTCAGCTCCTGCTGGGAGCAGCAGAGGTGGAGAACAGGCACCTGAGGACTGCATGGGGTGTCTCTATATGGACTCTCATGGTTAGGTTCTTTCTCCCCTTGAACTGAAGTTGATGAGAAGGAGGCAGATTTTTCTCTCATTCAGATTTGGTTGTTTATTCTTCTCTTATCAGCATTACATGTACACAGGGTACAAGGAGCTACGTGCACTAAGATAGAAAGGCACAAAATGGCCATCAAAGATCTTCTTCAAGGTCTTTTATATGTCCATTTACTCAATTAACAGATCCCAAGTAAATTATTTTTCTTAGTGACCCAATGACCCAACAGCTGTGAGCTGCACTGTGGCATTTTCTATCCAATCACTCATTACTACCCAAAAACCTCTGGAAGAAGAAGATGAAGAAGAAAGAAGAGGGAAAAGAGACAACACCCTAAATTCTCCATCTTGTCTTCTGTTCTCTAAACTACTTTAAACTCCAAACTTTAACTTTTTCACCCAGTGACTTAAGAAAACTTTCTAATTTACACATTTACACTTCTAGTTTTTCTATTTAACTTTAACAGTTGTTTCCATGGTGTTATATGAAATTCAGTGTTTTCTTGGATGTCAGAGCCAGGTATCAGAGATAAGGGCACACTCTCTGTGCCTCTGACTCCAACAGTGGAGTAAGAGGCTGGGGGCACCTTCCTAAGGCTTAAACAGACAAGAGGGTTAAAAAGGAGACAGAGAAAAAATCCAAAGGCACGAACATTTGACGTTGGAAAGGAGCCTATTTGTTTTTAATACACCAGAGACATAGCTGAAGCAAGGAACAGCCATGTGTAAAATATGAAGTTTTCTTGCAGAGCTGACCTTGGCAGCAAAGCAACAGACGCCTGAGAGATGATACCAGTTCTGCATCCAATTGCTGTGAGACTGAAAACAAAAGCAAAACAATGTTACAAGAAAGCTGTCCTCTTTCTCCTCATCTGCAAGGATTTGGAACAGCCCTCCTTTGAAATCAATCTGCAAACGTGTATTCTTACCCACATTAGAAACATCACACATTTTTGCAATAGGATTTATCATTTTGGGCCGTGCTGAGTGTGAACCAGAACAGGCTCCAAAATAAAATTATGAATTTGGTCTAGAGATACTTTAGATCATACTATTTAAATTGTTCAGCCCAAAGGTTTCCTACAAAAGTAAGGATCTCATAACAAATATTAAACTGCATTTGGCCATATATTGAAACAATAAAAAATGTTTCAAAACAACCAAAATAGAGTATATAGGTAAGGTATGGATCTGTTCTCTTGACTAGACAAAAATCAAATGTATTTGAAAGAAATGTAGATTTAAGAAAATAAAACAATTCTGTGTTATCCTCATACAATATACCTTGCAGTGTCTTACAAATATATTTTAATTATATTCAAAACTATATTCACTGTAGGAAATAGAGAGAGAGATAACACACTTCCCTAAGGTACTTATTCCTGCTATAAAAAGAAATGAAAAAACCATATGCAAAATTCCTGTCTGGTCTGGCGTCTGTATTTCAGGTGCTTGCTATAACAGATTTTGGGGTTAAATTCCACTATTAATTTTATAACCTCCCTTGCCAAAGCACACCATGAATATCAATATGTATTACCACATTTTCCTCATTAATCTTTCAACACAAGCAAGCCATTGATGAGACACAGTGAGAACTTAACCCGAGGTAAGGGTTACCTTACCCTTAGGTTTAAGGGTTACCACAGGCTGGTAGCTCCCAAGCACAGGATGTGATCTAGCTGGAACAGGCAGGGCCATTTGATACCAAATTCCAGGGAGATAACACTGACCCAGAAGCCTGAACACAAGAATGGTATTTTTAGTTGCAGACCAAGAAGCTGGAGGTTCAGAGTGACCTTGCAGCTCTGTGATGCCGTGGCACAAGCAGCAGCTTCACCAGAACATCTTCCAGCAGCTGGACCAAGCACCCAGAGGGGAGAAAATACAGGAGGACAGAGAATCATCCAGTGTTCAGGCACATTGGTACTGCCTTTGCTGATCTTTTGAAACGTTATTTATTTTTCTGTATCAGTTTAGTATGAAACATCCCAAGAAATTGATGTTCTTAATTTAACCACAAAACAGAAACACGCTGCCGGACACAGAGTCTGCCTGAAGTGAGGGAAACGTGTTGGAGGAATAGAGATTTCTCTTTCTGTATGCACTGAGTAGTTGAGAAATCACCAGCTCTTGTGGTAATCAAACCATCCTGCAGGATCAGGAATTTGCACACTGGATAAGCCTCCACATAATTTGAAAGTTTTATCACTTCATTAATAACTTGATTCATTATATGCAGATAAATGAATACATTTACAGGCTTCAAAATCAGGCTCCCCTTCTGATAAACACTCAATATTCATTCTCACTCCTATTATTTTCCTTTGTGAAGCACTCTGCTCCAAGGGCAGAGATGACAGAATCTGTCCCACTGTAACAACCTGTTTATTGTCAAACAGAAGGAAATCTAAAGGATCCCATTTTACAGATACTATGTGAGGCAGAAAGAGTATGTCATTTGACAAATTACACAGAAAGCATGAGAAAAAGGTGAAAATAAATGGCAGTTCTGCTGACATCTGGTTGAGTCTGTGCAGCCTTCCCCAGCTGATAACAGCCAGATCTGTTCTGGTAGCTGGAAACAAAACCTCCTGCCCACTAAGAAATTATCAGGACTCATGAGTTGATTTCTTATCACAAATTCAATATGGATAAACCATTTGTTATTGTTAATGTTATTTGTGTCATCATGGCTCCCACAGAACAAAAATCCCATGACACTGAGATCATGGGAAAGATTGAAAATAACTCCCTTCACAAGCGAATCACAAAACTGGAATCTACAAAATGTCTTTGAGGAGAGACCATTTCATATTTAAATTATAAAATGTTCTCTCAGAAAAATTTGATATCTAGAGCAGAATCCTTGGCAAAATTGTTATTTGTAAATATCACAAATGATGCAATCTAGCTGGGAAATAATAAATTAAGACATTTTTAGTTTTGCTGTAACTCTGAGCCCTTAAGGTGCACTTGGATTCATTTTTTTTTTTTTTCCTCAGTGAGACCTAATGACTCCACAAAAGTGAAGGCTGAGATTCTTCAGGGTCTGAAGTATCAAATGAAAGTTTGAGAATGAAGCTGCAGCAATTAGTAGTGCTGATTTCATAATTTCAATGTTTCTGGCCAAACAGAATGGTGGCTGTGAAAGCAAGCACCACTGGGGCAAAGACAGTCTTTGCTTTCTCTCCAAAACAATCATAGAAATACCAACACGTAAAGTTCTCCTGTTGGCCTGCTCCAAGGCAGAAAAATAAATAAAATAAAATCAATGCAACAATAGTTGTGGGGTCAATATTTGGTTGTTTTTGCTTAACATTTCCCCTTTATTTCCTCCTCCTCATTAAAAAGAAAAGGAGCAAACTGGTGGCTGCTGCATGGATCAGGTGATCTTTAAGCTGGTACCTGACTCCCAGCATTGCCTCACCACTTGGAACACTGCTGATTGCTTATAAAAGAAAAATAAATCCATTTTTCTGCAAGAGTCCCTTCACACAATGTAGGCACTCTACTGCAAATGTAAATCTTGCATCAAACAAACTTGCTTGAGCAATCTCAGCATGAATCACCAGCTGCAGGGGATTATCTCCATCAGAAGATGTGCAAAGGAAGAAGAGGCCATTTCTTAAGGGAGCTGAGTATGTAACATAAATCTTTGTCTGTAATGAAAGATTTACTTTATAATTCAAATCAACTCAGTTCTACTGGAAAAGAAGATATTTCACAAGAAAGGTCTGCAGGTGTGTCAAAAACCACTTAAATCCGGGAACTTTTAACAAGAGCATTTATTTCCATCATGTCTGACAAAAGTATCTCAAAATAAGCAACATAATTTTTTTAAATTATTGTGCAAGTACATTTCAATGACAGCAGGCTGGCTCATCTGAGATTGTAAATAAATCTGAGTAACATTAGCTCACAGTTCTGTTTCTGATATTGAAAAAAGAAAAAAAAAAAAATTGTAGCAGAAAGATGAGTGGAACATTCCAGAGGGAAAACAGGTAACTTTGGAAAGAAGACAAGGTTTTATGGTTCAGGACTGCTGAGTGTGTGACCTCCTTGAGGAGATTACCCAGTAGTGAAGCCCCTCTGCCAACACCATCTGTCTTCAGCCTTAGTGTACTTTGTCCTGGACACTCTGAGCTGCTTTTCTGAGAGGATGCAGATCTTTAGCTATAGTGCAGATAGCAATGCTCTGCCAATATTAAAGAGATTAAAACTTGCTGATGGCTTTGAAGATTAGCATCTGACCCTCAAACTGGCAGACAGAGTAGACCTGAAGCTAAAAAGATCAGACACAAAGTATCTGTAGCTCTTAATCCCCCTGAAAATAAGATTCTGCATTCTCCAGCATAAACCCTGGTGTTGTCTTTACCTTTGGACAGCCGTGGTAACTGATGGGCTGCTGGAATCAGGATCTCTTCTGGCAGGATACCAGGAAATGGGATGGAGATTAAGGATGAACTTTGGCCATTCTGCTTCTGAACTTCATAAATTGGCTAATATTTGTGATCACATCAACATCTGGATGGAAGGAAGAAAATATATTCTAACTGAACAGATTGCTCTGGGAGGCAGCTACTGTTATTTTGGCACGGCACACCATTAATCTGAATAACTGGTTCTTCATTCAAGCATTAAATACTCTGGAATTTTTGACACTGAATCCTTCTGTGGAAAATTACATATCCAAACAATCATACTTGATGTATAGCTGGTATCACTCCATTTTCCCCAAGTAACTACATGTAACTACTGAAGCAGAATTTCTGTCCAGGGCAACTTGGCAGAAAAGGAATTCTTGCTCCTCACTGATCTCACAATGCTTTAGATAGGGCATGCTGGTTTTGGCTGGGGTAGAGTAAATTTTCTTCTCAGTAGCTGGTATGGGGCAGTGTTTTTGGTTTGTGCTGGAAACAGTGTTGATAATGTAGAGATGTTTTAGTTACTGCTGAGCAGGGCTAGCACAGGGCCAAGGACGAGCAAGCAGCTGCGTGGCGCTTGCTGCCTGCCTGGGTTTAAACCACGACAGAGGGAATGAATGACTCCCATGTAGTGGCCAAACTCTTCATTAGCCTGTCCCATTTTGTGCTGCAAACAGGTTTTCTGCACCCATGGTTAGAAATTCCATCAAAATGCCATCAAATGTTTGAGTATTGACACACAGGTTCTATCCTGCGCCACAGGAAAGTCTTGCCCTTCTGTCTTATCAATATCCAGTTAATCCAGCAGCAGAAATATTTGCAAGCCTTACTATTTCCTGAGAATGATTTTTGTCTAAAAACAGGAGGATGAAATACTGTGATAAATGGAGAGGCTTCCAGTATACACTGTTATCTTTAGGCTCCTATTGCTTCCATGAAATTCATGGTGGACTTATTTCTCTGAGGGAAGCTTGTGATTTCCATTAATAAATCCGTGCTTCTTTGGCAGTCAGAAGCCACTCCAGGCTAGTTTTGCAGATTGTCATGTTCTGGAGCCCATATGTGACAGGTTTGTTGTGTGTGTAAAAGTAATTTGGAGAGGTGGGAATCCCCCATCCCTGGGAGTAGCAATATTGTCTATAAAACAGGATGCAACAGACAGCCCGTGTATGATTGCTGGGTTGGATTGCACTAGGCTTGGTTTCTGCTTTTATTGCACCATCTTTTCTTCAATTAACTAAGTTTTATGTAGTGATTTAATCTACCCAATAAAGATTATGGAAATAGAAGTAAGTGCTCAATCTGCTTTCAGGTATCACCTTACAAATGCCCAGTGGATTTACTGGAAACAAATGGAAATTTCAGTTACCACTAGAAATAGGCTTGATTTTTTTTAGTCACTGCTCAATAATCATATCCAAGCTTATTGGAAAAGACTTCTATTTATTTTATAAGTTGTTCAAAAATCTGGAATACCATACATTTTCCCCATTATTTGGAATTATTTTAATTCCAGGGCTGGAAATCACTTAACTGCCAGGCCAGCTACATGTCTTTTGGGAAGCAGCTAATGCATGTGGAATTTCTTTAGAAGGGATAATAGTATAGAAACTTTCTTCAATCCTGGATGGAGTATAATACAATAAAATCTTTTGGTAGAGTAATGCATTTGTGATGAAATTACAAACATTAGTGTCAAGTCTCCACTCAGAGGAGGTATGAGAGCAGCAAGAGCTCGACTGCAAGACCCCACATTTCCCTGCAGTGCCCCAGCAAAGACTTTGGTCCTGTTTCTTTGCCTTTCTGTCTTAACTGTCAGCTGAGATTGCCCACAAAAATTACTTTTTTTGTATTATTGCCCAGATAAAATTACTTTTCTGCTGGCTCCCTGGCTCACTGAATAAATGCCACCCAATCAAAGAGGTCAGGGTGTGTAATCACTGCTAACAGCCCGTTCTTCTCAGTCCATTTGCTTCCTACATGAAGTTGATGGAAGATGCTTCTGGCAGGATGTTGGAGGGTGCTTCAGAACCCTGAGTTTACCGATGCCTTTGGTCATTTCCAAGGGTCTAACAGGAGATAACATGGCACCTGTGAAATGCAAAGCCAATAAGAAGAGAAAAAAGGACCTGACTGAAGACAAAATTTGCATCCTGACTTTTCAGGTCTCTGCTCTTGGAAGTATGTGTGCTGATGGTTCAGGTAAAGCTGTTTAAAAAGGAAGAGAGTAAGCAGGTCACAAACACAGTGCTGGGAAAGCCACTGAATGACCAGAATGAACTTTTTGCATGATAATGAAGAAACGATGAAGAAAAGTAGGCAAAGGACATTTAAGATGACCCTCTATATGAAAATATCAAAGGAACATCAGAAATGCCCATGAAGACACACCATAACATTGCATCATTTGTGACACAGAAGCTGACCTCACCTTTTAAAGAAAATTACTTTTATTGCCTCCTTCTACTGACTATACTAACACTTGGATACCTGGTGGTGATACAAATTAATCCAAAACTGACCTTGGTCAGAGGGTATGGCAAACCCAGGAAAAAATAGCATTTGTGTCTCATCCTAACTCCAGAGCTGTTCTTCTTGCAGAGCACTAAAGGGATCCACAAACTTTTCTTCATCAGTCACAACAGTGGCTGCCAATGGCAGTGTTAGATCTCATTTCATTTTGCATTTCTGTGCCACAAATGTATGTCCTACACTTTGGGAACTTTCACACTACACTTGCAAAACATGGGCTGAAAAATCACTTTCCCCATAATAGTCAGAAAAATTTGCTGTTTAGCCAAAGAAAAATTTCCACTGCTGATTGATTCCTAGGTCTGTTTAGCTGATTATAATTCCCCAACCTACCCTTATGTGATTCACACCCATACATCTGCTCTAGCTTCAGCATATAATTGTTATTCCATACAGACAGCCCAGTATTTATTCAAACAAGGGTGCTCTTGTGCATTTCTCCTTTTTTAGCTTCTCTAAAAAGAGTAAATCGGTCATGATACATTACATTGTATGTGTGTGTTTGTGCGTGGGAATAAAAAGTAATTTTATCATCCTCTCAAAGGCAGCAGTTGATTACCAAGACAGAATAATTAAAAGAAGTATGTTAAATGGAGTACTGTACATTACATGAGAGACAGGGCATTGCAGCCTTCTCTAAAATACTGTGGCTAGATAAAAACAATGATTGTTTCTGTTATTTTCCGACATTGTTTTCTATATTATAAAACAAGTATTTGCTCTCTTGCAGATCTGTTGCTTCAGTACAAAAAATCTAGGCCATGACTCTGACACTGCAAATCTTTGACTCCAATGTTATCATTTTGTCCTGGGAGAAGCAAAGAAGATGCTGGTGGAAAAAGCAAGTTGGTACTGCTTGGATTATCTTCATAAAAGAAGCTGAAATGAGTTTAAAAACGTTTGTGCTCTGCCAGAGTCAGCTGATTTGGCTCTCAGGAGTTTGTATGAGCTGTTGGTTCAAGGGGTTTTTTGGGCTTGTGCCTGTGTTAGGACTTGGGAGAGTTCAATGAACCCAGATCTCAAAGCAAAAATATTTAACCTTCATTTTCTAGTGGAAATGGGGTTTAAAAGCTAAATTTAGTTTTCTGGAAAATATTTTAGAAGTAATCTTAGACTCAATTATCTTGTTTAGTGAAAACAATCCAAATATAGACTTCAAGAGTTGGAAGTCTGGCTTTTGGTTTAATGCATTACACAAGTAGGGATCGACTTGTAAAACATTTTGCAACTACAAGCTTAATGCCAATCATGTGGTATCTGGATGTGGAATCTGAGCTACTTTCAGTAACATCCCTTAAGATAAATGCAAAGCACTGTGTTTTTTTGGGTAGAAGTATGAAGATTCTCAGCAAAGGAATTAATAGAGGTTTCATCTTGAAACCTTTGTGCTTCCTATCACTGTTTTCCACGGTTCTTGCAGTCAGATCAAGAGCCGATGAAAGCATTGTGTTTGTTTTTATCTACTCAATCTCATTACAGCTCTGAACAAACATCCAGTAACTGTGTTCTGCTTCAGACTCACTTCCCTTTGAGTACTCCGCGTTTCACAAATGGAATCAAACCAGCAGCTGCCACTCCTGAGACCAAGAGACTCTAAGGCAGTGAACCGAAAGCTTGCACAGAAAGCCAAAACCCAGCTTTATCTGAGTCTTCTGCATTGTCATCAACTTCTGCGGGAGAAAAGGGGCGAAAGGAACACATGAATTTAGTTAGCAAAGCATTTGCAAAGCAGTAAGGATAATGTCCAGCAAACCAGCTGCGGCTGCCACGGAGGAGCTGAAAAGAGGCAGGAAAGACACAGAAAGCCAAGAGAGGTATCAAAGCCTGGTTAGGAGCCCCAGGGTAAAAGCCTGAAGCCCTTCTGGAAGGTAGGGTTACTACAGTTCCTACAGTACCCAAAATATTTCACTTCCATCAATCTACTCAGCTGCTGTCAGCAGCGCTGCAAATGCTGGTGATCTGACAGATAAGGTGGTGATGGAACATGTAGAACAAATCTGTTTTTTTTCAGTAGGATGAAATGAATGTACTAATATATAACTTCAAAACTTTCTGCCAATGTATTTTAACTCTCAGGAGAGGAAGGAAGGCCGTTCAGAGGATGAGATTCAACTGCACTTGGCCTCCCCTGTGATGCTGTCAATAGGAGGGCTTTGACAAAATAACTGATAGCAGGTTTAGGTCTTTCGAGTTGGCACATATTTGACTGATGATCTGCAGACAGAAATCTCTGTAGCTCTTGCCAGCTGTAGTAATAAACCCATTCCCAGGTGCTGAGCAGATTTTTAATGGATATTTTATTTTTTTGATTGTTACACTGCAATGTAACATGCAGTTAAATTACTCATGTGGTTTCCGTAGGTTACCAGCCATTACTTTCCAAACTCTGCCCCCATTGCCCACTTCACATATGATTGTTTGTTCAGTGCCTCCAATAAGTGAGATACAAGAAGCATATTTTTGATAATAGTGCTATATTCACATCAATTATTTATAGGCATATTATTTATATAAAAATGCCAGCTGAAAATGCCGGATATACTACTGTGACACAGAGCTTTGCCTGTAACCTGTTTGCAGCTGTCAACTCTTAAGTGGTCACAATGTTCAAGGGATTTGCAGGAGCTGTAGAGTGTTAGTGACTCTGTAAAATGACTTTTTTTCCTTGCCAGAAAAATTCCTTCCCTGTGCTTGATTAAATTCCCACACAGCTCCTCTTTAGTAAATCAAGAGTGCCCCAGCTATCTCAGGGAGTGTCTCTCAGAATGCCAGAATACACTGCTTGCTTCGGATTTACTGTCCCTACCAAGATGGAAATCACGAGGACAAACACGGAGGTAAAGGATTCGTTTTAAAAGCGGGTGGGGGAGATGGGGGGAGAGAGATGACAAGATGACAAAGCAGAACTAGAGAGTGTTGTCCCGGCTGACACAGAACTGGATAGCTCTGCTCCAATACTCTTACAATGAATTCCTAGGATATGCTCCTGTGTTCAGAGCCAAGTACTCGGTTTCCATAGAAATGCAGTACTTTGAGATAACGCCTAAGATTAACTGTTAATGACTTTTCCTTACGTGGCCCAATACTTCTGCCCTTAGAGTCAGGCTTTGTTGTTAAACTTCAAAGGCTCTTGATGGGTGTGAAGCTGTCTTGAGAACTTGTTGATTTCTCCCCGCTTCATGCTCAGCCAGCTGATGAACCTGTAACTATAAGCAAAGATGGTATTTTCACCTGGAATCAAGCAGTAGGGTGCTCACAGATTATTTCTTCTTCTATTTTTGCCTGGTCTGAGAGCGAGCCACCTCTAGCCCAAGTCTAAACTGCTCTGTCATACGAAGCTATTTATGTATCTATATTAAATGCTATATAAAACCTGGGTCATACCGACATTCACATGCAAATAAGATTCTTGTTTTTAGCATCCGAAATGGCAGGTGACCCATTAGCGGTACAGACTGGGTTGGGCGTGGCCGTGATGTGAACTAAAGCCTCCTTTCACCTTGTCAAGCTGTTTCCTGTGTCATCATCAAGAAACAAAAGGAAATAAATGTGAAATGCACTTTTGGGAATCCTAGTCTGTATTTTACATATCATAGCGATACGGATGTGCAGCACCAAATGGGAAAGTTTCACAGAAACCTAACTGGCAAGTCACTGCACTAATGAACTTTTCAAATATTTGTATAAACATCATGAGTAAAGTTCTATTCAAGAGTAATGAGGGTAATTCCTATCTTTCTGACTCACTCCACCATTAAATATTTTCAGTTCCTTGCAGTTATATAATTGTTATGCATCTTGGGACAATAATCTTTGTTCCCCAAAATCTCAGTAATAATAAAAAAACCCTTTGCAAATATTTGTATTCTGTCTCCTACACATAAAAGCATGGCCATCATCTTCTACCATCAGTGCTATTAATTTCTTTCAAAGTTTGATCATGGCAAAAGACCAAACCCCACAACTGTAGTTACTCCAAGCATGATACCATGAGCCAAATTAATCCATGATCTAATGATGATGACATTGGTGGATCCAGTCCAGAGACAAATGTAGCTTAAAGTTGTTTTAAAATGGAACATATTCTCAAATCTCAGAAGAGCAATAATATTTCTTTAAAAGTTGAAATTTTTATGGCCAGAGGACAGAGAGAATAATATGAATTGCTGTTTATGCAAAGGAATTTTATAGAACCTAGTATTTTTTCTTTTAAACAACACATATATATGTCACACATGAGTAGTCTTTCTTACCTTTTTCTTGCTATCCTCTATTTTCAAGCTCACCTATTTTTCTGGTGTGCCTTGAAAGGGACACACAGTCTAGTACGTAGTAATTTCCATCATGAAAAAAAAAAACCTTTTTATTTTTTCAGAACTAAATTATTGTGCAAGTAGTAGCAGAACGACATTGTTGTGTTCCTGTTCTCTGCAGTGCCAGACTTGCTCTCATAAACCAGCAAATATCACGTTGCCTGGTGAAGAGAGGCTCACAGTCAAGTTATAAACTAAATCTAATTATTTAGAAATTAAGTATTTTACACCACTATTATTGGTACAAAAACTGCACTTGCAAGTGACTCCTAAAAAACAGAATCTGAAGAAAATCTGCAGGATTGTTGAAAAAGTGATTAGAAAAGACTTATCAACAAGCCTGACTGATGTTACCTGGATCTTTTCATCAAAGCTTTTACCCCTGAAAAATCCCAATGTCTTTTCTATGTCAGATCGGTTCAAATGCTCCTAGGATAGTAGGACTGTCTGCTACAGATGATTTTCAGAGGCTGATGTTTGAATTAGTTTTTTTAGAACAGTGGCTATAAACATCTTGCACTGTGAAAAACATCTTCCAAATGAAAACATCAAGACAGCTTACAATTCTGAAGCAGCTCAGCTAAAGCTTGTTCCTGTAAATTTGTCTTGATGTTTCTTCCAGTACAGTAAGCTCACAGAGAGGTATTACAGTTGTGATGATCCTTAGAGAATAAGAATTTTGCTAAGCTGTTTCCTGGAAAGCAAGTAAACTGATAGGCAATTTTAATTCTCCTTTAGCAGAGCTTTACAATTGGATTCGGTTTTATTATGAACTGAAATTCTTTTTGCAGAGGTAAATATTTATTTAGCTAGCTTGAGATATCAAGTGGGTTGAATATGAGGCTTGAAAAGCAGCAGCAAAATATTATTAGGTGTATTTTTACTTTACATTCCTGTATTTTCTGAGGGTTACCTTTAGCAACACTGTGTTCTGAAGACATTTGGATAGATCAATGAATCATTTCCTTTTCATCTCTCCTCTCTATCTGGCCAAAACTACCAACTGTTATCTCTCAAAAGACAGAAAAGGACCTGAAGACTGAGGAACAGAGAAACTATTACGGCAGAGATTAAACAATTTTAAAAATCCCTTTTTGGTTTTATCATTCTGTGGTTGGTGCATGCTCTGAATGTGCTGGATCCCTGCCCTCCAGACAGATGGAAAAGCTCCTGACAACATTAGGAGCAATGTTCTTCTCATAAGAGCAAATAATTTTGAGATCCTGGCACTAACATGATAGTTAAAGAATTATCTTATATGTGACCTCACCAGGAAAAAAGGTACCAATGCAACTGTGAGGTACAGAATTAATAAATCTCCCATTTCCCCTCCTATCCAGCTTACATTTCTCCTGCTAAACCACTTCTCCTTCCTGCTGTCTCACACTCCTCTTCACATTCTTCCCTGTTCCTCTACATCCCATTTCCCTGTCTATCTATCTATCTATCTATCTATCTATCTATCTATCTATCTATCTATCTATCTATCTATCCATCCATCCATCCATCCATCATCTATCACACACAAACTGTACTGCCAAACTTGTACTATGCAAGGAAAGGAAATGGATCCCCAGTTTCTACCCAAATGCTCTCAGGGTACACTGTAGAAGTCTGTCCTACCACAAACACCCACCACAAGAGTGTCTGTGGTCCAGCACTCAGATTCCCCAGATGAATGTTAAAAGAAGCTACAGGAAACTGGAAAAAATATGGTCACTTGCTGTGAAAAGCTGATGTAGAAAGGACTCCTTGACTAGAGGCACACTGATGTATTATTTGTGAAATATGATTACATCTGCCTCTTATCTTTCATCTTGTTACTCAGTGATAATTGACTGCTCAAGGCTGGCACTCATTTTTAATTATCCCTGCTGTGGAAACCCAGCAACACGCTCTGCAATTGCTCTCACGTATCTGCATGCAGCATCTGTAACACATCATCCTTCAGCAAACAGCGAGTCCTCTTCTTTTCCTTTCTTTCATTTTTTTCCCTCCCTAAATAAGCTGTACAGATTAATGCAGGGCATTTCCCAAACAAACAAACAAACAAAAAAATCCATCAACCAACCAAGAAAACCCCCAAAATAAAAGAACAGAGGTAGGGAAATTAACTACACTGAATGTTTTGCTATTCATTAAAATAACTCATATTTGAGGTCTACTAACAAAGGGTCTGCCCTGCTGCTGTGTCTTGGAGATTTTAATTTACCTATTTAGCTAATTAATTTTAGAGAATTAAGCATTTAGTAACTTGTTGAGGGCCGTGCCCACGCAGCTGCCAGGCACAAGCTGAAATAACCATCACTAGGTCACCTCACAGTTGGAGCTCTGTTAGTTTTACTGCACTAATAAATACGTAAGGAGCTCCACTCAGCGGCGAGACAATGTATTTCCGACTGTGATACCCACAAGAGAAGAAGTGAGTCTTTGGAAATGTAAATATATATAATTAACACATCTACTTAATCGACTCTCTGCATTATTCATTGTAATCATAGCAACAGAATGATAATGTTTCACTAGGATAGCTTTATTTATTGCCAGCAACATTTCTGAGAGAATTCAATCACTGGAACAGGATAATCTCTGTGTTTAAAACAATAAAACTCAGTATTACCTTTTTTTTTTTTTTTTTTTAAGGTTGTTAAACTTCCATTTGTAAATAATAACTTGTCTTCATCTTTCCTTCTTTTTCTTGTACCATGTCTAGACTTTCTTGAAAACTGAAGCCTATTTCACAGTTCCTACCTCCTTTAAAAAAATCTGTATTAAGCAAAGCTGCTACAAAGAGTTGTGCCCTCTGAGGGCACAGAATTAGTGTATTTTAAAAGCAAACATTTTCAGACTGTGGGGGAATAAACTATTTTAATGGAGGTGCTACCAGGGAGAAAGTCTGACACCACTGCTAAAAAACCAATCTGATTTCAGGATCTGAATCCTGAGTTAGGCCAAGCACCAGCTTTGGAGACTTTATGAAAAAATGTAGACAGGTTTATTTTCAGAATGAATTCCATATGTCCTCAGTTATATTTTCCAATACCCTGTAATTCTGCTTGGCCTAGTGGGATGTTTAGATTTCATAGGTTTCACGTGTCCATCATTTTTCTCCTTTTCTGATTTTCAGCTACTTACTGGCAAATTTGAAATATTTTTGCCTTTCTCTGCCCATTATTGATTCTGTGTCTTCCTAAGTGGATGTCATAAGGTTTGTGCAGGTGGAAAATCAGCAGAAGACAAAATGAATCACAGCTATGAAATCATTAAAAGTAAACTTCCCCAAACACAATCTTCCCATTCTTTCTGTTTCTCAGCCTGGAATTCTAATCAGTTAATTTAAGTTTTTCTTTGTACCAACCCTTAGGATTATTTTCTTTTTCCACTGAAAAAGTTGACAACATCAGTTACCAGATGAGTTTTTAAAAATGTAAACCCAAATAGCATTTCTACCAAGGAGACATAGCCCTATGCTTAGATAAGATTTTTAAAAATGAAAATGTAGAAGTGATACATTTTTGTTTGGAAAAAATCCAGAAAAGTTTAAAGACACTGGAAACGTCCATGTAGTTTCTCCATGGAGAAACTGTTGATCCACAGTGTCAGTATGCCTGAAAATGAGTCATGAAGTTAAAAAATCTTTAGGAATTACTTCTGAGAACCCTGAGATGAGAAATAAAATACCAGAAGAATGTGAAAAAGAGTGCCTTATCTTTTAAATGAAGCTGTGGAAGTCTGCAGTCAGCTCCAACTGCAATTTTTGGTTAATGATTTAAATATTTTTCCTAGTTGTAAGGCATAAGAAAAAAAGGAGATGATTAACTGTCAATCATTCTGATTCTGAGAAACACCACTCCCCTCATCTTTGAGAAAGGGTGGTGACACATTTTCAAATGCCATCCTTAGATGCTTCTGAGGGCAAGTCCAGACACCACAAACAACTCGTCTTTGACATAAAAATGCCCAAGCAGATGGGTGCTGCTGTGTATCCCTGAAATCCCCACATCCTTCAGGGCTTTCCCATCACCTTCCTGGCTGCAAAGGCCGATCAGGTTCCTCAGTGAGCTGTGGGGAGAGCCTGCCCTGCAGGAAAAGTGAGGCTGCCTTTTGGCAGGAGTCACTTGCTGCAGGTTTAGGAGCGAGCACGGCACTGAGGGACCTTGGCCACAGTCCTGGGACCACCTGAGGATGGATGATGGATGGATGGATGGATGGATGGATGGGATGGATGGGATGGATGGATGGATGATGGATGGATGGATGATGGGTGGATGGATGATGGATGGATGGATGATGGATGGATGGATGGATGGATGGATGATGGATGGATGGATGGATGGATGGATGGATGATGGATGGATGGATGGATGATGGATGGATGGATGGATAATGGATGGATGATGGATGGATGATGGATGGATGGATGATGGGTGGATGGATGATGGATGGATGGATGGATGGATGGATGGATGATGGATGGACGGATGATGGATGGATGATGGATGATGGATGGATGATGGACGGATGGATGGATGATGGATGGATGATGGATGGATGGATGGATGGATGATGGATGGGTGATGGATGGATGGATGATGGATGGATGATGGATGGATGGATGGATGGATGGATGGATGGATGGATGGGTGATGGATGGATGGATGGATGGATGGATGATGGATGGGTGATGGATGGATGGATGGATGGATGGATGGATGGATGGATGGATGATGGATGGGTGATGGATGGATGGATGGGTGATGGATGGATGATGGATGGGTGATGGATGGATGGATGAACAGATGATGGATGGAATGGCAAGGAGGTTGCTGTTCCCTCTGGGGGTGGGATGAGCAGATGGACTGGACAGCGATAAGGTTGGTATTCCTTTGGGAAATGGGATGAGGGGATTGAGAGGAGTGAGGAGGTGTCTTTAAAAACAAGCTGTGGGTGTGATGGTAGATAAAGCCAGATACTGAGAGGTGAAAGAAACAATGCGGGGAACCATAAATTTCACGAGTTGACAGAGACTGTTAGTCACTCAAGACTGCGCTAAATCTCTGGATTTAGAGAAAGCACAAGGAAAAAGAAAAGGGAGGGGGGTACACATTAGAAAGGGGTCTATATTAGGCAATTCGGGAATGTACCTGTCAAGTACCTCAGCCAATGAGGGAAGAGAGAGGAAAACGCAGCCTGGAAATTAGGATAAAAAGGAGGCTGCGTCCTCTAACAATTTCTTGGGAAATGGCTGTGACCTCTCCCTCTATTTGAGTAAAGTTACAGGACTCCTCTGTCTCCTCTTCGGACATAAACCCCTGGTGTATGCGGATTAATTTTCCTGACAGGGTGAACGGGACGGCGATGAGGTCGCTATTCGGGAAGCGGGATGGTGGAAGAACTGGATGGGGATGTGGTCGCTGCTCCCTCAGGAGTGGAATAGTGGCTGAAGGGGACAGCGATGAAGTCGCTATTCCCTCGGGAAGCGGGATGACAGGATGAAAGGGACGGGGATGTGGTCGCTGCTCCCTCAGAGAGCCGATATGGGGATGAATGGGACAGCGATGAGGTCGCTGCTCCCTCAAGGAGCGGGATGGCGGCTGAACGAGACGGGGATGTCTCTACTTCCCTCACGGAGCAGGATGAGGAAGAAACGGGACGGCGAAGAGCTCGCTAGTCCCTCATGGAGCGGGATGAGGGAGGAACAGGAGGGGGAAGAGCTCGCCGTTCCCTGATGGAGCGGGTTGAGGGATGAACGGGACGGCGAGGAGCTCGCTGTTCCCTCAGGGAGCGGGATGAGGGATGAACGGGAGGGGGAGGAACTCGCCGTTCCCTCAGGAGTGCGTTGAGGGATGAACGGGACGGCGAGGAGCTCGCTGTTCCCTCAGAGAGCCGGATGGTGCTCGCCGTTCCCTCATGGAGCGGGAGGAGGGAGGAACGGGAGGGATAGGAGCTCGCCGTTCCCTCATGGAGCGGGATGGTGCTCGCCGTTCCCTCATGGAGCGGGATGCCGGCTGAAGCGCACGGCGAGGAGCTCGCCGTTCCCTCGAGGAGCGGGATGGTGCTCACCGTCCACTCGGGGAGCGGGATGGTGCTCGCCGTTCCCTCATGGAGCGGGAGGAGGGAGGAACGGGAGGGACAGGAGCTCGCCGTTCCCTCGAGGAGCGGGATGGCGCTCGCCGTCCCCTCGGGGAGCGGGTGAGGGGCGGTGCGGGCTCGTCCCCCCGGCGGGGCGGTGCCGCGGCGGGCGCACCCCCGCGCTGACGCGCGTCCGCCGGGAAGCGCTTCCTGCCCGTCACTTCCCCCGCCGCTGCCGCCGCCGCCGCTCCCGCCGGGCCGCCGGACTCGTGCCCTGCCCAGGCCCCTGCTGCCGCCGCCATGGCCATGAGGCAGACCCCGCTCACCTGCTCCGGCCACACGCGGCCCGTGGTGGACCTGGCCTTTAGCGGCGTCACCCCCTACGGATATTTCCTCATCAGCGCCTGCAAGGGTGAGCGGGACGGGCCGCTTTGTTCGGGATCCCCCGCCCCGGGGGTGGGCGTGGGGGAGCCCCGCCGCTCGTAGGCCGCGCATCGCCGTGCCGAGGGGTGTCGGAGGGGCGGGAGGGGTCTCGGGGGGCTGTCCTGGCCACTCGGGGTGGTGACACCGCCTCAGTGTGCTCTGGAATGACGAAGGGAGCGGACAGCCGCTGTTCTTCCCTGCTGCTTCATTGCCGGGCTGGCCGGGGGGTGTCGGAGCCCGCATGCGGCCGGTGGTGGGATCCCGGCTGTCCAGGGGCTGCGAGGTCTCCAGA
The DNA here is from genome assembly GCF_030490865.1 of Poecile atricapillus. NCBI lineage: Eukaryota > Metazoa > Chordata > Aves > Passeriformes > Paridae > Poecile > Poecile atricapillus. The sequence goes on along the minus strand of NC_081266.1, from coordinate 4,071,453 downwards.
ATGGTTTGTTTGTAAAACTTCCCGTTTCCACCGCCTGTGTACGTGGGCTGTAGATTTAAAGCGAGCTGCGGTTTGACCAGGGCAGCTGACTTGCCTTGCTGGACACGGCATCTTTGTCGCTGTGGGAATAGCATTTTATCTTCGTACGTGTATATTTTAATCTTTTGTATGCGTAAGTTTTAAAGGGCATTCCTTTCTGCCTTGAAGTACTTCAGCTCTACATCCGTGTGAGTAACTCACTGAGAGCCTTCCAGAAAAAAGCGATGATAGGACGGGCTTTCTATTGCTATTTTATTTTTGTATCACTGTATGTTATAATCATATCTCACTGCAACCATGAGACTTTTTTTCTCCGTGCTGATGGCCTCATAATATTGTTCCAAACTAAAATAAAAGAGCAAACCAAATCTGTGCTGCGTGAAGAAAACTTTACTAAAACTAAAACCTAAGTAAAATGTTCCTTTCTACCTTCCATCTATTTTAAAACAGAGTTGCAGACTTTTACCAGGAAACTTTTATCTCATTTGCAGTATTTGAATATCACTACAGTTTAGATGCACGCAGCAAGTACAGCTACACGTCTAAACTCTACTTTTAAAACCCTCTGCAAAGAGTGGCTTTGTAAAGTATGGGGTGCAAGGGAATATTTTTTCCTTTTAAAAAACTGCTTCCTTCTTTTACCGTGTTACCTGAATATTGGTTTTGTTTCTGGGAAGATGGCAAGCCTATGCTGCGCCAGGGGGACACAGGAGACTGGATTGGCACGTTTCTGGGTCATAAAGGTGCTGTTTGGGGTGCCACCCTGAACACAGATGCCACTAAAGCAGCCACAGCAGCAGCAGATTTCACAGCGTAAGTGATGAACTGTCTTCATGGTCTGTATTTTGATTTAATTCTGTAGCTCTTCGGTGATAACATACCTGTACTGAATTACTGATACATTTGTTTCTCTTTAGTAACTGTCAGCTTATTTTTGGCTAGCCAAATTAAAACCTAGACTTTTACCTTCTTGAAATCAGCTACAGATAATTCTGTCATGATGAACAGCTGTGATTGCTTCTTGATGTGCTTAATTATCATACTGGTTTTCAATTCTGTCATGATGAACAGCTATGATTGCTTCTTGATGTGCTTAATTATCATACTGGTTTACTTTTACTTAACTTTTCCATGCAGCTCTAATCTCTGGCACTGTAGTTGTAGCAGAGTTGAGAGAGGGATTTTTATTTTTCATCTCGCAGTTAGCCTCTTTTTATTACAATAAACTTCTAGTGAATTAGTTCTTTGATGTTTTTTGTTCATTTTTTGTGCTGTTTGCAGTATTAATGAATATTTTGCAAGTTGAATCTTGTTAGTAGAGGGCAGATTCTATTAATGAAGTTGCAGAGAAGAGCCACCTTTGTCTTCCAACTAAAATGTTGATTTTGCATGGTCTTGAAGAAGAGCATAAAGGAAAGTGGTGGGATAGTCCAAGAAAAGCTCTAGTAAAAATATATAAAATATTGACTAACTGGTTTATAACTTAGAGTATAGCACTTAGGATAAATTGTTGTGGTGGCATCAGGAAAGATTGCTTACAGATTCATCTGACTGTCCAGGTTGATTTGTCCTGGTGCTTCTAAAATCTGAATATTTCCTCTTGCTGTTTAGCAAAGTGTGGGATGCTGTGTCAGGCGATGAACTAATCACACTGGCTCACAAACACATTGTCAAAAGTGTGGATTTTACACAGGTATGAGAAACCTTTTTACCTTATTCACCAGGGAAATAAGCTCTTGAGTATGTTTTGCTGTTAGTTACTTCTTCGCTTTTTTATTGTACATCTTAACAGGTAAATAATCTAAAATTATTTACTCGCTGTTTGTTTATAAGATTGTAGGGTTAATGTATAACAAGTGTGTTAGAGGCTGTTGGAGGGAAAAAGCTGTGATTTTTAACTCACAAGAGACAAGGGCTGTATTGTGATTCGCAGTAGAGTTGACTCTCTATAACTTCTGTTTCAGGATAGCAATTATCTGTTAACAGGTGGACAAGATAAGCTCTTGCGTATCTATGACTTGAGCAAGCCAGAAGCAGGTGAGTCTGCTTTTAAAACTGATTCTTGGGAGCTTTATTGAGTTAAATAAAAGTTCTGGAATTAAGTGGCTGCTTTCTGTTACGAATCACAAAGAACAGTGTTGAGGATTGTTTTGCAAATGTAATGTCTGTAACCTTTTGGTGTGTAAGGGTCCCAGAATTGCTTGGGCTGGAGAGGCCCTTAAAGATCACCCAGTTCCAAACCCTGTCCTTTGGGCTGCTGGAGCAGGTTGATGAAAGCCCCATCCAGCCTGGTCTTGAACACTTCCAGGAATGAGATATCAAGCAAAGCGTGTTTCAGTTCAGTGCAGGCATACTAGAAATTGATCTAATTAATTAAAATTTAGTCATCTGAAAGAAAAAAATACTCCACTTATGTAAGCATGTTTAAAGTCATGTTGATACTGAGCTGCTGATGGTTGATAGGAAGCCAGAGAACCTTGATGTTCACCTAGTGAAGATTTTGAAAACTAGGTAATCAGATATCCATTTTGCATTTATCCTGTTCCTGGAATAAGAACTGCAAATGAAGTCCTAAGTGATTGAAGTAATTCTACAGTCTCTAATAGATGGAAATCCATGTAGCTTAAGGAAGGCCCCAAACTGTTGCATGCCATTATTTCATTTTATTAGGTGTATTAAAATATTTGGTTTTATTTTAAGAACCGGATGTTGTCAGTGGACATACTTCTGGCATTAAAAAAGCCTTATGGAGCAGTGATGACAAACAGATTCTTTCAGCTGATGATAAAACTGTCCGGTAAGAAAAAGTAACTTTCAGTTTTCTTTACTCCCATGCTTTATCTGAGGATATAGTTATGTTATTTTGGTAAAGGATATGAGTAACACAAGTTACCTGATCCTATTATTGTAGCTGCATGCCTCGTACAGCTCTGTTCATTTTGCTGATAGTTCTAATTTCCCCATAAACATGTGCTCCTCATAAATGTGTTCTCCCTCATAAGAAGAGGTGGTCTTTGAGAACTGCATGGAAAAAATTTATGCCTTTTGTAATCCTGAAGAAGATGAATTTATAGATGAGGTCTTTTGCATGCACCCTGTCCCGAGTTATTGCTGCTTTGTCTTCAGTTTCCTCGTGTTCAGGATAGGCAGGAGGCAAGTCCTGCTTGTTTTTCTCCAAATTGCAAGAATAGAAATGCAGCTAATGAATAAGGATTTGTATTTGTCATAGCAGCACAATTTAATTTCTGTTTAGATACCTTCTACACTGCCAGATAGAAAACTATATTATGTTTAATGAACCTCTGTAGATTTGGATTAGTACCTCTTTGTCTTTGGAGGTAAAAAGACAAAATGGAATCTTCAAGTCTTGCTGCAAGATCTATTGCTTAGGAGATTTAAACTAAGATTTTTAATCTCCAAGAGAGAGTTACTCTCTCAGTTACTGAGCTTAGTTACTCAGAATCACTGAGTAACTAAATGGTGTGTATATACCCTTAAATGTTGTAACATTAAGCTGCAAAGGCTAGAAGTATTTTTTAAAAAGCAATGTGTCTTAAGCTTGGCCTAGGTGAGAATGCAGATAAAGCCACTGAAGATGTGAAGTACCTGTGGAACCAAACCATGTTCCTTGATGGGTGCCTTTTTTGATCCAGGTCTTGTCATGGATGTGAGGTGGAAATTGTTTGATTTGCAGAAGGCTGAGAGTCTTTTTTTCCCTTTTTGTTTCTTTTCAAGCCTCTGGGACCGGAGTACCATGACTGAGGTGAAGTCACTAAATGTGGCAATGTCAGTGAGCAGCATGGAGTATGTTCCAGAAGGACAGATACTGGTGATAACCTATGGGAAGACAATTGCTTTTCATAGTGCAGAAACGTGAGTCCACAACTCCAGTTTTCATAGGTGGAGTAATGGGCTTCTTGTGGGTAAAAACTGGCTGTACGAGGCCAGAATCAGCAAGTTGTCAAAACTGGCATCTCTATGCTGCTTCAAGAAAGGAAGTTACATGCTTAAACATAGTCCAGAAAGTAGTTCTGTATGTGTGAGCTTTTGTTTTACTTATTCTAAACTCATTTCTAACTTGACAAGCATGATTTGCAAGTAGCAAAACTTGTTTCAGAAACTCTGTGGGGTTGTAGTCTATTTCTGGTAAAAGCAGTTGAGATTAGCAGAATCACAGTTTCTTTGCTCTCATTAAATATTTTTTTTTATTTTAATATGAACTTTATTAACAAACTTTTCTCCCTCAGTCTAGAGCAGATTAAATCATTTGAAGCACCTGCTACAATCAATTCTGCATCACTTCACCCTGCGAAAGAATGTTTGGTTGCAGGTGGTGAAGATTTTAAACTCTATAAATATGACTATAATACAGGAGAAGAATTAGGTATGTTTGTCTCCTATAATCATAAAGAAGTTCTGAAATAGGTATTAGTAATGAATAATGACCAGTAAATAAACTGTTATACTCAAATAAGGTCTTAGCACAGCATGCTGTGCAAGAGGATGATGAAAATGTATATAATCAGTTAAACATTTTTTGCTACCTCAGTATACCTAGAATTATTCTAGAACTAATTAAAATATCCATTCAACAATTCTGCACCTATTAAAAAAAGATTCTTATTTTGTATTGCTATAATAGCTGTATATTAAATTGTTATACTATTCATTAGATATTCCAGTTACAAGATTTTATGAAAAATGATGTGTTGGCCAAATTTATTTAAAAAAGAGCATATTTTTTTTACTTACCAGTTCTCATTTAAAGTTGTTTGTGGAAGGAGTGTTTGAAGGAACAGAGCATGTGTGCTCTGTGCTGCTGCCTTGCTTTGCAGTTCTGTCTAAAGAAAAACCTTTTTCCTTGCAGTTAATGAAACATTAATATCTTGCCTATTGTAGCCTATTGCTGACACACCCATTCATGGAAACTCTTTCAGTTTTATATCAGAAACTGATTGATTTGTACTTAAATTTCAGCTGTTGGCTGAAATTTGAAATTGATGGTCTTGACATATTCCCTTCAGAATCTTACAAAGGGCACTTTGGTCCCATTCACTGCGTGAGATTTAGCCCCGATGGAGAGTTATATGCAAGTGGCTCTGAGGATGGCACACTAAGGCTGTGGCAGACAACAGTAGGGAAAACCTATGGCCTTTGGAAGTGTGTAGTTCCTGGTAAGTGTCTGCTTGGTCCTGGTGAAACCTGGCAACTCCATGTGCACTTTAATAATATTAAATTTAATATTTAATACTTTAATATTATTGCCATTAGTGGCAAACTAATATCTGTCATTAGTAATACTTCATTAGTGGTGAACACTGGGTTTCATACAGTAACTCCTGTCCTCTGAGGGCTTCTGATCTCCTCATATCTGTTAGATTGAAGGATGTACTTTTGTAGCTGTCATGTAAGCAATTAAGAGCATACCAGTAAGCTTTTTTAATATAGACATTTTGAGGATATTTAAGCCTAGAGCCGGATTTATTTTTATGTTAAAGAGTGAGAAATATGTGATACCACTTTTACAATTCTGAGGGACTCTAGAAAGAATTGTGGATGATGGTAGTTTTATTTTATATTGTACTCTGGTTCTTTCAGCTTGGGGAGAGGGAGGCAATAGCTACATGTGGGTATTCACTGCTTGCTCAAGCATTTCTCCTCAACACTGAATTATGTGGAAATTACATTTTTTTTCTTTTTTAATTAAGGTGGGTGGGTGGAACTGAAGGTATTGACTGTTTTTCTACTCTTCCTCTACAGAAGAAGAGAATGCAGAAGCAGCAAAAGCAAGGACTACCCTTCCAGGAACTGCAGAGGAGGAAATAGGTAATGAACTGAACTGTCAGCTTCAACTGCCTCAGTGTTAAAAGATAGTCAAGATGATAGCATTCCTTAGTATGGGAGAAGTACTTTCCCTCAAGTGCTTTCTGGTATTTTTCACTCTTTTCAAAAGATCTTTGAATGCATTTGCCTGACATTGATTATGTGGTAAGTGCCAGACTGGTGACGGGAGCTGTGCAGGCAGAACAGATGGGGTAGAACAGCTGGATCACATTGAATGGGAAAACAAACTGAACTGGTGTCTTTAAGCAATCCTTGCAACATTTCTTTGGTTTATGTATCTAAAGTGAAGTTAAGTAACACCCTTTTTATTTAGTTGCAGAAGAGATTGCCTCTGAAAACTCAGATACAGTGTACAGCTCAACTCCTGAAGTGAAAGCCTGATTACTGCAGCTGTTACCTGACACATGGACATGCGAGACTAAATCAAGTGAGCAGTGACAGACAGCAGCCTTCCAGAGTGCGCTCCCTCCGTGGGGCAAAGATGGGCAGTAATTGATGAGAATGCGGTGGAACTGGCTAGGTGTTGTCTGTAAGAGAACTGAGCATCCAAATAAAAACCCAAAAGACAAGTAGTAGAGTTCTGCTGGCTTTTTGGCATAACTGCCTACTGTCTTTTCAAAGAAGTGTGCAAGCCAAGATCCAGTCTCTCCAATCTCAATTAGACTCATTGTAGTGTGTTTTCATTATTACGAAGAAGAGATACAATGGCTTTTACCTTTTTTTTTTTTTCCCTTGAAAGTTGGAAAAATTGGCTCTAGTTGAAAAGAGGGGATTATGTACTTAAAAGTATTTGGTTCGGGTTTTGTTTCATTGTATGCTGCTTCTGAATGTTTAACTGTTTTCAGTTGTCTAAATAAAATGCCTCTCCAAACTCGTACATTACTTTTGAGCGTTGGGTTCATGGAATGGAAAAAGCAACCACATTAATCACGTAATCCTTGGCATCTTGGGTTTGTACTATACAGAGAGAAAGCAAAAGAATGTTTTAGTGTTGGTACAGAGGGTGGCAAGTTCTTTGATCTGTAAGCTTTGTATCTTTTTTTATTCTTTAAAGTTTGAATGTTAACATGAGTCTCTAAAAGGAAAAACAGTGAAAATTCCTAAATTAAACGTGCTGCCTGAAGTATTTGGTTGTACATGAAAATATCAGAGGCTGGCTGCAAATCTGTGTAAAGCTTGGGTTTAGTCTTCCAGACTGGATAAAAAAAGTTACTCTTTCAAGGTTACAAATCATATTTTCTTCATTAAAGAAAATAAATGCCATTCTTCTACTTGTCATTTCCTTTAATGTTATGCTGAAAGCTTTACATAATGCATTCTGTGTGGTAAGAAGAAAGTATATTTTTTATATATTATATATTTATTCACACACCTTTTTATTTTTTCACATTCATACGTGTCCTTAGTGTCCTGTTTTTGCAGACTCTACCTATTTGCAATTACCTAGTTGAATTTCATTCTAGAAGCAAGTAGCTCTGATTTACAGCTAAGTGGTTCAGTCTTGATAATTCCACCAAGGCTTATGAGGGCTCCCTATGTAGTACTTAAGCATAAAACTTATATTTTACAAATGGGATGTGTTTAAAATGAGGAACTTGGAACACCTTGCCCCACAGTGAAACTTCTTGTGTGCTGTAGGTTTTATTCCATATTTGCAGTAGGCTCTATCACATTTCATAGAGAGGTCTGGAATAGATTCTCAGAACTTTTTAGCTGGGGAAAAAATCCTTTACCATCAAGTTCAGCTGTTAATCTAGCTGTTCCCAAGTGCACCAGAAAACCATGTCCTTCATTCTGCATTTACAGCTTGCTCTGGGATGCATAAAACTGAAACAACTAATAGTCATAAAAACCTAATATTTAGTAACTATTAAAATACCGGAAGAAATGAAAAACACCCCACAAAACTAAAGTACTGTTATGAACAAGTGTTTGAAAAATCACCAGTAAGAGTTTCAGCAAAACCCAGGTTTAATATTAAACAAAGGCAGGACAACAAAGTTCATGGGCAAGATTCACTCTACTACTTACAGGACAGTTAAAGCACGCCAAGGAAAACCAAACCACAACAAAACCGAACAAAATCCAGGCAGTCAAAACAAATGAACCGAGAGCTGCCCAGAGGGATGTGTGTGTGTATAATGAGAGCAAGAATAAAAAGGAAAAATGCCTAAAACCTTAACAGCATTCAACCTTAACAGTGATGTTAACTTCTACTTTAAACCTAACAGTTTTACAGAGGAACACCATTTAATTTGCACCCAACTTAGAACTTAACTGTAACAATTTAACAGAGGAAGAACACTTAACAGCTTTAAACTTAATCTAGGATTTAACCTTATTTACAAGCCTACTTTAGACATCTCAGGTAACAGTGTTTCATCCCAAACACAGGGTCAGCACTTCCGTTTGAAAGTGTGGGAACAGATGTGTTCTGCCATTCAGGCAAGAAAAATAATTTCCAAGGCTGTTCATAAAGAAAACAAGAGCTCGCTAGACAGCAGCAGTTCCTGGGAGCAGACAGTGTTTCTGGTGAGCTCAAGAGGAGCTGAGCCCAGTGCTGTTTGTCAAGGCCAAGGCATCACAAGTATTTTTTAGATGAGAGTGTGGCCTGGAAAAGTGGGAGGAGGAGGAGGATGCACCACCACAAGCACTTGGAAACTTGTAATTTTTGGACTGCTTTGACGGGTCTTAAAGCACACAGCACAAATGTTATATACTTCTAGAGTGCTTGCTGTCTTTCAAACCATTGCTTCTCAAAGCATACGTGCAGTTTTAGTATGAAAAAAGCAAAAAAGAAAAGTGTCCTCAGGTTTCAGAGCTATGACCCTTTCCTGCTTTACCCTATGCCGTTGTGAGTTTGAGATTTCTTTAAGTTGGAAACTGTTTCATCTAAACTTCAATATTAACAATGTACTAACATATTTTTCATGAGACTTTGTGGTTTTTTCCCAAATCTGGAAAAAATGTAAAGGCCATGAAATTTTCAGTGGCGTAGTTACCAGAATTTCATTCTGCAGGTACCACTCGAAGTTTTACAGGTTGGCAGCTTTATTGACCCCGTGTGTACGTGTGGCACTAGTTCCTCCTTGAGGAGTCAACACAGAGACACTGGACAGTGCCTTGACTCATCACCACGGGAACAGCAGGTTCAGAGCTGTGCATTGCCAAAGGGACGGAATATCTGTGTTCCTCCAAAGGAAACTGGTGAGGCTGGAATATCTGTGTTCCTCCAAAGGAAACTGGTGAGGCTGGAATATCTGTGTTCCTCCAGAGGAAACTGGTGAGGCTGGAATATCTGTGTTCCTCCAGAGGAAACTGGTGAGGCTGGAATATCTGTGTTCCTCCAAAGGAAACTGGTGAGGCTGGAATATCTGTGTTCCTCCAAAGGAAACTGGTGAGGCTGCACCTTGAGTTCTGTGTCCAGTTTTGGCCCCTCAGTTTAGGATGGATGTTGAGATGCTTGAGCACATCCAGAGGAGGCAACGAGGCTGGTGAGGGGCTGGGAACACAAACCCTGTGAGGAATGAATGAGGGAGCTGGGGCTGTTTATCCTGGAGAAAAGGAGACTCAGGGGTGACCTCATCACTCTCTACAGCTCCCTGAAAGGAGGTTGTGGGCAGGTGGGGTTGGTCCCTTTCACCAGGCAGCAATTGACAGAACGAGAGGACACAGCCTTAAGCTGTGCCAAGGGAAATATAGGTTGGATATTAGGAAAAAGTCTTTTACGGAAAGAGTGATAAAGTACTGGAATGGTCTGCCTGGTGAGGTGGTGGAGTCACCATCCCTGGATGTGTTTAGAAAAAGACTGGATGTGGCACTCGGTGGCATGGTCTAGTTGTGGTGTTAGGGCATGGGCTGGACTCGATGATCTTGAAGGTCTCTTCCAACCCAGACATTCTGTGATTCTGTGAAGGGAACATGCCCGCAGCAGGGCCGAGGGGCGGCTGCGAGCGCGGCCCGGCTCGGTGCCCATGTGGCGGCGGAGCTCCGCGCCCGGCCCGGCTCGGTGCCCGCGTGCCGGCGGAGCTCCGCGCCCGGCCCGGCTCGGTGCCCGCGTGGCGGCGGAGCTCCGCGCCCGGCCCGGTGCCCGCGTGGCGGCGGAGCTCCGCGCCCGGCCCGGCTCGGTGCCCGCGTGGCGGCGGAGCTCCGCGCCCGGCCCGGCTCGGTGCCCGCGTGGCGGAGGAGCTCCGCGCCCGGCCCGGCTCGGTGCCCGCGTGGCGGCGGAGCTCCGCGCCCGGCCCGGCCCCGCTGCTTCCTGTGCGGGGCGGGGCCCAAGTCCGCCCGGCCCGGCCGGGCCGCGGGGGCGGAGAGCGGGGGCCATGGCGGGGCGGAACCCGGGCACCGAGCTGGGTAAGCGGCGGCTCAGGGGGCCGGGCAGCCCCGGTGGGAGCTGCGGGTCCCCTGGGCGGGGGTCCCGGGGCGGGCGGGCGGTGCCGCTGGGGCGGAGCGGGGCTGTGCCGGCCTCCCCGCGCCCGGCCCGGCTTCTCCCAGGCGGCTGCGGAACCGCGCTCCTCTGAGAAGCCGAAATAGGAAGAGCCCTGCGGTTCCTGTGGGCGTTCTGATACAGTCCCGGGACGTGTGACCGGGAGGAGGTGTGGGTAGTGCAGGTCCTACACGAGTTTCCGTCACTCTTGGCTTTGGCTTGAGGCGTTCCGAGCAGGGTCAGAGGTTGCAGCGCGGCTCCGCAGCCCTGCTCCCGTCACGGTTCTCTCTTGCACGCCCTTCTGGTTCCCATCACGGGGTAATCCTTCCTCCCCTCTTTCTCACTAAGAGATTAAAAACACTCAGTTTGGGGTCTGATTTGCAAACTCTGCACTCCATCTCTCCTGATCGTTCTCCTTGTTGCTTGCTCTCCGAGGAGTGGTAGGGATTTTCCAGGTGTTCTCCCAGCCCGAAAGGTGGCTGTGCCTCAGATAAGGCAGAGAGCAGCCAAGCAAAACTTTCTCTGCCTTTTCCTGGCTGGAGTTCCCTTTCTCCTCATTGCTGGGGAAGGGGAAGGTGCCGCAGCTTCCTGAGCAAAACCCGGCTGCAGCAGTGGGATGAATTAAAGCGGTGAGAATTCCTACAGGCTGCCTCTAAGGTGTGGTGGCTTGGTCATTAGGAGAAGGTGGACAGTGGAGGAGACAGAAGAGGGGGAGCAAAGGCAGCTGGTGTGGAGCAGGTAGGTCTCAAAGTTGGCAGGAGCAGAGTTCAGGAGATTGTGGTGTCATGTGCCTGTCATGAGAACCAGCACAGGCACTTTTTACACAGCCGACATGCATTTAAATGGTCGGCTGATCATTTAAATCCATGTGGATGGACGAGTGGGAGCTGTGTTTCCACTCACTGTTTCCACTGAGGAAATGTTGCCGCTTTCGAAAGTGAGCTAATTGCTCTCTGATGTCCCTGTTCACGGGCTGCTTGTAGGGACAGGTGAGTTTCAACTGCAGCCATCTGAAGATGAAGTCATCTGAAGAGCTGAAACAAACATTAATAATGGAGTGACAAAACATCACTATCTGTTAGGAAAAACAGCTAGCACAAAAGTCTGCAAACACACTCCAGTAACTTTAAACTAGGGATGTGTCGTGCTTTTTCTTAGTAAATTCAAACCTAAAATTAGTTGATATGTGGGGAACCCAGAAACTTGAAGGTGAGGTCATCTCAATTCTGACACTTGTTGCCATCCCTTCCCAGTGATCCTTGTTTAAACCAGTTGTGGTCAGCATAAGCTGGGCTGGATGTTCAGGATAGATGTAGGAAAGGGAATGGTGTGGCTGTGACCATGTTTAAGTGGCAGCTTCTGGTATTTGCCTTAGGCTGGCTGCTTTAAAGAGAGAACTGCACCTCCCTGCCATTTGCTGTCCCACTAAATACATATCTGAAATACAGCAGCATACTTAATATGGCACTTAACATATCTTAGAGCTGTACCTTGGCTGGTGGCAGTGGTCAGAAAGAACAGGGTAAACCCTTGCCTTTATCTTTCATGGTTTCTGACAACACTCACTGCTTCTGTGACTTAGGCACTTCAGCTTTTGAAGGTTTTACGAGCCTCTGCCAGCATCTTGAGCACTAATTCAGGTTATTTGCTCTGTTTCCCACACAGCTCTGTGTTAAATTATAGTTTTCTAACAGGGACATCTAGTGGTAAAATATATTTTTCTTAAAAATACACTGTGTCCTTTTCTGTGTCTGCTGTTTCTGTGCTTGCTACATAAAGTCATTATTGTGGTAGGTCTCTGATGTTGCCATTAGAGGGGATATATTTGTTTATCACTGACAAGCCAACCTCTTCACAAATCATGGCTTTCCTGTGTGATTTTTAAAAAAATAAATACATTTTTGTAAAATTCCTTGATTCTTCCCTCTATCTCCTTCCCTTGTATCCATCACTGCACCTTAGTAGAAGAAAGTGTTTCCCTGGAATAAAAAACAGGTGCATGTACACAGATGCAAAGACCCTGATGTGCACAGCCAGAGGCTCACCAGCCTCATGCACTGATACATTTGCCATCTGAGAGTCATGTAAGGAAGCTGGACAAAGAATTTTACAAGTTTTTCATTCCACAAAGACCGCGGAGCTTGTGTGTTCGAGTTCACCACGATGCCTGCAGGGGTGGAAATGAATTTGCCTCTCCTGCTCTGCTCTCCAGGTCACTGGGTTATAATAGCCCAGATGTTTAATGTTTTGTCATGCTCCAGAAAAGTATCAGTTGCAGCTTTTAGTGTCACTTCACAGTGAAATATTGGAACATGTCAGTGAATATCTGTTTTGGAAGTGCAAGGTAGTTGCACGCTGCTTTGGTTTAACTGTGGGGATGCAGACGTGTGGGGACACAGGGACCATCCCCTCTGCCCAGCACTTGGAATGGATATGGAAAATTGGGTTCCAGCAGGAAAGAGAGATTGATAAAACTGATAAAACTGTCACAGCTTCAGCAGAGGGATGGCACAATGGGGTCGGAGCGCCTGTCCTGTGAGGAAAGGCTGAAAGAGTTGGACTGGTTTAGCCCAGGGAAATGAGATTTAGGGCTCCTGAGGCAGTTCATACTGGATATGAGGGAAAACTTAGGGCTGACCAGTCAGGTGCTGGGACAGGTTGGGCTCAGAGAGGCTGTGTAGTCTCTGTCCCTGGGGACTCTCAAAACCCAACTGAATAAATCTCTCAGCAGCCTGCTCTGACCTCAGAGCTGATGCTGCGCTGCACAGGAGGTTGGAAAAATCATCTCCATAGATCTTCTAACCCAAATTATTCTATGATTATATGTTTTATTACCTCTGTGTTTCTATGTATGTCTGAATATATATATATATATGCACATATTTGTATGTATTCTGAGTAATGAGTAATTAATTGCAGTTGTTTTGCAATGTTCTTGGATTCTAAAAAAAAACCCCATTATCTATCTGTGTTGCTCAGACCCTCTAAGCTGAAGGGCCAAGAATACATTCATTATGTTCCAGTTGATATTTTTAATTATAGTTGGTATTTCTGAGCCATCTACATGTGAGAGCTAGCCTGTTGGTAAGTGGCATTTAGATAATGAAATGTTACATCCCTTTTCAAGACAGCATAATTCTGTTCTAATATATTAATAGCTGCTTTTAGCCTGTACTGTGGCTCTGGTTCTTCGCTGTTCTAATACCTTTTGAATCTGCTGGGTAATTTTAATCAAATTTGAAGGACAAGTAGATGTCTTGGAAATAGGTAAGGCACTCCACTAAGGTGGAGTGACCAAAACAGTTCTTTTGTTGAGGGAAAGGCAGGTGCAGATCGGCAATTACATGAACTTTCATTGCAACTTGTTTTATTTTGGCGTTCATGCAAGTAACAAAAAACATAAAATAATGTTTTACTCATGGTTGGAAGGACCACATGAGGCCAGCTGGGTTTTTGGGGTGAGGAGATGTCTCAAGCCAGGGAAGAAGAGAGGGAACAACAGGGGACTTGGACCTGCAGGAAGCCGGGTCCTGATGTTGTGCATCTCGGTTGCTGAGGAAAGGTTTGGCAGTGGTTTCCAAAGTGCTTTGGAGGAGGATGCCATGATCCATTTTGTGTGATCCATGGACAGCCCCGTGTGATTTTGCTGATGGCACAGCAGAGCTGACTTCTGGTTCAGGGCTCATGCTCTGATGTCCTGCTTTGAGTATCTGAGTGGTGATAACTTGGAGACTGAAATTCTGTCTTGTAAAGGAAGACCCACATGGAATTATGGATCTATTGGTCCATGTCAAGTGTCACTATGGAAAAATAACTATGGATTCTGTCTTGACAAAGCTGAATAACCCCCAAATCTCTAAACAGCTCACAACTGTAACAAGACCTGATCCCAAAGCCTTTTCTCTCCTTTCAGTGGCTTTGCTCAGCTCTGTGTGGCCAGCTGGGGTCAGCCTGTGGCCAGCTGAACTCCTCGTTTCTCCACGGAAGGTTCAGGCCACAGTTTCAGTCTCTTCTCCCAAAATAACAGCTTTCATCACTTCCCTTCCCCGTTTTATCGTGTGCTCATGGTAAGAGCAGGAGCACACATGCTGTCTCTGGCACACAAAATGAAATAACCACTTGAGGGGGGCAGTTTCTTTTGGGAACAGTGCTGCCTTAAAATGCTTGTGAAACTACTGCCTCAGGCATTCTTGAGCTTTCTGTTTCGCCATCTGAAGGGATGCCATCAACACATTTTTTTTAAAGCTTCTGTAAAGCTTAGCTTGTTTTATGAGGAATGTGTTAGGAAGCTTAGATATTTATGTAATTATCCTAATGAAGTGGTTTTATTTATTGTTTTCTGAGGAAATGCTCGGTATTTTTGGATTCGTGTTCTTCAAAGAGAGGAGATGAATTTCCTGTTCAGGAATTGAATATGATTTTTTCAAATGTCTTCAGAGAAAAAAGTAAACTAGAAGAGTGATTACAGAATATTGGCTAATTAGCTGTAGTGTAACTGCTTTAATTACTTTTATCCCTGAAGCCACATGACTGTGCAGATGACTAGCAGATGACTTATTTAAAAAAAAAAAAAAAAGACGTGTTCACACTGCAAGGTTAATGAGCCTAATTAAATATAGTTTTCCTTAGCCAGATACTAAATCATAAAGCTTGGGGGAGTGAGGGAGGGGGAGAATCCAAAGGCAGTCAGTTCTATTTCAAAAAATGGTTTTATTCTGATATTTAATGAAAAAAAAAAGAGAAGAGCTGGAATTATGAGTGAGTTCTCTGAATAAAGGCACTTAGATCTAACGATTTGATGAGACCTCACATGGCAAACTTTGAAAGTCTATTTAGAGACAATTATGCTGAGACATATTTGTTTTCACTTACCCATTGCATTAATTAATGTAGGAATGGGCTTGAATAAAAGGTCTGTGTTATATGGAAGTCTCCATCTGCTGCTGCATATTACCAGAACCTTTGTCCTTCCTTGCCGTGCCATTTTTACTGCACCATTTTATATCCTAGAGTAAGCTGCATGATGTCTCAAATTAAGTTGTACAGAAAGGATGGAGTTCTGACTTTTTGTTAAATTATTTCTCTTTGTTTTGTTTTTTAATTCCTTGCCAGTGCTGTGCACTGTGGTTTGAGTTCCTACACTCAAAAAAAAATACTTGTGAGATCCCCATTCTGTGGTTTTTCAGGGACTCTTGCATCCCATGCACAAAAATGAGATATTGGACATTACTGAGTTGCCATGTGTCAGCTACCTTTGTGACTAGCCTTGAGTCACTGAAAACAGAGGGTAAAATGTGCCAGACACTGAAAGGGGATTAAACCAATGGATTTTGTCAAATTTGCAAAGAACATGCAGTCGGCTATTGTTGATCAGCTGATATTTGGTGACTTTTACAGGAGACTTTGAGCAAAGCAAAAGTAGTAACTCATTTCCACTTCCACTCTCTTTCCACACCTTATCTCCCATTATGCATTGCCATCATTCTTTTTTTTTTTATTTCCTTTTTCCAAATGCATTTATAGTTGATTATTTCCTTTAAGCTGATCTAGTGTGCAGAGCTTTGCATCCTGTAAAAGATTGCTTAGACCTGAATCAGGATACTCAAGAGTCAGGTGGGGTAGATAAAACAGCTGTATCAGACTGAATCTTCTACAGTGACTAATGAAGAATTAACCTACTCATGGGTGAAATTTGTGTCCTTTCATTTAAATTTTCATCTTGAACTTGAATTTTCCCTAACAGATTGGACACTGTCTTCATATTCTCCCAAAGAATTGGTTTTATAAATCATTTACTAGTTGGTTGTCTCCAAAAATGTAGAAAGAATAAGTTAGAGCAGATCAACTGAAAGGATCCATATTAGAGAGGGAGAAGCTGAGTTCCTCATCTAAACTGCTTCCTTTGGTTTTATCACACTTTCCAAAGGGGCTGAAAGGTCACTGTGCACCCAGGAGGGTTCAAAAGTTATTATAATAAATTATTAATAAAAAAGTTATTATAAGAAATGAGGTTAAGATTAAATGATGCAACCTCAGCACTTGGCATATAGCAGAAGAATCATAACACAGAGTTTGTGTGTCCCTCCTCTATTTCTTTATTTAAGTGTCCTTATTTAAGTGTCCTTTATTTAAGTCCTCCCCCCATGGACTTTGTCAAATATATCCTATGTGCTTACTGATGGGCAAAAAAGGAGGAAAGTTGTGGCCATAGATTTTGTAGCAATAGCTTCTCTCACCTGCTTTCCACAAGTCAGCTGAGCTCGTTGCTTTGGGGACAAACTGGATAAACCTGTGGCTTTCAAATTGGAAAGAAGTAAACAAATTGTTTTGACTCATAACTTTCCAAGCTCCCCCTTTTCCTTGTTGCCATGCAGTGAGTCTGATGCTAAACTCTTAAAAAAAAAAAATAAAAATAAATCAAATCAATTCCTTAGGATCCTTTTGAAATTCCTTTGCTGATTTATTTTTTTCTGCTTTTAGCTAACATTTTGTGGGTGCCACTCACTAATAGCTTGTATGAGGTAATAGGATAGTGGTAGCACAGTAGCTTACTGTGCTCAGAACAAGATTTTGTTCAGCTGTTTTATGTTATCATGCATTTCCACTGAATCATCTTTACCCTAAATTGCTTTCTGTAAGTCTAGGAAAATAAGCTTTTATTTACACATACTTTGGCTAGTATATTATTCTACTTTTTTTTGGCTATTAATGCTATTCAGTAGGAAGAAAAAAATTAAGTATAAGATTCCTGTACAAAATTAGTGATTTTGTCTACCAGCTTTTTTTGCTTTTTTTTTTAAGTTTAAACCTTTTTTTCTAATCAATATGCTCAAGGGAAATGCAGTTTAACACCGTAGTAAAGAAGATTCATAGAGTGACATGCTCTTAATAAATTCAGTCACCTGGAATTATTATCTCCAGGTATCTGTCTATGCCCATGTCCATATTCTGACCTTAACTAGTGATGATATTTGATGATTGATGGCAGTGATTTGCTGATGATTGGTGGTTAATGATTGTTGATGTTATTTTCAGAGTGTTTTCATGGAATGTTTATACGACCAGTATTTAAAAGAATTATTTATGTTTTGGGATGTGAGAGATTTTAAAGATATTCCAATTTCTTTTTCCTGTGTACACTCATGAACTGCCTGTGTTTGTTAATATTGAAAATTACACTCTGGATTTACCATACTCAGGAGAAATTTAAAGATTCAGGAGCCTGAACCTTCACTTCTCCTTTATCAGTTAGTTAAGCAATGGCCAATATTTGGTTCTTCTGACTCTAGACAGTTTCATTATTTTAGTACATGTTGAGCATCTGCTGCTCTTTGGGAATTCTGGAATCTAGAAATAAGTCATCAAGCAATGGCAGAAGGCTGTTTGTAGGTTTTGGGGTTTTTTTTCATGCTACATGTATAATAAACTCCTCAGTCCAGGGCTGGCAATGCAGTGTCTCTGTCTCATCAGCACTCAGTTAATCCACTTGTAATGGCACACAAACTGTGAAATACTCAGTTCCCAGACCATCCCCTAACAGAAATTCAGGTTATTTTGGAGTGGTGATAAGTACACAAGCCCTTAGAAGGACATGAAAGCACAACATGCTCTTCAGAGGTTCCAAACTTTCTACAGCTTCCTTCTGAACTACCACACCATATATTAAAAGAAAACAGAAATAGATGAGGCTTTCTTTTATTTTTTTTTCCTTTCTCACTCCAGAACTTGGCTGGATCTCAAAAGTGTATGTGAATCGACCTGCAGTGGTGAGGCATGCAGAACAAATTAAAAAATGGAAAACTGTGAAAGGTAATTGGCAAGTAAGTGCTCTTCTTATGCATTCTGTTCCTGTATTTTTAAAGCAGTCACTCTCCCTCTCCAGGCTGTAATATTGAATTTTTTTCAAGATACATGTAAACTTAAAAGATGTGCTTGTCCACGTCTCATTTTAGTAATTTGTATTTGATGATGATGGGATGGAATAAGGTGATGCATTTATCCAAACAAGTTAAAAACCTTATAACTCATGACTGGCAAAACTGCAAATGGATTTAAGTCATCTTTATTCATGAGTGGATTAAATTGTATATTACTATCCCTCCACATTTATTCTGTTTCCCAGACAGACTTCTCTGCATGATGCCTTCTTATTTTTTAATTTTAAAGCTGTAAGATATGATCATGGTCCCTGTCAAGTTTGACCTACCTGGATGATTTTTCTTTGCTTAAACATTCTCAACGTGTGTGATTTCATTGCTTAACTAGTTTTTTAGCTAAAATTCAAAAATCCTGACTGGCTGTGGCATTTGGTGGGGGGAAGGAGCCTGCTAATGTTAGGAAAACTGACTTTTCAGCTGCTGAGATAAGGTGAATGGTTGGTTATTTTCCATCTTAGTATAAAAAGACAAACTGGTTCTCCATTCACCAAGCAGCTGTTCTGCAAACAATACTTGGGATGCCTCCCCTCTGCACACTGAACAAGCTGGTTATGTGCAACAGTAGCTGAAAACCTCAAAACAGGAGGAAGGAGATGATGAAGGATCAATCTTAAGAGTGCAACATAAAAAAAGCAAGAATCATTTAATTATACTTAATTCTTAAAAAAGTTGTTCAAAATAGTTGACATCGTGTGACCATTCTGGAGTGGCTGAAGCTGTGTTCACAATGAGCACAGATTTTGGGATTACAGTTTGAGGATAATTTGATGTAGGTGTAAGATGCTACTGGAAGGTGATAACAAAAAGTTTCCTGCCTCTTTTTCCATCATGAAAGTTTGTGCTTTTTGTGTTATGATTAAATTTAAAAAACGGAGATAAATGGATGAGATTTGGACACCAGCTCAGCATTTCTTTAGAGTTTCTTATGTATAAAAAAGTTACTTGATACCAAGTTTATCAGCCTGAGCTGGGAAACAGCATCAGTGAGAAGGTCCAGATGGTACTCCATAATCACAGCTATCCTCACATACCATGGGTAATGTAAAAACAAAGTCTTTTGACTGAGGTTACCATGTAAGTAGCAAAGAGAGAGCCACAGGCTCTGATTGCAGACACTCATTGGGAAGAAAGGGATTTAGTGTCACCCCCACAACACAGCTGGAGCACAGATGTTTATTCCTAACACTTCTCCCCTCTCCTGTGGAGAAACACCAGTACTCGAGCAAGGTTTTACTTCGAAGGGTGTGAGAAGCATCTCTCCTCTGTTTGAACATTGTCAGAGCAGTCATTTGCTGTTTTCTTAGCAGAGGTGATTTTGAACCTGCACATGTTTGAATGTAAGCAGCATCACAGATTCCAGTGCCTTAACCTGTTTCCCAAAATACCCAACTGAAAAACCCTTTTAAAAAACCTGAATTTATACCAGCTCTTGAAACCCCCTGACTACTACCTCTGTCTTGGTGACTATGATTCATGTCATAGGAGAGGAGACAAAAATTCTCTCAAAGAGAGGATAAAAAAATCCAAGTAAAAGTAATAGAAAATTCAAGTGAAAACCCCTTTCAAAGAATTATAGGGTGAAAGGAGGAACCAGAAACAGTCAGGCTGAGACTAACAGAGTCCAGGGATGGTTCATTACCCCATTGCCATTGCAAACTTTCACCCTGTACAAGTGCCCTGTCAGAGAAGTCAGTTTTGAGTGAAGCCATCACTGTAAATGGGTGTCTTCTGGAACACCTTGAACAGATATTTCAAAATAATGTCTGAAGCTCAATTTTCATTCAGCAAAAAAAGCTCATAAAGTTTTCAGTTATGCTTCTGTTGCATTCTTTGATTAGTAAGTCTTTTAAAATCCTGAAGCATTTCCATCTAAAGAGTGTTTTAACCTTGTCACTTACCTATTGCTTTGGGGGGGGGGGAGGGGGTGGGTTTCGCACCAAAATTACAGATGTTTTTTATTCCTGATTCACACAAAAAGGGAAGTGGATCCTTTCTGTTTCATTAGATTGAAGAGATGAACAAATATCTGCCAGCCCTGTTCATCCTAAGCCATTATTTGCCTATCCTCCATGTTACATCCTATACATTTCCCCATTGGCAGAGTGGGAGCCAGGCTTCTGATTCCTGCATCTTTTAAGGCAATTTGGCTTTGGAAGTGCAAACAAATGCTCCATTCCTTGCTTTGTTCCCTTTGCAGGCAGCTTGGCTGCTGAAAGCTGTCACCTGCATAGACCTCACCACTCTCTCAGGCGACGATACTCCTTCAAATGTTCAAAGGCTGTGTTTTAAAGCAAAACACCCAATCAGAGAGGATCTGCTCAAAGCCTTGGACATGCATGATAAAGGTATGGTAGCTTTTGGTGCGTGTATTCTGTAGAGGAAATTTTATTTTCTTGCTTTTTGGGAAGGATGTTGGTCGCACCGATTGAAGTTGTGTGGACCAAAGGGGAATCAGGCCTCTGACTGAAGCCATATACATAAAATGTCAAAGATTAGTCTTTTTTGAAAACTTGGATTTATGGACTCTTCAAACAGTTGAAGTATAAAATATGAGGTCAGTTATCTGAGATTTTGAGAGAAGAGCATTTTAGCTGGAAATGCAGGAGGGCTGCGTTAACATAAAGGCTGCTCAGTTGCTGCTGGGCTCAGTCTGACTCCACAAGTAAGAACAGAGCTCAGCAGTGCAGTTTCTCTTGCAGCAATTTGTTTATTAACTCTGCTTTGGCATTAAACTGTGAGTGTGTCGATAAAAATCTTAGAGTTTTAACTCCTGCTACTGCAGACTTGCTCCCAGGGTCAGGTGAAGGAATGTGAGGAGGAAACAGCACGAGGATTACCTGAACCATTAGAACAGTACAACAGACATCCCTGGGCAGTGCTCAGGATCCTTGTGAGAGCACAAGGGGGGTGAGGACAATGCCCACGTGCTCATGGAGAGGGTGGAATTCTCTGTGTGGAAAAGGGAGCTGTGCCTTTTGCAGGTATCACCGTTGGAGCGGTTTGTGTGTATCCTGCAAGAGTCTGTGATGCCGTGAACACCCTCAAGGCTGCTGGTTGTAACATACCCGTGGCTTCAGGTGAGCTTCATTCAAAAATATCCCATTAAATAATTTGATGTTATAAAACACATAGAGAAATCTAGAAGTTTGGACTTGCTTTTGTGGCAGAGAGTAGGTGAAAAGGTGGTAGGAAAGGAATGGAAGGAGAATTTTCTTCTGGCATAATCTTTTGTTGTCTTTCAATTTCAAGCTTATCAGCAATGCCAAGTCTTTTTGCTGGAAGCTCTTCAAAGAGGCCTTTAAAATATATCAGGGTTTTTTTCACCTGGACAGGAGAAATTGAGATGGAGTGCTGGACAAGTATCAGTGTACACTAAGTAGATGATGATGATGGGAGTTCTAATTAAGGTTTCTTAAAAACTTTGAAGTTAGATGAGGTATTAAAAGCTAAGGTACTTGTATTTTGTTCTTTTTTCACTGTTGTGTAGGGGAAAAAATGCACGCTAAATGCATTTATATGTCAAAGAGAAAGACAATCTCTGACAAAGCCATTATTTTTTCCATTTCCAAAGTTACCTTTGGGTTTTGTACTTAAACATCATAAACATAATCTTAAATAGAACTCACTGAAAGCAATTTTTGCTGTCTTGTGATTTCACCATTAAACAATATTATTATGATTTAACTCAAGATACTACTTAAAAGAATCGGAAAAAATTAAAAATGTATATATTGCTTCATATATGAGCTCACTCCTTGTTTGCTCAGTTCTGCTAGAAGCAGTAGATACTGTGCTTTAATGTAGTTTTGGAAACTTTTGGAACTTTATGCTGTTCTGGAAAATATCAAGGCACGTGAAAGGTCTTTTCAGAAGATGTACTTACCTTGCTGGACATTGTTTTTTGAGGGTAGAGCTAATGAGGAGAGGGCAGGATGAGGTGCCTTTAGATTTTTTTGAATCATGGCAAGCATTAAAAAAAGAATAGCATTCAAACTTTTTGGTGTACTACCGGTATTTTCAATTTTATGGTCAATTTATAAAACTTTAGCACATTTATGAAACATTTCTTCCTTCTACCTGCACCCCTTTGATGGCAGTGGCTGCTGGGTTTCCATCTGGACAAACTCCTCTAGAGGCCAAACTGACTGAAATAAGGCTGGCAGTGGAATATGGTGCCCGAGAGATTGACATTGTCATCAGCAGGAGTCTGGTGCTGACTGGCCAGTGGGAAGGTGAGTAAAAAAGTTCCTTTCTCAAGGAACTTAAACCTTTCTGCACATGCAGGACCTGTCTTTGTCTCTTCCCTAAATTTCTCCATCAGTCCTTGATGAATCTGGTCTCTCCCCTCAGAGGAACTGATAACTGATAATCAGTTAAAACTGATTTAACCAATTTATGCCAAAGGGTTGGACTTTTTGAGGGGAATGCTGTTGGATGTTGTATCAGGCTGGGCAGGCAGAATGACTTTGTGCTTTGAAAATTCAGGTCTATTCCCTCCGTGCCTTTAGAGGATTTTGTGTACAGCATTAAAAAAATAGCAAGTAAAAGCCTAATTATTTGAAGAGTTTTGTTAGAAAGCCCAAGGGGCTGCTAATGTAGATGATACCTTTTTAAATATACATGTTTCAATTCTTGAGGAAAACACGTATTTTAGTTGTTTTCTTTTTCCTGAGAGTTGAGGTTACAAATTGACTGTTCGTATTATTATTGATGTTCTGGCGTCTGTAGACTACTACTAATTAGTAAGAACAATAATGCTGAAGATGGTTTTTGCTCTAATTGCATCCTTAATGTACTGTGAATGGTTTGCCTTAAGTGCTGACAGTGCTCCTATAACTAATCTCCATGTGAAGGTAGACACATCATTGTCTTGGAATGAATTTTCCACTTAGCTGTATAACACAGTGCCATAATATCCTATTTCCTTGGAAGACTTTATAATGCACCCCTGGCACCTGATTTTATTTAAGGAAATAAGAGAAATCATGGTAATAGATATATTTTATATATATTTTATAGATATTATATCTATAAATATATGTTAATAAACATATAAAATATATTTTATATATAATATATATTTATACAATATAAAATATATTTTATATATAAATCTATATTTATATAGTTTAAATATATTTTCATTAATATAATATAATATAATATAATATAATACATATATTCTATAAAATAGTATATATTCTATAATATATATTATTATATTCTATATATATATTATTATATTCTATAATATATATTATAGATTCTATATATATTCTATATATATTCTATATATATTCTATAATATATATTATTACATTCTGTATTATAATAGATATTATGTTATATTATATTATATTATATTATATTATATTATATTATATTATATTATATTATATTATATTATATTATATTATATTATATTATATTATATTATATTATATTATATTATATTATATTATATTTATTATATTTATTAGATTATAGTATATTAATTATAGTTTATTTATTATAATTTATTTATTATATTAAATTATTTATTATATTATATTTATTATATTAAATTTTTTATATAGATATATTGTATTTTCTGGTCTTCTTTCAATTAACAGTTAGAATTGAACCAAAAGCCCCTCATGCTTCTGCATCTGTGTCTTCAGGACTGGTTTCCTTGCTTTTATATCTTGGTAGTATTTGCATATCCATACTTTTGGCCTTAGTTATTTAAGGATTATATGAAGGAGAACTCAGAGGAGAAACACAGGGCTTGGACTGAGAGTTTGGGTCATGGCTGAAATGAGCTGGCCATGTGTTGTTAGCTCTCTCTGCACGGGAGGTGAATTATTCTTTGTGGTCACAAATCACAGGGGAGGAGTGCACAGACACAGCACTGATGGATGTGATATGAAGATGTCAGTTTACTAAATAAGTAAATTAGGGATGGCTTTTAATTTGGCATGCATATTCTTTAATCCAGAGCTGAAGTCATGACAAGGTTGAAAGCCATCCTTATTTTGGTGTGGCTTATATAGTTGTTTTTTTTTTTTTTTCACTGAAAGCAGAATTCAAATTATTTCCAAATGATTCCTTAAGTTTA
Organism: Poecile atricapillus; assembly: GCF_030490865.1. Lineage (NCBI taxonomy): Eukaryota > Metazoa > Chordata > Aves > Passeriformes > Paridae > Poecile > Poecile atricapillus. Next base: position 4,047,110 of record NC_081266.1, on the reverse strand, counting down.
TTTGTGAATCTGAATCTGTTTGTGACATGTGTATACATGATCCTGAAAAAAAGCTACTTCAGAAATAGAATTTACTTGCCATAGAGATGCCACAAGGTGAAAAATTACAATATTTGACATTTCTATTAAAATAAAAGGTATTTGATTAGGTAATCTGGATTTTTGGTGAAAATCTGTGTTCTGTCTTCCTGTTTAGCTTTCTATAGATATCTTACCTGTGTGATTAGGGATAGTGCAGAATAATCTATAAAATACTTTTAATGAATCTAGAAGAAGGGACAAAGAAAGATCTTTTTAGGCTAAATCCCTATATTACTTAAAATTAAGTAGTGTAACAATACCTGTGCCTGTGTTCAAGGTGCTTCCTCAACTAAAGCTGCCTTGCAGTTCTGTTATAACTTCTGCTAATGGTAATAATAATAATAATATAATTTTATGAACATTTTCTTATGCTGACAATCTTCACAACTTCAGAAGTTATTGGAAAAAAATCTTTGTGGTAGAGTGTTTTATTTCACTGTTCATTTTTAGCTTTTCTTCTAGCCTGTGCAATAATTGGGGTCACCACAATAGAGTAGTGCTGCTTTGTGATTTGCTTCAAAGGCTTGTTTGGTTATTAAATATTTTAGTGTATGTCCAATTATGTCAAATGATTTTAAAGCAGTTCTTGAATATTGCTGGAGCTCTTTATGACACTCAGAATGTACTTTGCAGATCTTTGTGAAGTAATTGTTAAGATCTTTTAAATAATGCTGAATATGAAAGCAGCTTCATTGGACAGCTAAATTACATCAGAAAATAACATTAAATGAGATATAAGTTTATGAATTTACATGCTTTTTATAACCTTTTAGCTTTTAAAGCAATGCTACTTCCAAGTAGTTTACTCAGCTATTGTCTTGTATTACTTGACAAAGTATGGATTAAACATAAATTATCAATTTGGATACTTCCTTTAGACACAGAATATGGAATCTTTATGGAAGGAGCGATCAAGTTGACCAACAAATTGTTGAAATACCTATTTATTATTCTTTTTTCCCCCTGTTATCAATATTTTCTGTACCTCCTGAGGCTGGGTGGGGTGCAGTAATGTTAGTGCTAATCCCACACCTGGCCATGCTTCACTGTCAGTGGCTTCAGGAGCATTGTTAATCCATTTTCCAGTTTTCCCCATCACGATCACCTTGATCTTTTGGGCTACCAAAAATCAAAACATCTTCTCATCTCAATTTCTAACATCAGTCATTGTGACTGACTAGATAGAAACACCAAATAAATTGTTTTTTTTTTAAAAAAAAAGTGATTTTATCACCACATTTTTGAAGAGGAAATATTCCATTAAAAATTAAGCAGTGTGGGTTTTTTCCTCCTTTAATATTTTCATTTCCTTTGTAGGAGATCTGGATTATCCCCTTTATTTTGTGATTTTTAGGAGTAATGTATTACACCAAAGTAAGAGACCATCTAGACAATCTAGTGCAGATTACAGCAGAAATTATCAGGGATGCTTGTTTGGGAAATGTATAGGGGAAGGAACATTTTCTTTGCTGTATTTAATAGCTGCGAAAATTCAACATAATGTACTAAATATTTACACTGTTAGGAAAATTACAATAAAACTTACAACTCTTGTGTTTCATAAGAGTGAAATTAAAACCACAGCTACAAAAGCATTTTTTTCCCTACAAAATCTGAATTTTTCTGACTTCTATAAATGCATCTAGTAAAAGTAGATCTAGCTCATGAAAACTGTCAGGAATCTCAAGTGGTGCAAAGCAGAAGAGTTCTTATGTCACATCCATTTGGTCAGTAGAGCTACTGCAAACTATATTAATGAGCAGCTGATATATTCCAGGTATATTCTATATATGTTGGCTTGCTTTGGGTTTTTTTTTGTGGGATTATTGGTTTGGGTTTTCTTGGCTTTTTTTCTTTTTTAGTTTTTTTTTCCCCTGGCTTAAGATTTAGACTGCTTTTAGAATGGATAATATTGGTGCTTTGTTAAATATGCTGGAGAATACTGGCCATTTGCTTTGAGAGCTTTTTCTTTGTTTTTAGGAGCCAAAAAGAAAGTCTCTTGCAACCACTTCATGATGTTCTTAGCTCCTAGTTGAAAATATGCCTGCAGGCTTTTCTGTGATAGAGATTTTTGACCAAAAATCCTTGTGCCACTGCTGGCAAACAGAGATGCTGTGTGTGCTGTGGCTGTTGGTGTTCTGCACAGGTCACAGATATTCCTGCATTTGTAAACATCCAGCTTTGGTCCTGCTGCTGCTCAGCTTGATGGAACTGAGTCCTTAAGTGCTGGCCTTTTTGGCAGCACAGACTGTCCCACAGGAAGCCCAGCACTCCTTGAAACCCTGAGTACATTTTGAAGTGTGACTAACTCCAGCTATACTTTAGACATTTGCCCAAGATTTTCAGGATAATCCCGTTATTTGTGCCTTGATTTAAATCTGGCTGAGTATTGAAACTGCTCCTTTTATTTTTAAAGGGAGTAGGATTTTTTTACACTTGTTCTGTATCAAAGCAGTTGGGATTGGGATGCTCTGGTTAAATTACTCTGTCCCAAATGTAGCTGCATTTCTTCTGTACTTTCACTGTTGGGTTGAAAACGCCCTGTGAATGTCAGCTATTGTCTGCAATAATTGGTCTTTGAATAAAGAACAGCATTTCTTACCTACACACCTGCCCCATTAAAGTGTGCCCACTTTTCCTCCACCCCAGCTAAGCTGGTAGACACGGATGATTGAGGATCCCGAGTGGTTCCTGTCCGTGGGATGATGTGTGCTGGCAGGCAGTGAGCCTGCTCAAACGAGCTTGACGCTAATTGCATGTAAAACTACCTTCCAACTACGAGGGAGGGTGCTGGAGCTGCAGTGCCAGGGAACAACAGCTGTGAGGATGTAATTTCTTTTCATGGAATCCAACCTAAATGTACATTTTGTTGATTTTATTTTGACATTTTTGGTGGCGTATCTCAAAGGTAGAGAAAACTTTTTCCTCTTGTTACCGAAACTGGAAGAAGAAGAAAGCTGCTTTCTCGGGGTTTTCAAAAGCTTCAGGAAAGAGCTGCTCCACAAAAAGAGATTTCGTTTGGATCTAACATGAGCAGGGTTATTAAATGCACAAAAAAAAAAAAAAAAATAGCACAGGTCCTTTGTGTTTCCTTTTTGAGCCTTGATTTGATGTAGGTTTCTGGAGCATCACCAATTGATCAATAAAACATGTTAGACTGCATGCTAGTACTGATTAATTCACACCTTTGGTACACAGTAAGAAACAAGGTGAAGCCTGGTGTCTATAAAGGGACTTGCTAAGTGCATCAGCCAGTTGTCTGCTAATGTGTGCAGCATGTCTCAGCTGGCCAGCCCAGCAATTCCAGCCCTGGGCACCCTGGTGTGCCCATGGCATTGTTGGATGAGGGTCCTGCCACAGCTGGCAAACCCTGCCCTGCGCTTCCAGGTCTCACTCAAGGGCTGAGGGGAAAAGAAGTTTTTTATTGCTGAAAAAAAAATGAGTCTTGATAGCCTGGACTGGTTTAGCAAGACATATTTAAAGCTGTATTTTAGCCTTCTGTCAAAGAACCTTTTGATTATGTGTTTGAAGATTGAGTACAGTTTGTCAAAAGGACCCTCTTGCAAAAGCATCCTGTTTGTTTATTTTTGCATCTTAGTTTTTTTAAAATTCAAAATCCAGAACTGGTGACTATGCACTGTCAGAGCTGCTTTTCTCCCCACATTGGAGCAATCTTAAACATCCCTGAGTGACCAACTTCTGACAAATGCTTCATTAATTTCTAGCTCTTTTTAGTCTCCCTATATGTAAATTTTTGTGGGAGCACTGCTGAATTTTACCAGGAGGGGTGGGAATGTTTCACTGGCCAGGTGCAGAGGAGAACATAGCTATCTCTGAGTCCTGATTCAATGTGCTACCATATAAATCAGCTGGAAAAGCTGGTTTAAGATCAATCCTTATTGTCATAGCATTTTTTTCTCCTGATGTAGTCATTCATTTTGTACATTTGTAGTTCTGAGAGAACAGACATTAATAGCTATTAAGTAAAGTCTGAAACTGCACGGCGCTGTTAATTACCTCCAGTCATGTAATTTGCTGAACTTACAAAACTTAAGTTCCTGAGTGCTACAACTAATTATAAGATTGGAAATTAATCCAGAAGTGGAAATTACAGCCATACTTGAAAATCTCTCTCAGGCAACTTTGATCATTCCCCCATGCTTTTATCCCCAGGTCTCTACGAGGAGATCCGTCTGTGCCGTGCAGCCTGTGGAGAAGCTCACATGAAAACAATCTTGGCTACAGGTGAACTGGGCTCCCTTGCCAATGTCTACAAAGCTAGTATGATAGCTATGATGGCAGGTAAATACACTTGATTCTCCTTTTAAGCTAAGAATGTCTTTGCTGTCTTATTTATGAGGCTTAAAAAATTCTAGTCGTGAAAGTTTGGTTTTGCTGATGGTAGGAAAAACTTGTGTAGCAATTACTGAAGCTGCAGGTGGAGTAATGTAGTGTGATTTGTTTTGGTGTAACCTACAAAAAACTGCATGAAATGTTGAATAAGAAACTGCTGAATGGCAAGGGTTGTAGAAACAAGAAAAATTTGTTGTCAAACATCTGATCTGCTCAGAATACTTAATATTTGGCCATTTGGGGCAGACACATGGAGGCAGTTGTGGTGACCTACAGGATAGGATGTAGGTAGATGGCTCACAAGCTTGTTTTAAATGAAAGGGGAGCTTCCCTGTGAAGATTGATGCCAAAAGCTCTCAGTTTTGGTTTGTGATCACTTCTAACCCACTCTGAGCGGGCAGCTCAGGAAACCAAGCTTCCATACTTTGTAGGTGTTACATTTTTGCATAGCTTAGCACCCATTTGATCCCAGATTTCCAGCAGTATATTCTCTCTCTGCAGCTTTGGGTCTGTGCTGGTACAACTTTTCCTAGCTGAACCAGGGTTATAGTTTTGTGTTCCAGTGCTATGCTGGAGATGCAAAATTGGGAATTGGCTTCCAGGCCACTTATTCTTCCCACCATGCTTGAAAGAGGGCTCCTCCTTTCCAGAAGTGTAAAAATATACTAAGAACCACTTGGTTTAGTCTGTCTTCTAAACTTCCCCTCATTTTTTGTGGGGTTTTTTTTTCCTCCTTTTTTTTTCTTCAGACTGAAAATTCTTACTTTAAAGCAAGAAAAATGTAATCAAGTGTCTTGTCAGTATTTAAATAAATATTCAGCTTGATGCTGACCTCACTGTTACCATACACAATTCTGTGCTTCTCTGATTCAAGTGGAATGGAGAGCATTTCAGCCTTCTAACAAGCCCAGCTACAATGTCAATTAATATCATTAGACACAGAGGATCAGTATTATGCCACTAAATATTGCTTTTAATTAAAAGAGGTGTAAGAAATACACATTTCCTTTTATTTAAACTGATGCACTAATCATTATGATCACTTTTTGTACCACTGAGTAGTGAAGAATTCAGCTTGTAAAGCATTTTACCATTTTCAGGATTTTGCTGGTGTAGTTTTTTTGAAATACAGCAGATGGCTCTATTGTTAATGATTTTCCTTGCCTAGTTATTCACTGTTCAAGATACTTATCCATCTGAATACATCCAGTAATTTCCTTATTTCAATCTTTAGCTTTTTCTTTGTGGGTAGGCATAAAAATAAGAATTTATTTGTGCTCCGCATACAGGCATTGAGGGTTAGGTTTTCAGACTCCAGCTTGTCAGAACTGCTGAGAGCCTCAAATTCCAGTTGAATTTTGTTTTATTTGTATCATTTTGGGGAGAAAATGAATCCACAGTACAGTGGATTCAACTGTATCTGGCTTTAGAAGTTTTTGCTGCTTCTGACCAGTTCTTCCTGTCCTTTACAACTAAATACAGTTCTTTCAGTTGTGCTGTTAGAAATGCTCCTCATGTGTCACTGTAAGCTGAGTTTTCAAAAAATTACAGTTGAAAATTATTCCAGAAAAGGGTTAACTAGTTTTCTATGGGGCTTTTGATTGGTTTGCAGTGTTTTAGGTTTTTTTTTTTAAATGGTCACAGCCTCAGTAATCTGGTCCACAGCCTTGCATTTCATGCAGTTGTATCAGTGCAACTGAGGGTGTGCAGTCCTTAAACTGTTCTCACTTCACTGTCCATGATGCCAGCCTACCACGTGGGGAGCACAAAATCCTGGGGTTACAGATGTTTGCAGTGCCTTGCTGAGCATGCACACATCCACCAAGGCCCTGAAGCACAAAGCCACCAAAGGTATATTATATGTAAGTTAAATATATGTGATATAAAATATTAATATAATTAATATAATAGATCAGATATACACTATATAATAATATAACAATATATAACATTATATATGTTATGTTATATATAATATTATAATTATATATAATATAAACTGGTATATTATCTATACTTTTCATCTGTTTGAACTGGTGCCTCTTGACTCCTATTATCTCTGAAATAATTCTCCATGGCTGCTTTTCTCCCTTCTCCAGTACAGTCCATAAGGAGAAAGACATCAGAATGAGAGGAGGCACACAGGTATCTTAAATTCTTTTAACTGTGCCTTTACCAACTTGACTGACACGCCATAAATTCTTCCGGAATATTTAAGAAGCTATTTCTGAGTGAAAGAGGCTGACATCCCTCTAAGGACAGTGAGTCACCTGGCAGGAATAATCTCTGCAGTGCTGAGGAGGACAGGATGGCAGGGAGATTTGCACAGCAGTGCCTCTGTCCCACTGCCAAAGGAGCACATTGATTTTGGAAAGCTGACTGAGAAAAAAGCCTAGCACTGAATCAGGGAATTTTGGGCCATTGGTTTAGAGCATCCATTGCCATTTCTTGGGCTTCTTCAAGTCCTGGTGGTTTTTTCAGTGCATGAGCTTCTAATTAAACTGACTGCATATTTGACTCTGCTTTGGGGACACAGAATAAAGTCATTAGTGGTGTTCAGTGTCTGCTGCATCCTTGTGTAAATCATGTCCATTTCTACAGGAGACACTCAAGTCTGTGCCTGAGTAGTCTCTTGGAATAAACAATCCTAAGGAGCACATGACTCCCCCATGCTGGCTGTAACTATTACATATTTCTTCATTGAGAATTTTCAATAAGAAATTTCTCAATTTCTTCTTGAGAACACTCAAGAAAAGAGTTCTTGTACATAGTATGAGAGGTGGGCCATTTTTAAACTTCTGTTTCTTGACACAGACATCAGAAACAGCCAAGGAAGGCAGACAAGGAATGGAAAGATGTAGTAGAAGAATACTTCAGTAAAGCTGCTGATGACTTAATTGCATGTTTTGCTCATATTTTTATTCTGGAAAACCATATTACCTAATTACAAATCTTTATTGTACTGTGTAGCAATTCATAATCATTAAGATAGGCAGACTAGGAAGGAGGTGGAGGAAGTGATGAAGTAAAGGTACTTTGAAAGTGAAAACTTGATCTGTGTCATTTTGACTGTGAAAATCTCTCCTTTTATGCCACACTTTGGGATGCTGAGGGAGCACAGCAGTGACATGTGAAAGATAATTGTTTTCTTTATTTATATCTACACAAGTACCTCTGTAAGGAGCAGGAAAGAGTGATGCATGTTCTTCTGCAGCTCTGCTGATGTATGGGTTTTAAACAATTTTTTCATAGGTCATTAAACAATTAGTCAAATAAGTGGTATGTGCAGATACTGACTAATGCAAACATTGAATTTAAGAAGGGAATGAGTGCTAAAACAGACCAATTGCTAAAGTCTCCTGCACAAAAAATCCTGCAAGAAGTAGCAGAAGGTGTCTGAAGCAATAAGGCCTCTCGTGTCTAGAAGGGGAAAATTAAAACACATTGAATAAGTGAGCAGAAATGGTTTTAGATCCTTTGATGCTGTTCATTCCAAAGTGAACAGAAATAACATAGCCAAACAGTGAGGAAAAGCTTGGTGTTACAGTTCACAGGAGAGAGAGAGATGGTTTGGAACATCACAAAATAATGCCTGGCTACACAGAGCTTTTACCTCAGCTCTGAATAAGATTTTTATCCTGAGGTCAACATTAGGGAAGACAAACTCTAAGATGCCAATAGCTGTTGTTGTTGTGAGCACTTTCTTGCACAGATTTGTTCTGAGCAGGGTTATGTGGTGTGGCTGTGAACATGCTAGCAGTCATCTGAGTGCAAGGGCTGACTTCCTACTGCTGGATGTGGACCAGAAAGAGCCAAAACTTCTGCCAGGTGACTGTTCCATGAAAGATGAGAGGCCAAGGGAAACCAAACTAGCAAAATTGACTGAAAAGCAAGGCATGCTTTGCTCAAACATAGGAAACAAGACTACTGAATAAGTAATAATACTTGGCACTTAGTACTTTATGTCTTCAAAGCACATAACTGACATTGGCAGAGTAAGTCTTACAATTGCCTTGTGAAATACGAGACAGAGATAATAGCAGACAAAGCAAAAGTCAAACTGAGATCAGTTGTTGGAATGCATGGAATAGAAGCATCTCTGAGTCCCTCAGAGAGAGAAAGAAATACAGGTATTGAATTGAAGCCTTGAGAGAAATATTTTAAGCCATAGACATGAAATAAGGGTGTAAGTTTTAGTTTTAAGTAAGTAGAAATATCTCTTAAGTGCCTTAAGAGACTGTGTTAGCTAGTTAAAAGCCCTAAAGCCTAGTTTAAAGTTCAGTAGTGTTACTTTTTTACAGATTTAACTTAGTTCTACACATAACAAAAACATAGCTTGTATTTCTAGATAGAAGAGATAAAGCTGTTTACATAAATCGATAATACTATATACGTAAATTTTAGGTAAGAGCTGACACTACTTTCTCATGTTAGAATTAAGCTTAGATTGGTGTAGAAAGAATGTTTTAGAATAGTATTTTTAGCTGATTAGTTGATTTATGAATATAATCCCCCTGTATTGAGGTGAAAATTCATCATCATCATCACAACACAGAAAGAAGAAGAAACTGCTGCTTTTGCTGTTGCTGCTGCTTTTGCTCAATATATTGGGACTTATGCCAGAAAAGTTTTAGTACAGACTTTAACACTCTGAACTCCTCACCTTTGAGACTGTATTCATACAATAAACAACTTTGCAGCACCCAACAACTGCTCTTGTCTCTTTGAGACCCATGCAAAACTCTACAAGTTGTGAGTTTCTGGCTTGAAGTCTCATGCTCAGTCCAAAAATCAAGGGTCCCCCATCAGCATCATGTGAGTTGTATTATGTGTTAGTTTAATTATGTGTCTACAACTTCAGCTGTCATTTGATACTAAGTCAGTCATTTATTAGAGCCCAGAGCATTTGCAAATGAAAGGCAAGCCAAGGGAGGAGGCTCTGTAACACAAAAACCAAATTTCACTTTGTGTCTTGTTTTGCCTCTCTGAAATACAGCCACTGTGTTGAGTTGATGGTGTATTTGGAAAGGATACCCTCTAACTGTGAAACACCCATCAGAAATCAGGGGCAATGTGTGTCTGTCTTCTTCTAGAGGCAGCTCCTTTCTCTGGATGTGATCTGTCTCCGAATGCTCTCCAGGGTGGCAGGTGATGCTCAGCTCTGGTTTGGAGGTCCAGCATGGGGCTGGGGACAAGTTAGTGAGTCCTGACTCTCAGGAGTGTGTGGGAAGAGTACTTATTTAGCACTGACTGGTGCCTGAGCCTTTCTTGGCCACTGTGTTGAATGTAGAGGTGGCTGCAGCTGGCTGCTTAAGTGGCTTATCAGGGCAGTGATTATTGCTGTGGAATTATCCTCGGTGTCGATCACTTCCCTGTCTGCTCCAGATGTCCTGCATTCTGTGGTTGTTCAAAGCTCTAGTCAGCATCACTGAAAGTTTAGTGCAAAGAGCAAGCTCAAATGGCACTGTGGAAAACTGAGATGCAGTGTGGCAGTCTGTCTCAAAGTTTTGAATGATATCATGGACTAAGAAAGTTTTTGAATTAAGTGTAAGATCAAAAGATGGCGTATCTTTAAATACAATCAGCCTAAAAGAGGTTGGAACAGAAACAAGTGACTTCATTTGTTCTGGTACAGAATGGGGAGAAATAAAAAAGCCAGCAGTAGGAAAATGCAGATAACAGCATGTTCAGTGAGGCACTACAAGGATGCTCCCTTAAATGAGGTAATTGCCTACAAGCTTAGCAGTGATACTGCAGCTAATCACTAGAAATAATGTAGGCGTGATAGATAAGCTTGGAGTTGAAAAGTTCCAACAATGCAATCACAATATCCTCAGGTGTGAATTGCTGATGAGAGGCCATGCAAAGACTAGTAGCAAAAAGAAAAAAAAAAAAAAAAAAAAGAAAAAAAAAGTGGGGCTTGAGTAAAGCAGACCTTGAAGGAATGTGAAATGAGACTTAAAAATCTGTCTGGAGCTCAGTAATATATGTGTAGGGAATAGGGAATCAGAAGTGAAGGAATGGAAAGTGGTTGAGACAGGCTAGGGCAGGCTCTCATGAAAAGCCTTTCCAGTTGAGTCAACAGAACCCTGCATGGGTAACTAGAGGACAGAAGTAACACTTAAGAGAAACAAAGATGTTGGGGGAAAAATAAAGATACAAAGAGTCTGTGAAGTGAGAACAGAGTTAGAGTGCATACAGTGAAGCCTCATTTGTTTGCAGTTTGTTAAAAACCCAGACGTGCATGCAATGGCACATTTTGTTATGCATTTATTTATGTGCTTACTGAAGTGTGTGCCTGCCTACACAGCCATATCTGAGGGGAGATCTTGGTTTGGGGCCATTCATATTTGTCAGAGCAGGATGCCTGGCAACTCTGCTAATTTTGTGCAAGGTCTGTTCTATTAATGGTATTCTCCTGTAATCAGAAAATAAGAATATATACCCTCCAGTGAAGTCAAAGAAGAAATACAACTATAAAACAGTGTAAAACTTGTCAGCTTTGTACCTGTTTGTTTGATTTTGTGTTTCCCACACCACCACCTGGCTTTCTCCCTCCACCATCTCCACTTACAGATAGGAACAGAGCTGTTTCCAAGCACTTCTCACCAGAAGAACACCAAGTCAGGAAACCAGAAGATGGCTTTGAGGTTGCAGAATGACTTCCAGCACATCATCACTGTTGACAACTCTTCTTGCCTCTCTGGTTTTATGTGTGTAAAATTAACACTTGCACGTTTTATAGCACCTCTGTGAGGCTTAGTAAATTAAGATATAAACAGAAGTTTAATTTCTCTCATTACAAGGTAGAAATTGATGCTTTGGAGCTGGTTGTGAAATAGTGAGTGGGCAGGTACTGACAGGACAGCACACTGTTGAGAGGGGTCAAACTTCTATTAGCAAATTATCCTCAGTGCCTGAATAGCACTTTCCTTTTGCTGGTATTCAAGATCTCTCCAAAACATGTTAATTAAGGAATATCTAAACGGTATATTTTCAATTTATAGCAACTGATGCAGAGAGGTGAGAAAGCACCTCTGTTGGGTTAATTTTCCCCATGAATGAAACCTTGTCTCTATGTTAAATAACTTGTTAGAATTTGAGTTAAAACTTCTGAAGTTTCATATCACCTCAGACTCAGAAATTGTTGCACAGTGAATAGTTCCACTCAAACATGCCAGCAAAATAACAGGGCTTCCTGGCAAAAAAAACTTTGCATCTGTGAAGCTCCAGTATTGAAGGTAATGATTTGAGAGAATGCAATTTTAAAACATGGAAATATTATGTAAAATCAATAGATGTACTGGGTACTATTTATTTCTCCGATATTTCAGGTTTTTTTTTTTTTTTTATTCTGTCAGCAGCAGGTGTTAAATTCTACTAAACCAGTGAAAAATAGAAATAAATATTTAATTTACTGTACCTATCAATTATATAAAATTGGCTCATGAAATATTAAAGTATCTTTTAAGAGTTTGCAAGTAGGAAGACTAGTTAAAAAATCCACTTCCTTAACAGAAACTTAATATAGATGTGGAAATAAAATAAGCATGATTTTAGGGTTGTAGGTCCTGGATATATATATATTCTTTTTTTCTGACTGTTGTTGCTTTTTAAGGTATCAAGGCCTAGTGGTTGTGTCTGTCTGATTTGAAGATATTTACTCCTGGCAGCAGCAATGTGGATTTAGACTTTTGAAGAGAAATGTGTTGAGTGGAAAAATACATCAGGAATATGTGATCTTGAATGTCATTAGTTTATTTTAAAAAAATTTAGATATTCACTTGAATATACCATTCAATCATAAAGACACAGAAAAACAATGAGATGAGCACAAACATAAGTGAAATACCAGCTGAGGCATGAAAGTGGGACAAAAACAAGAAGTTTCCCATAAGGAGGGCATAGATTGTTTCCTTATTTGAGTGTTAGAGCTAAATGTTAAACACACTGATAAAAAGTGTAAATACATATATATTATATTTATATTCATATATATCTTTATATGTATATTTATACTTCTATTTTTATATATATATGAATATAAAATATATATATTTTATTTTAGTTGCACACATTCCTCACCGAGCCACACAGGAGTGGTCAAATGCAAATGCATTTATCATAGAATATACTCATTTCAATGGTGTTTGGAAACAGACTCTTCCACCTTGCCTCTGTGGTTGCTTGCAGTGTTTTTAATGAGTTACACAAGGAACTTGAATTTCCTTGGGTTTCTTGAAGTTTGTCTCCCAGCCTTTTTGTGTTCCTCTGGTTCCTGTTGCTCAAATTGTGTTGGGATGATAATGGAAAGAATGGAAGAGACTCCCTTCTTTGATGCCATTCTTTGGGATTTCATCCCCTGGGATATGTTCCTCATTTGGTTTTGTTGTTTCTTCGGTTGTTTTTTTCAATTCCTTTTCAGAAATTGTAGTTTTTAAATTCAGCCTATCTCAGAGAAGACAATTTAGATTTCTGCCTGTGCTTTCTAGTTACTAAAGACAATAGCTTTCCCAGAGGTGTCTGTAGTAGTTCTCCTTCTGAGGGAATTTTTCAAAGACTAAATTGACAGCAAAGGCCATAGTCTTCATGGCAAGTCAACAGGGATCTGACATCTGATTGTCTTCTGTACCTTTGAAGTTTCTTTCCTGCTAGCATTTGGGTTATAAAGTGATTTCTCTGCAGTGTACAACTGCAGCTGATTTCTAAAGTTGAGTTCTTACTAAATCTAAGGTGTAGAAAAGATTCCTCCTTTGGTGATACCAGGAGCTCTTTCCGAGTATAACATCTTCTTTCCATCACCTTTGCAGTCATGTTGCCAGTCCAATGTCCAATTTACCAGCCAATCCCAAACATCACAGGAGTGAAGGAGTGAAATCTTGTAGTTTTTCACAAAGATCTGTTAATTCATCTGTTAGTTCAATGTGGACCAAAAAGGAAACAAGGGATGTTATTCCATATTCTGTGCATGACACTGAAATTATGGAATATAAAATTGTGAGACATGTGTCTTCAAAAGCCTCCTTCCCACCAGTCCTGGAAAGTGAACTCAAAGTACAAAACCTTACCCATAAATGGAGCTTTGGGACAGAGAGCTGACCCCAGGATGTGGAGGCAGCTTGGTGGGGTATGATGGAGAGGGCTGCTGTGTTTTTTGGGAATCCTAGTCCCCAGGAAGAGGAGGGATGGCATTTTCCAGCTGGTTCTCTGCTACCATGGCACCATGTAGATGCTGTTGATAGCTAACTAGCCAGGTTTATGTGGTAATCAGGCACTGTGTTTCCTCTGGATCTCAGCAAATGCAGCTTCTCAGCAGCTTCCTTGGAGCTTCAAGGCAGAATCCTCCAGGAGCTTCAGCTGGGTGGGCTCTGTGCTGTTGTAACGATGCTATTTCCAGTTCCTGGGTTAGAATTACAGCTCAGCTTTAAACTGTCTCCAGAGATCACTGCAGAAACACTTGTTTTTTCCCTAGAAGTAAAATAAAAATATCCTATTAAAATAAGCAGAGCTGCTCCGTGCCCTTGAACAACTTCTTGGTGAGTTCATTTGCAGGCACTTGCTTGTATTATGAAATAAGAACTGTGCTGGGAGAGAAACTCAAGAAGAAAGTACTGTATTTTTCTTCTAACATGTTTAAGAGATTGAGTTAAAAATGCAAAGTTAGTGAGAGGTAAAGAAAAGCTTTTAGGTTTGAAGTGTTCCTGTGCCTTTTTTACTGTCTTAAGAACAGAGTTTTGGAGTGAAACATGGGAACATGCAGAGCACTTTGTCATCTAAGTAAAAAAGAGCTGCAGATGAGAACAAATAATTATTAATTAGCAACACCACTGTATTTTGTTGCTCCTTCCTGTCTAATGAATGTTTTGTTCATGAAGGACAGAAGCAGCAGAGATTTGAGATTATTTGAGAGGAATTTTTATACAGCAGAAGGCAAAGGAAAGAACAGAATCAGTTAAAGTCAGAAGGAGGCAACTAATATGGCTTTTGAGGTGTCAGTGATGCATTTTGTATTATTCATGGCAGTGACTCCTGTATGGCTTGTAAGTTTTCTACATTTTCATTTTCTAAATTAGGTGGGACATCACATAAAGAGTAAAGTAGTCAGTGAAATGTAGAAAGATCGAGATCATCACGATCATGCAGAGCTTGCAGATGCCTTTCCACAAAATGTGGTTAGCTACAGCACTGATTTTTATGTTAATTTACTAGTGAATAATTTAAGAAGACCTGTTTACTTTTTAATAAAAAGGAAAGATATAAATTGGCTGAGTGTTCCTAATGTTACTTACAGCTGCCATTGAGCAGATGTTAGGGATTCTTAGTGGTAGGCTAGACCAAAATAAGTTTTATGAATAAACAAACAATTTCTTTTTACTACCAACTCTTTCAGGCTGATTCTCTCCCAAATTCACTGTGAATGGCTTTTTAAAGTCTCCTCATAAATAATTACCTTTCTTGTGGCACTTTTTTCTAGGCACTTGGATTTTAATTACAGTGATGAACTGTTTTAATAAGTTGTTAAATAATTTTTTCTTTTTAGGAGTAAATCCATTTTCTATTTCTCTTTGACTTCATCGGTTCCTGGGACTTTAATCCTTTTAATTCTTGCTAATTCACTTTATAAATTCACACTGGAGAAGTAAACAGCATGCAGCAGCATCATCTTCTTTTTGAACTCTGTGCACGTACACCCACCTCAGCTTGCTGGTTATCAATGGTCTCCTGTTACTAGTAACCATTTTGTTTAACTCAGTCATTTGGATCACAGCAAGTATGAAAAGATAGGTAATTAAATGGAGACAATGTGGTTTTGCTTTGGGCTAATGTCTGGGGGCCTTAGAGCCCTCCATGGAAGTGAATACAGTGCTTAGTTCATAGATAAGGAGTATGTAACACTGCTGTACTTCACCCCAGAACAGCATCTTCCAATGTAAATACTTATCAGACACCTTTGTGTGTGATTTGATGTTGGGAAATGCTGAACACGGAATTCCTCCTGGCTTTTTTTGCTGTTTATGCCAGAAGGGAAGGTGCAGGCAGGGTGGTCGCGGTCCCTGCCTCTGCGTTTGGCACGTGACAGCTCAGCAAAACACAGGGGAAGTTCTGCTTGGCCACCTCTGTTTCTGAGCATCTGAGTGAAGAAGTCATTGATACCAGAGTGGGGCTCTGAAATATTGCTGCAAATTTTACATAGATTTTTTTTTTTCTTTTCCCATATAAAATGTGCTGTCTCGATGAATAGTGACATTTAATAACTTGCCACTAAATACCTATGAGGATATATATATACATCTAGCACAAAGAGAGTTTGATATTCAATTTCTTTGATTCCCAGTATTTCAGTAAAAAGAAATACTGGGAATGCCGAAGTTCAAAATGATAATACATATATTTTTAAAAAATGTAAAACCTATCTATAAAATGTAGATTTGAAGACTGGAATATCATCTTTGTTCTACCAGTGGACTGGTGAAATCAGCATTTCTCTATGGGTTTCAATATTTTTGTTTTAACCAAAACCCATGCAGTTTTTCAATCAGATTGTTGGTGCTTTTTGCTTTGAGATGCTCACCATAATTGCAGTCTGTGGCAAGATCAGCACACAGGCTGTTGACAAAGGGAGGTGGAGAAACAACCCCCTGGCATATTTAATACCTTTTTATGAGTTGCTCCCTATTTGTGATGGTGCTTACTGGTCTTTTTTATTTCCTTCATTCAAGTAGTGCTCAGTAGATGTTACGCCAGAAAAGTTGGACTGAATTTATCAGCAGCACACCTTCATAAAGCATCCCTTTGAAATAAAATTGTTAGTTTTGCCATGTAAGCATTGTTAATAATGCAATGGGAGGAAAAAAGGATTTCTTAAAAAACCAGAAGTCTTTCCCTGGCCACCAGCAGAGAGGTGCCTGCTGCTCAGAGTGTGGCTGCACAGTCAGGGGTTTTGGTTGTTTTTTCCATTGAAGGGAGCTGGCAGGTTTTTTGGTATTCAGGCTGCCTGAAGAGTTGGAAACATTGCAAAACAACCCTACTGACAGTAGTCTGTCTGTCCTTGGAAGTTCTCACCTACACTGCAGCCTACACACGTGGGCTTTTGCAGTTTTGCTGAATGCCAAATTATCAAAGTGGAGAAGGAAAAAGGAAACACTCTGAGGGGCAAAATTCCCTGGAAAGTAGGAGCTTTAAGTAAGATTGATGCCCTTTAAAAACAAGCCTTATGTGTATAGGTAAGGCCATCCAGGGTGTTACCCTTTGGATATTTGTTGCATCAGGAGAATCCAGGAAGTCCATGATAAAATCGATGTGTTTGCAACTTGTTGGTGTTGAAGATGTTTGAGTGTCATAAAAAATAAGCTCAAAGTGCCTCACATGTTCTGGTAATCACATGATCACCGAAGTGGAATATTCATCCCTCTATGCAATCTCTCAGGAAATCTGTTCTACCTGATTGGTAAAAGCCAGGTGGAAACAAACAGATCGGAGATGAGTCTGGTGAGATTTGGCACCTCCTGTTTGGTTTTCAGGCAAAGCCAGAAGCCAAAACATTGACCCTTCCAATTGCTCAAGGAAAATACCTTTGATCCTGGCAATCCCCCTGGTACTGGAGCCTCCAGCTGTGCCAGCTGCCTTTGATTGTAGGGGACAATGTGGAAGAGGGACTGATGCTGCTGTTTGTCCTCTGCATGCCCAAGAGGCTGGATGCTGGATGGATTCTGACTGTGGCATTAACACATGGACTTTTAAATCTCAAAAACCAATCCTGCCTTTCTCTGGGTTAGCGTAGGAACAGAATCTTAAACTGCTTTTAACATCAAGTGTTGAAAAACACTCAAAATGACATTGAAGTGTCATGATTTTGGCTGTATTATGGATGGTGGATTTTTTAAAATCTTTAAAATTCATAGCACCTTCTTGATAAAGTAGACTGATTTTCTACTTGCTTTATTCAGTGTGGAGTATTTCCAAATTGATTTTAAACAGCTATTTCTTCAATTTGAGTAATTTTGTTACAAGCTAATAGACAATACATAAGTGTACCTGAGCTTTAATGTTAACATATTTGTTTCAAAGTTGTTATCAACGTTAAAAAGCACAAAGCTAAACGTGGTTGCTAAAACATGGAGTGCAATATGCCATGTAGTGCTGTGATTCTAAACCATCATGCATATTTATTATTTTCTTCCAAATTGCAGTGCTATTACTGGTAGATATATCAGGGTTTTAGCCTCAGTCTGTAATATGTCATGTACAGGACAACATTTTGAAAGGCTGAGATGTATTGATCCAAAACCAAGAATGCCAAGAGGGAAAAAGCCTGACCTAGACCACTGCTGTTTTAATTATATCACGTTTTAAGCTAGTTTATCATTGTTTAGGTTTATTTAAGTGGGAAGAAGGAAGTGATGCACGCATTTCAGTGTTTGTAAAGGAAGCTTAAAGGGGGAGATTTTCAAATCAAGTCCAGTTTCTCCCACAGCATTTTGGTTCTTCACCCATCCTAGCCAGGGCAGGTGGCTCAGTGCTGAGAACCAGAGTGCTTGCATTCAGGCTGAAAGGAGAGGCCAAGCTTTATGTTTCTTCATCAGTAATTGCTGGAGGAGGCCATGGATTTGGGAATCTGGGGCCAGAGCTGTGCCACCAGCACTGCCTCCTGCCCTGGGTGCACTGTGCTGCACTCTCAGGCTGTGCTAGAGAGGAGGTTTCTGCTGATGTCTCTTGTATTTTGAATTTTGCTCAAAATCAGGAGCATGGCAGAAAATATCCCTCAGAATGGCTTGTAGAGGAAATCAGCACTGCAAGTGGGTAAGCTGAGAGAAAGGTCTGGTTTTCCCCAGCGATGGTAAGGTTAGGATTAGGTGTTGGGATGCCTTGATTTATTTCTTCTTTCTGCCTTTGGCTTGTCACGTGTCATTAGGCAAACTGCTTCAGCAGCTCCAGTAGTGCCATCTGCAAAAAGAAATAAGGTTAATGTAGGTCATAGACTGTAACACCCCTGAGTGCAGTGTGTGGTACACCCTTTTAAAGAAGAAAAATGGGATCCTGGTAAAGAAGCAGGAGATTTAACGAGTAGATAACAGTACAGGAATTCCTGTGTCCCACTCCTGCTGCTTCCTCCTTGAAGAGGAAGAGGAATGGCTGTTCCAGCAGCACATAATTGCCTGAACTCCTGCACCTTGGCATCTCCAGCTCTGCTGCTGCATGGCAATGCAGGGAGGTGACTGGGAGCATCTTTCCTCCTGGGCTTCAGTGGGGCTCCAAGCCAGGTGCCACCAGTGACAGGGATTCCAGCTGTGCTCTTTGGACCCAGAGCACATGCCAATTATTTATCTCCTCTTCCTCCATGCCACAGAGGGATTGGATTGGAAGGAATGCTCTAAAAATAGCAGTGCCTATGCTGTGTAGCCGAGCAATGGAATGGCTCTTCCTGCTGAACTTTCTAAAGAAACATTTTAAATGAACACACAAGAAACAAATACTAATTAAGTAATAGTATTCTGTGGAGACCTGTGGTAGATGCTGCAACAGTGCATTAGCAAGCCATGCATAATTCAGCAATGCTGAATTCTTTCAGACATCATCTGCAGGGAATTTTGCCTAAGTATGGACTTGATAATTTGTCCCTTTGTGTGCATGTGTAAGTGTTCCTAAGGGCATCGTTTGGCCTGCAGAACCCCTGTTACTGGAGGTGCTGTTCAAGAAAGGGAACATCCATTCTGAGTCTTGGAAACCAAGCTGGGATGGTAGGATGGCTTTTCAGAAGGCTGTACTCCTTGTAAACAGACATTAAACATTGGAGCCCTGTGATAGGATTTTTACTTTTTGTCCCCTCTGTGCAGGCACTTTTTGAAAAGAGTTGCAAAAAGCGGGTAATTCTCGACAGACCAAGTTACAAACCAGCATTTTTCGATGGTAGCTGAGACACAGGCATGTGAAAACACTCATAGGCACCTAACCCAGTGGTCTGGCAGTGTAGCCTCGTGTCATGGAGCTAAAGTTACCTGGTGAGCTCCTGCTAAAGTAAATTGTCACAGCTTTATATTCTCTTCTGCATGGCAAAGTGAAGCTAACGGGGAATGTATTTTATCTTGCTGCTGGGGCAGGATAAAGACATGTAAGTGGGACAATTAAGGATGAGGACATGTAAGTAGGGCAATTAAGGATGACTCAACTGACAAGAATTAGCTGCTACATTAGCCTTTTATATCTTGCCCTGCCTCTTATTTTCAGAGGGTTGTTAACCTGGTCACCCCTAGTAAGGCTAATTGTGTGTGAATCTGAAGACCCTTAGTGTGGGTGCTCATAAAATAGAAAGATGACTTGCTAATGGGGCTTCATGCACGTTTGATCCGGTACTATTTTGTCATTGCTGCCTTGTCAGCAGGAACAGCAGGTGGGTTTGCAGGTCCTCTGAGCAGAATGCCACTTTTTGCCACCAGTTCTGGAAGTCTTGGAAGGATAAGTGTTCTCCCTGTGTCACCGCATATTGTTATGTCTCAGTTGCAGCAATGAAGATATATTTGTGCTCATTGCAAATACTTACAAAGTAGCACTGCATAATTGTCCCTCTGCAAGCATCTCTCTCTAAACTATTGTTTAAAACTGCCAGCCACATCTTTGTTCTTTATTAAGACTAAGACAGCAACACAGAGTCTGTAGGTATCAGGAGATAATCATTCCCCAAGGGCATTTGAAACACTTCACAACCAAAAGGTTGTGATTACTCCACGATTGCTACACTGCTTATTATTCCTTATTGCTTAATTATGGAATCAGAGTGTGTTTCCTGGATGCTGTCATCTGAATAAGATTCTCCACTTCTCAGGCTCTACTTCAACGTTACTTGGACTGGAAATCTCTGTAGATGTGCTGGACAGCCACAGGGCAGGCCAGTTCTGGAAGCTCTTCTGACCTTTTGGGAGACCAGAGCATTCCTAAATGAGGCTGTGTATCTAGAACAGAAAAAAAAATATAATGGACTTTTCTGAGGTAAATGCCTGTTTGTGTTGAACCCACAACCTTGGTGTTACTGCACCATGATCTAACCAGGAGAGTTCATCCCATCTCCCTGCTTCAGTGAGTCTCACACGGCTTTGCCACCTTGGAAGGAAATGTACTGTTGTGGCTTCACACTGGAAAATAAAAGTAGGAAGTGTGGTCTTTTCCAGGCTCCCCAAGCCTAGAAGTCGACCCTGAATAACTGATTTTGTAAAGTCTTGGATTTAATGCCTCATTTAATCATGTAATCGACTCTAAGGAAGGAGAAAGCCATTCAGTGTGTAGTTTAGCCTTAGCCTTGATTTTTTGAGTGTATTCATTCACAGGAAGATGAGAAGATGGGTGATAAAACGCAGGTTTCAAAATCATCACCTAAATTTCTAGGTGAAACTCCTTCTGAACTGGATTCCTTAAACTTGTTTTTGGACACTTGAATAAGAAACAGACTGGGTGAAACTCCCTTATTATCACAAGGTTGGCATAAAGTTTGCTTAATGAGGTGCTTTGTATGGTAGCACTTGATTTTTAAATCCCCCTTTTCACTGCTGAAATCCAGATGTTGATAGCACCTTCCATCGTGGCTCTCTGTGCCAGTGTGGGTCCTCTGTCTTCTGCAAGAGGCTGCCTGCAGTCCTGCTAGCAAGCTCTTGTGTCAAAAAAAGAATTTGTTCTGGAAATAAAAATGTATTGTTTTCATTGTTAGAGGATGCTACTAAATTGGCTGTATGTTTGTCTAATAATCACATCTAAAGCTGATTATTCTCGTAATAGCCTTAAGATATTATTTAAAAATAAATATATAAATGCACAACTTTTGTACTAATACTAGTTTTTAATCTCTTCTTGTTTCTATGAAGTCTGAATGAGATTTTCAAAATTGAATAATAATTTGATCCGTTAATCTTTTGAAGCTAGTAATTTTATTTTCCCCTCTTTGCAGTCTCTGAGGCTCGCAAATGAATAGAGCTTCATTACTGGAGTCTGCATTTAATAACCATTATCCATTATCTTGTAATTAAGACTCCCTGTAACGAATCATGAGGACAATGCAAAAATACATAGTACATTTCTTTAATGAACTGGAAAATGTTCATCTTGTTCTATTTAGTAATGAGTTGCTGAATAGTCGTTAAATCCACTGGAGAATAGAACTAGATGGATTTTGAAGACTATCTTGAGTTTGTGGTTAATCTATTAGAATTAAAATTTCATCTTCTATTTTTATCAACAGCTGATTAGAAGTCATTCTGTTTGACCAAATTGATTAGAAGACCATATACAAGGGCAGCTGTTGTTTAATGAAAGTTTTTAATGAAACTGTACCATAGAGACTTGTAATTATAAGACTTATAAAAGCTTTGACTTACCTTATAGCAGAAAAAATGAGAAGTATTGCACTGAAGGACTTTAAGTGCTACATTTCGAAAGGGAAATTAAAAATATAATTTGGTGATGTTGAAGTTTCACTTCCACTGCTCCTTGTTTTAATGTGACTATCAGATGTCCGTGGTGTCTCTCTGGAAGGGAGCAGCTCTGAAATGTGCAACTCAATTGTCTCTCCTGTGTGCTCTGTTCTTTGCAAAGCTCTGTCAGCTATTAATTGCCTCTTTTGCACACTGCATTTTCCATGGAGTTAGAATTTTCCTTGCAAATAGCTGTTTCTCTCCAGGATGGGAGTTGTCACAGGAGGGTGCAATGGAATCACCACTGGGCTGACATGGTGCCTGGTCAGGAAGCCTACAGAGAAAACTGTGGCCTGAGAAACCCCAAAGTTGGTGATGCCATTGTTTGATTGTGCTTAAAAGCCAGGGAAGCATGCCTGGCTTTGTGTTGCCTTGCCATCAGGCTGAGCCCCAGCTCAGCCCATCAGCTGGGCCATCAGGAAGGCGCTCTGGAGGGTGCTGCAGCTCACAGAATGCAGCCAAGGCAACTCCTTACTCGGAGCCAGTGCTGAAACTTCCCTTCCCTACTCTAGGGGATGTTGTAGAGGCATCATCATTCACATAAGAGACAAAATGGACCCCAAGCCAAATTTGAAGTGGAAGCAGATGCAGTTCCAATTGACTTAAGTGGATGATGCACTACTACATGATGTTTGAATTATCCCTCTTCTTCTCCCAATTACTTTTGATAATTAATGATCCCACAGTACACCTTTTCTAAGAAGTAGGTTCCTAGGGGTGAAGTGCGTCCTAATGAAATTAAAGAAGTTTTGTCATTGTGTTCTGTCAGTGCTGGATCAGGCACTGCAAGGCATGCTATTTTTTGTTAGTTTCTTAGCTTTTTGTTACACTGTGCTTCAGGATTTCTTTCAAGCCAAGGCAGAACAGCAAGAATACACAAGAATGTTACTCAAGCCTTAAGACAGGCAGTGGAGAATATTATTCACTAGTGAGAAAATAGGAAAAAGTAAGCCAAGGCTAACTCTTGTTCTTTAAAGAACACAGATGTTTTGACCTTGTTACTGCATTAAATCAGACCGTGGATTTAACTTGCAGTGTCACAATTGCAAAATGCATAAAAGGGAAGTTTTCCCTTGGTTTACAGTATTACACAACTGTTTTAGTAAACACATATGAGATATCTTTCCCTTCTCCTAAAAACAGCTGCAGGAGATACAATAGCAGACTCTCAGACGTGGGACCAAATAGATGCAAAGTTAAATTTAAAAAAACAAAACTGATGAAAATCATTTCTATTCTCAAGGATCCTTGTGGAAATACTAAGATGTTGATTTATGTACACCACAGGGACATATGTGTAAAGGAGTTGCTGTGAAGCAGGAGGGCATCTTTGAGGCTGTGAACCTGTATGTGCAGAGGGACTCTTGTTCTAAAACTGCTATAAAACATTTTACTTCCTTTCAGGTTCTGATTTTATAAAGACATCTACAGGAAAGGAGGTGGAAAATGCGACCTTTCCCGTGGGCATAGTCATGATGCGAGCCATTAAGGAGTACTACTGGCAAACTGGCTACAAGGTAGTTCTCATTTCCTTTGTAAAAATTAACCAAACAGGCTCACTCAGAAGGAAATAAGAATGTATTAGGATTGATTTGCTAATATTAATTTTATTTTTATTTTTCCTTTTGTCTTTTCTCCCTTGAAGAACTGTTACTTCATTCCATAAAACCTCATGAAATCAAAGCATTCCCTGCTGCACCTGGATTTGAATTTTGTTTCACCATTTAAATGGCCATGGCCATTAATAACAGGGCTGATTAGTGGCTGACATGCTCCCATAAACCTCAACAGAGCTATACAAATGTAGAGCCATCGAGTCTGTCCAGTGTACACAACTGTATTTTCAGACTTTGTCCTGGCAACCCAAAGGGTACATTTTGCTCTTTCCTCCCTTGCCACAGAGGCTTTCTAAGTGAACAAGGAGGCAGATCCTGGTACCTGGGATGGAAGGAAGGAGAGAGGGGACAGGGGTTGGAAGAACATTATGTCATGTATTTAATGTTTATTGATCAGGCTGCTGTCAGGTGAGCTCAGTGGAGAAAAGGGGAATGAACAGCAAAGCCAGTGATGAACTGTCTGTGCATTCATCCTTTTGCTGAAACATTGAGAAAGGAGGAGATTCCCAGGAGGGCTTAAGCCACCTCTCACTTCCTCTTTCCAAGGCAGGTGGGGGCTGCCAGCTGGATCTGGTGCTGGTGTTCAGCGCTGGGCTTTGTCCTCACCTTCAGCACCAGGGCAGGAAGCCATATCTCTAGCTAAGAGCCTCTCCTCATTTCTGGCCACCCTTCCCTCCTCTCCAGCTTCTCCTTCTGCCCCTTCTGCAGGTGGCCCTGAAAGGTACAATGTCAGGCCATGGGATGGGGGCTGAGATGGCTTCAGAGGCTGCTGGAACGTGTGACACCAGCTTAGAGGTGTGTCCATCTACTCTGGGGAGCCATCTAGATGAGGCCAGTGTTGGGAAGGTAGAATTAGAAAGAAATTATAAATATGACTCTTTAGCCAGAGAGGCTAAGGAAGAAATACAAATGAAAGCAGGGTTTGAATAATTCAAATAAACCAGGCTGGTATACCAGAACACATTCTTTCCCCCAATAAAACTAAGCTGAGACCCCTCTCCCCAGCCTTATAAGGAAAGGTCTGAAGGACCCTGAGATAACTAAAAATATGCAAAAACAGTGATTTCTATAGGTTGCACACAAATGTTACTGTATTAGTATGCTTAGAAAGATTGGTTAGTAAAGGAATAGAATATTCAATGTACAGGTTATATAAGTAATTGTAAAAGAGAGTTCGCTCTCTTGGTCTCTCTTGCTACTCTCTTACTACGCTCTCTTGGCTCTCTCTCTTAGCCCTCTTGGTCTCTCTTGGCTCTTTTGGCTCTCTTGGTTCTCTTAGTCTCTCTTAGCTCTCTCTTTTAGCCCTCTTGGCTCTCTTGCTACGCTTTCTCTCTCTTTTTCCCCGGCTCTCTCACTTCTGTTCTGTTCCTCTCTTTCTTAGCAATCTTAAGTCTTGAGCTCATGTGTTCATATTTTACCCCCTTTTGTATTGTTCTCTCCGAGCCTGCTTTGAGCTCTATCTGCTGGCTCATTGCAGGCTCCCTCCCTCTCTCTCTCTCCCACGCCCTGAAATAAACTTCTAACTTCTAACTCGATTATAGAGGTCTTTGCCGTGTCTCAGACTGTCCACCCCAGAAAGCGTCTCCTACAGGCCAGCATGGATCCCTGGGCTGTTCCCACTCCTCCTCCTGCCTCTCTCTCTGCCACACAATAATTTGAGCAGCTCCAGTAGTTTTGTTTCTGTGGGAGCACCATCAGTGCCCCAGCATGAGGCAGATCCCTGGGGCAGCAGCGCTGTGTGCCACAAGTTGGTCCCTGCTGCATTAGCACAGCTTTGTCCCCATAACTGGATATAAATGTTGAATTCACCTTTTGCTTTCAAAGCAGGCATTCATGGTATGAAATGTGTTATTAAGTGCTTGTGTCCGTGTGCATGTGTGTGTCGGTGAATTAGATGTAAACTGACTTTCTGTACTTTTATTAACTGAAGACAATATTATCAGTGACAAGAAATTTCTAAATGGTTTCTTTAACAAACTAATTTTGCTGCTGTAGGGATGCTTTCTAGCAAGGTGTTGCCTGGGAAAAACAGGTTAATATAGAAATTAAACTTCTTCAAGGAAAGGAACAAGTTGCAGAGTAACATTTATTGACTGATAAGCTGTGGTGGTGATATGAAAAGTGTGCAATATAATGGGAAATAATCTTTTCCTGTCATTATTGAAGGACATACATAAATTGGTTTTTCTGTTGGGAAAACCCCCAATCCAGAAAAACTTATTACTTTTAATAATATAAGGTGAAGAGAAAATTCTTGAGGAGATGAACTTATTAAGCAAAATAATGAAATGCTGTGAAACAGCAGGAAAGTGGTAGCTGGACTTTGTACTGCTCTTGAATTAAATTCCAACCCCCCCTTCCTTTTTACGTTTTTGTGGCAGTCAGATGTACTGTGTGGAAAGCTGGTAAATGGAGGAGAGGACAGGCTTGTCTTTGTCAGCTTTTTTTGCAAAGAAAAGAGCTTTCAGAATCTGCTAAAAGGGGAAGGAATTCTGAATGATGGTTTTAATTCTCCTATTAACTCTGTTTTACTTGTTTTTGTCGCAGATTAGCTCAAAGAGTTGTAGTATTTCTAGGAAGAAATCTAAATTCAAATTTCATTAGAATTTCTCTTCCTGAGGGAAAACCCATTCCAACTGTTTTTGTTTATTATCTAGAAAGATGCTTTTCCAGTTGCTGGGCTTTAAATTCTTTTTGGAAACCAAACTTTAACAGATGTATGCATACACTCACACATCTATTTGTCCATCCACAAAAATACAGTCTTCATGGTTTGGATTTATCAAGCTTTTCCTGCTTTTGTTCCTTTTAATCTTATTGGAAATATGCCATTATCACAATGCTCCAGCATGAGAGAAGGATTTATTCTGTGTTTGTTGGTCCTGAAATCACTATATAAAACAGATTACCAAACACATTTTAAAACAGATACTTTCTGATTCCACTGTTATATCCATGAGGCACAAAGAAATCCTCAGTGTAGTGAGGTTTTGGGAGCTTACATGCAAAACCCAAATGACAATTCTTGCAGAATGTAAAGGTTAATGGCAGAAGGAAACGTAGGAAGAATCACTGTGTGCTGCATGTTGTTCAGATTTACTTCTTTTTATACAGGAAGAATTTTTCCTGATTCTCCTTGCTTTTCAAGAGTTTAGGTAGCTGCTACAGGCCAACAATTTGGCATTTTCGATGAGGGGTTTGATAGCTGAGTGTCACAAGCTCTGTCTCGGAACGAGACATGTTTAAATGGCACACAACCAAAGGACTGGCATTAGGGGTGTATGCCAAGTGCACAGCAGGTCCATCATGGGATTCAAGACATGCTTTACCTCCAAGATAAGTTTTACTTGGTGTCTGTGCCTTTGCAGAAGTGACAGTTCACCTTCAGCTATGGCACACATCTCACACCCAGGGACTGAAAGCACATCCAGCCTGTGGTGGGGGACAAAAGTTCTGCAGTTCCTGTGAAGCACAGACCTTTCAATTTTTGATAAAGACAGATGTAATTTAATTCCCATTTGGAAAATTTTAGTGAAAATTAAACCTCTGATAGGTTTGAATGTACAGCCAAATCACGTGTGACTGTGCTGCACAGGCTTTTTATAAAATACAGCCAGTTCTCACTGCTGGCCACGAGTCAGCCACCTCACATGCAGCATCTTTAGTGTTTTGGTATTGTTGTATATTTGTTATTCTGTGTTTGGAATTAGATTTGCAGTAGGTGATGATGACACTATGTGATTATGCAGATAATCCCAGTCTTGCCTAAATCCCTTGTATTAGAGGCAAAATACTCCCATTAGACCTCAAGCCCAGCTCCTGAGAAAGTGCACAGGGGTCAAAAGTATTGCTTCCTCAGGATGAAAATGTTATCTTTGGCAGTGATGGCTGAGGGTTGAGCTGGTCCAGCTCCTTACCAGGTAGAGCTGTTACATCACAGGCACTTTGCGGCCGTACAAACATCGGTTGCTCTTCTAGGGTTGCTGATGGATGAAAATGTGTACTGCACTTCTTTTTTTTGTTTGTGTTTTTTATTTCTTCTCTCTCTAAAGGTTGGATTTAAACCTGCAGGGGGCATTAGGACAGCCAAAGAAGCTATTACCTGGCTTATGCTGGTGAAGGAGGAGCTGGGAGTGGAGTGGCTGACACCGGAGCTCTTCCGCCTGGGTGCCAGCAGTTTACTGGGAGACATCGAGCAGCAGGTTGGTTGCTGGCAGCTTACAGCTCGTGGAGAACAAAAGTCATCTTTCTAAATGTGCTGGCTTCCTGCTTCTGCAGAAATGGAACATCCATCTACTTCATTATTGATGACAGGTTCACTTCCAGCTCAGTATTTCTTTAAGTTTGAGCTGTTGTTACAGACGTCTGGGGCTCTGATGTTGGGGCAGCTGTCCGTGGTCTAGGCCATGTTTGCAGTGTAAAATTTGACAAAAATTGGGCAAAAAGGGTTCAGTTTGTGCATGTACAGAGTCTTTTCAAAGTCATGGCAGTGCTGTCCCCTTGGATCCCAGCTGTGACTGGACCTCACAGACCCTTTGTGTCGCTGTGCCACAGCTCCTCACAGTGCATTTCCTCCCAGTGGAGAAAGTCCCATCTCATCCTACATTTGGGTGCTGCTGATAGAGAATTTTTTCCATGTTGGTTGTTTCCTGTGGAAGAAGTTCCCAGTGGGAAGAGAGATTCTGACCTGTCTATGCATGATCTGCATCAGTGGCACAGGGTATCAACCCTGAAGGATGCTGTGTAATTGGGAGCAGTGTCATAGGAACTACTAAAACATGAAGGCTTCTGGTCTTGGCTCTCACATTCATTAAACCCAGGAGAGGAGGTGATACTACCTTTAACCAAGAAAAATATCTGAGAGTCATTATCCTGTTGCTGCTACTGGGAAAACATGAGGTATAGGGGATTTGGGGGAGGACAAGACCACCAGTCTTTTCCCTTTCCTCACCTTTCCTAGCAATTGAGATACTGACACGTTTTAAGAAATTTTTAAGAACAGCTGAGAGATGTCAGGTTAATATTCATGACTGCTGAAAACCCCTGGCTCACTCCTACAATGAGGAAAATATTGTCTTGCTCCCTCTTCCTCACTTTTGACCTAAAATTATGTCCCTGGTTATGACAGAGCAGCATGAGCTTCATCTTTGCCACTGCCATCACTGCTGGGTGTTAGAACACAGCCAGTGATTGTGTTGCACCATTTGTTCTGATTTCTTAAGGGTTTTATCTTTTATCTGCCAGGGATTGCACAAATGCCCCAGTCATGACCAAAGCTCTTGCTGTTCTATGCATGGAAGATAAAATGTCCCAGTCATTATATTCAATAAAACAAAAATACTGGAATAGAAAAAAACAGATGACAGAGGAGAGCATTGGCTTCTACCTGGCTCTTTTTGAAATCTTAGTTAAGAGCAACAGGAGTATTTGCTTTTTACTTTTTCTTTCCAAACACAGCAGTAAGAGCCCTTAGTTCATATCCCAAAACCAAACATATTAAGGGATATTACATCATATTTTATTCACACACACAAACAAATATCTATCATCCTCATCTGACATGCCTTTAATTTGTTACTTCCTTGATACTTGCAGCTTTATAGTCATGTATAATTCCATCATAAATTTTATTTTTTTCCTTGCAGATTTTCTATCATGTGACTGGCTCTTATGCACTTCAGCATGAACTGGCAATGGCTTAGACACAAAACCAACTCAGGATTACTTTTACAAAAGAGGTCTTTAAGCAAGCAGCAGGTTTGTCAGAAGTCTTCTGACAACCAAGTGCATATGATAGAATTAAAGACCTAATTCTCCCTTCTTTATAGTTTATGGTATTTAAAAATATGCTCAAGTCTGCTGGTTGTACTTGATCCAAAAGCAGAAAAAAAGTGGCATTTCTGAAATAGTTAAATAGTTAATACATACAGATTTGTAAAGTTAATCTTGCAAAGTTCTTCAGACCAGCCTGAAAAGCTTATTAATGGCAACACTGAAATACTAGGAAAAAGATTTAGGTGGCCTGGTAACACTTTGCAGTCGTAGAATATGAAATATCTATGGAATGTTTCAGATTGCTAATTAAGAGCTACCAATCTTGGAACAGATTTCCATTCACCTCAGACAAAATCTTCTGGCACAGATGTGTTGCACCATTAATTGTTCTGTTGATTCAGTTTCAGCCATTGTAACGGGAAAGAAGAATGAAACTTGGCTATTACTCCTCTTTTATAAAACGTCTCATGTAGCAAAAAAAGAAAGGAAAAAAAAAAAAAAAGCAACCAGACCTCTTTTTTATTTTTTGTATTTTCCCCCCCAAACTTGGGCACAGACATCCATATTTAGACCCTTGAATAAAAGTGGCTTGATTTCTAGAACAGCTGAGTATCCACAGTTGCTCCTGAAGTTAATGGGAGCTCTGGGTGATCAGAACAACTGAAAATCAAGCAGTCTCTATATAGGTGCCTAACTATGCATTCAGGGGCCTATTTTTAGGCATTTCACTCTTAAAATTTTAGTCTAACTTGCTTAGAAGCTCCAATTCCTGTCTCCTGTCATTTTAAAACACATTCATGCAAATCTTTCCATTTTAATGTAGGGGGGGTTTGACTGTCAGTTCGCAGGTGTCACTGCTAGGCTGGCTGAACTTCAACTTTGCCATTCCAAAAGAAATACTTCCATTTAAAAGATGATCTGAATTGTGTCCTATACTGGGTTTAATGTTTTAACCTAAAAAAATGTGCTTTTTTCAGAGCACATTAAGAACAATACCCAAATCACCAGCACCTTTTGAATATCAGACTGGAGCTAGTAGATTCATTATATCAGAACTGCATTCTGCTCACTAACCAGAGTTGTACTAAAAACTTAATTATCTTATCATCAGGACTAGTCTCACTGACTTAAGTAGGTCTCATCATGGAAGTAAGAGGAGGAGGAGGAGGATTTTGCTGTAAATCAAGCTACAAGGTGCATTTATTACAAAGAGATTTATTATAAAGATAATCACTCTGTTATTTATCTGGCCATACCACCTGAATCACTAGGGTGCTACAAAACACCTTGGACAGATTGGAAAGCTGATTAGGGGAAAAAAAAAAAATCAAGGAAAACAACATTTACAGAAAGCAAAATCATATATGAAGTGCTCAGGATTAAAAATGGGCCTTAATTTCTCAGGAAATAGTTCATCCAAGGCTTTTCTGCTTTAGGTCTCAGCACAGAAGGTGAGACTGAGCTGTGACTGTTTTCATGTCTGTTTTCTTGAAAATGGCCATTTTTACCATGAGTTTTCCTTCTGATTTCATTGCCAATTTTGTCAAGGAAAAATCCAAGTGCCTGTCTGCATATGGGGGGCAAAATTCTGCTGCTGAACTTTCAGAAATACAGAGTCTCTTACAAGAGGTCAGTTCCCACCAGGTTTTTTGCCAGTGTGACCCTCTGCCGTGCCATCCCAGCCACAACACAGTGGATTTTGCTGCTGTTTATCTCTGTAAATGTTATTACATGTTATTAATGTCCATACTTTCCCAGTGGGAAGTAATGCCACTTGCAAGCCACGCTTTTTTGTTTTCCATTGTCTTTTGGACAATCAGGGTGAAGACAGAAACTATTTTTTTGGAGATGCTTTAGTTTGTAGGTGGAGGACTCTGTGTAGTACCTTAAAATTAATGGAGGTCCAACTTTGCCACCTCAGTGTGTGAGGTGAGTCTCTGAGAACAACCTCACTTGTCTCCATGGGAACTGTGGTGATGAAAGAAGTTGCCAGGAGGAATTCTGTCAACAGTTTTGAAGTGCACATGGGCTGCTGGTGGTGACTTCAGGGGTGACAGCTCTGTTTGCAGAGGGAGAAGTTCCTGAAGAGTTGAGGGTAGCCACTTCCCTTCTCCAGGAACATTAAAAACACACCTATGTGAAATACTGTGCGACTCCAAGCCAACCATTGTTTCCAGAGAAGCTGGATTGGAATGTGGTTTATAAATTTTTCCTGTTGAAACCTTTTGTCAAAAAAAGAAAAAAAAATGTAACAAGTCTGTAAACACATGCAAATAAAGATGATTCTGGTTTGGGGGTTGTTCTTTTTCAAGGAATGAGCAGAAGGCTCAGTGTTTTGGAGCAACTGGTTGTCTTTATTTAACTCCATGGTGATTCAAGTTATATTCACATTGTGGGCCACCAGCACGACCCTGAGCCTTGTCTGTCACCCCTCCTGCAGAAGCTGCTGGTACCAGCAGTGACTCTGTTGACAGCCCTGGGTGATGTGAGGGGTTGACCCTGGGCCAGGGATGCCATCAGGAGCAGCAAGGGACCGGGCTGGGGGCAGGGAACGTGGCTGATCCAAGGGGTCTGTCTGGAACACTGCTGGGCAGGTATGGGATCCATCCCAGCCTGGGGCAGGGCTGGAGGCCCCCTGAGCTGAGTGGGGCTGCTGGGCAGGGCCAGAAGCATTCCTGGGCTTGTGCCAGCACTGTTTGGTGCATTTGGACCCCCAAACACAGGGGCTCCCACAAGTCCTGAGCTGAGGTTGGCGGTGGCGTGGCAGGATCTGCATTCCCACCCACAAGGAGCTGGGAGTGCTCACAGAGTGGGCTCCTGGGCTTGCTGCCCTTCACCCTGACCCTTCACTGCCCTTTTTTTCCGTCTTTCCCATCTTTTTCCCCTGCTGCTCTTCAGCTGTGCTGAGCTGAAGTTTGTGGAGGCTGCAGGCAGCACGTGAGGACCTGAACTCCTGGGAAGCGTGGAGGGGGCGGCGCTCCGTCGTTGCACAGACTTTGGGAAAAGTTCAGATTTAGTTCTGTGCTTCAGGCCATTAGAAAAGGAACAGGCAATTATGCACTCATGTCTAAATATATTTCAGAGTGTAACATATGTTTTGTGCAAGTCAGTCTTGTATACTAATTTATTATTTTTATAACACTTATTCATTTAGGATTTTAAATAGCTTCATTTTGTAGACCACATTACTTTGCAAAGAAGAGAATAAATTCAAGAAGAAAGTAAAGTAGAAGCTGCAAATCTAGAATATTCTGCATCAGCTTATTTACTAGAAGAGGGAATTGGGAGAGAGGGTAAGCTTTTTTCCTGATTTGTAGGAAACAAAGATATTAAATAGTAATTATATGTGAAGTGCACATATCAACTGGGGCAAGTAATACTTTGATATCTTTATTTCATCAGTCGTATAAGTCCATTCTTTCATTTCCTTTGTGAAGCAGGGAACATACATTATATACCATAGCACGTGCCACTGAGACAGAAGAAACTGATCTACTTTTAATTTTATTTTGCTCAGTTGGAACTTTGGCTCCTTGCCTCTCTTGGGGAGGAAAAAAAAACCCCACGAACAACAACAGCAAGTTTTATCCAAATCTTGGTGAGCTTTGCTGAAATTACAGCTGGATGATAAATTCTTTGTGGGGTAGGAGTAAAAGGAGGGGACTGCTTATATTTAGGTGCAACCTGCCCAGGAGAGAAAGGAAATTTGGTCAGTCTTTATGTAACAGGGCAACCAGAGACAAGAGTATTCTTATTATGTAAAGACACCATTGGTAAAATTAGTGATTGCCTGTTGCTGTTAAAGTCCCAGAAAGTCAGAACCATGCTAAATTAAGAGGTGATAAGACTTAGAAAGAAGCACCAAGAACGTTTGCAGCCCTTGCACTCCCTAAAAGCAGGAGTAAGTGGATGGTGGGTGCAGAAAAATACAGCAAAGCTTTCTTGAGGCATAAAAGTTTCAGATCTCTGAGATCACAGGGAGTGTTTGAAAACACTGAATTGAGAAAGCATAAATTTAAAATTGCTTCTTTAGCTGAGATGAAAACAAAGGGTTTTTTAAACAATGTTAACAAACTGAGGAAGCCATACTGGAAATGACTACTCTTGGTTTTTTTTAAGTGTTGCTTTCTGTACAGAAGGAGTAGAGGAATCACAGAATGGGTCAGGTTGGAAGGGACCACAGCTGGCCCAGCCTTCCTGTTCCAGCAGGGCCACCCCAGAGCACAGAGCCAGGATTGTGTCCAGAGGGTTCTGGAATATACCCAGTGATGGAGATTCCCCAGCTTCTCTAGGCAATCTGCTCAATGCTCTGTCACTGCACAGGAAACACGGGAACACTCCTTGTGTTCATGTAGAACTTCCAGAGCATCAGTTTCTGCCTGCTGCCCCTTGTCCTCTTGCTGGGCACTGCCTGGCAGAGTCCTGTCCATCCTCTGAGACCCTCCCTTCAGATACAGACATTGATGAGGTCTCCTCTCAGTCACCTCTTCCCGAGGCTCAGCTGGTGCAGATGAGCACCATCTCTACACACCACAGTAACCAAACCCTAAAATGGATGATGATTTGCCCAGAAAGGTGAGGGAAAGCTTCATAACCTGATTTTTCCATTTCACTAATAGCATGAGCTCTGCTTTTATTCAAAGTCTTCAAGGCATTCTCACCTCTTTACTAGTTAACAAGACAAGCAAACCAGCGAAGCAAGCAGCCAGTTCCCTCCCTGTGTCTGGGCCAAGGCTGTTTTGGTAATCCCGTGGCTGGGTTAGGGGTCCCTGCCTCTGTCACAGCCTGGAGAACAAGGGGGCTGGTGGAGGAGCTGGGCAAGCTTCACCTCTGAGCCTGCCAGCTGCCCCAGCCAGCCCCTGCTCTCACTGCCTGAGAGGCTGCCCTGGGGCTGCAAAGTGCTAAAACTCTCTGTAGCAATTACTGCTCCATCCAGAACTCTTTTTTCCACCCTAAAGCTCAGACCTGAGCAACCAGCTCCTTAGGAGAAGGTGAAGAATGCGTATGCTCCGTGATTTAATTTAATTACACCTAAGATGATTAAGGATGTTATCTTCATTTCCAGGGGAAATGAAACATTCAGCCGGCATCGTGGCAGAAGGCTGGCTGAAGGCTGGCACGTCTCAGTGCTGGATGCTTTCTGCTGCCTTCTGCAGAGGCTGGGGCTTCCTTCAAAGCACAGGCACCACGGCTGACCCAGAGCTGCGTGTCTTGGTGGAACTTTTTGAAAGGCATGAATCGAAATGGAGCAAAGAACGACCATCGGGGCTCTGAACAAGAAGGGCTTTGTGTTCTAGTTAGCACATATCTGTCCAATTCCTAAAAAAAACCAAAACCCCATGAATGCCTCCACCCCATGTGATAGCAGCTGTAACGAGGCCTCTGGGACGGCGGTGGGAAGATGTAGATAAAGGAAAAACAGAGGGGTATAAAGAAAAGTTGTGAGAAGTAAGAGAGATCATCGCCACCGCTGTTACTGCTTCACTGAAGTGTAATCTTTTGTGATCTCTTTGGAACGGGAGGTAAATAATAAAACACAGGGGAGGGGAAAAAATTAAAATAAATGCAGTGTGTGTGGATGCATGTTAAAACAGATGTCAGATTAAAAATAACTGAAAAAGAAATTCTACTGTAGGGGAAAAACTGCTTTTTCCTTCAACATTTTATATTCCACCTTCATTAGGCGAAAAGGGAAAGGGCTGTAAAGGAAAAGGGGAACTTTTGTTGTTTCCCTCTGAATGTTAAGAAAAGCCTAATGCAGGCACAGAGGGGAGGCTCTGTGCTTCATGGTGCTGGAGCAATTCTCAGGCTGAAGCCCAGAAGCTGCAGGGATGTTAAATAGATGCTCTGTGTGCTGAGCCCTGGGACTTGGAGCTTTAATCCTGCAGCGCTGCACATCCAGGTGGTTTCATCCTCTCCATCCTCCCTCCCTTAGTCCCTTCAGGGTTGTCAAGTCCTCTAATGTTGTAAAGAAATAAACCCTGCATTCTGGTAGGATCACATCCAGTAATGCCCCTCTAACTATAGATCCAGGCACCAGGGACTGACTTCTAGTTTCTTCAGCACTTTTAAATGGGTTATTTCAGTGCTTGATGACAGCAGAGTGGGGAATATCTACTCAGACACATATTTTCCCCCACATGGCAGCCCAGACCGCACCCATCCTTGGAGATAGGAAATACTCACAAAATGCCTGTGCCAGTCTGTAAATCAGTGTCATCCCGGGTCTCTTCTGCTAAATGTGCTTCAGAATGGCCCCTAAAAACTCATGATCTAAAAAGTGGCCTGCCCTGCACATATTAAAAGCTCAAGGAGCTTTAAAAAAATACCTGAAGACATACTGAGGCTGGACAGGAAACCACTACATTTCTTGAAGAGCTGGCATGGGTTGCTTGGCTTGTTCAGGTCAGCTAATGAAATGGGAATAATCTTTACATGGTTTCCTTCTCTATTTCTGAGTGTGGAATGCAGGTTTAAATGGAAAAGGCACAGCTCTGTGACTAATGCTTCAGCTTACAGGAAGAGTCAGAAATGACAGATATCTTTGGCTGCTGTTGCAGCGTGGATGTCCAACATATTCAAACAACTTGATGGGATCCAGTGCCAGTATATTCCTACAGCGACTGAGAAAAATATCTTTACTTTTCTCTACCATTACCCTGAGCAAATTCCCACAACTCCTATTTCTCTAAGACACTTAAGATGAGGAGGTGAGGAGGAGGCAGCTGAGACAGAAGAAAAAGCTATCCCCAGCGGACTGAGGCAAAGCTGTTTCAGAATTTCTGAAACATTTCTTAAGCTTGCCCTGACAGTGCCAGGTAAGATCCCAGTGCAAGATCCATAAGAAGAGCTGCTGATGAGCAGGAGGATCTTGGCATTGTGCTGGCTTTAGGATTTGCCAGTGAGGAAGGAGCAGATGTGGCTGAAAGCAGCTCCAAACATTCAATCAGGGTGAAAGGGGCGTGTTAGCAACACTGGAGGGTACAGAGCTGCTTAAATGTGTTGTGCCAGACTGCAGGCAATTCAGAGCATTTCCAGAGAGGATGGACAGACTGTCCTTGGAGACACAGCAGGGATGTCCCCAGTAGCAACAACCTCTCCACCAGAGTTGTGCAGGCAGAGTTTTCCAAGAGATCTCACCTGTCCTCATCCCTCTGGTCTAATTTAATTCACTTCCCACCCCTGCTTCTCTAAAAAAAAAAATATCTTCTTGACCTTCTGCTCTGAATAAACAAATAAATAGATAAATAAGTCACTTCAACTGCAGAGAAGTATCTATCCACTCCTCCTTGAGTATGTGTTCCCTGAGCTGCCTCCTCCAGTGGAAATTTCTTTGTTTAGTGTTAATTCCATTTAATTTTGCTGATCGTGGCTGCCGTTGTCTCCATTAGAGGGCCTCAGAGCAGTGTGTTACAGTGTTTTAGGATTGGATTTAAACCTCTATATGTACTTTGGGCCTAATTTCCTGCTGTACAGCTCTCCTGAACTCAATGGGGTGTAAAACTGGTGCAACACACGGAGAGAGCAGGAAAAAAAGTGCTGCGCCCAAGAATACATCGGTGCTTTGGGTTTTGCTGACGAGATTAAGGGAGGCTGAGATGCTAAGAGAGAATTTTAAATACACGTGTGACAGGTGAGGCAGATGAGTAAGTTAATTGCTGCTTGTGTGTTTGAACACAGCATAATTGGTCAACAGGGTATGTTTCCAGAGAACAGGAGTGAAGTGCATGAGCAAAGCACAAATAGAGCTTTAAATCCTTCCTCAGAAATTACACTTATTCCAGGCAGAAGTTGGAGTCTCAAACACTTATCAGAGTCGTAAACGTTTTATTCTCCATTATGCTCCAATTGTGGCACTGGTGAGCTAATTGCTTGGACTGAAGTTTTCCAGGTAGGTGTCTTCCTTGACTGAACTTTCTTACAAAAAGAGTGTCAGAAGATAAAAAAGCAGAATAAAAATAAAGAGTGGGCTGGCAGTTTTCAGCCCACACCCAGAAAGTGGGGCAGTTGAGATCTATGAAATTCCAGTGTTTCAGAGCATGAACCTGTGGCAAGGGGGAGAGTGGTTCTGCTCCTCAGGACCTGCCTTTGTGGTGTCAGTGTAGCACATGGTGCCAGCCAGAGTGGAATTCCATCAGCAGGCAAGAGTTGGGCTGGAGGGGGAGAAAGGCATTGCCATAGGTTAGAGGAATAAAGAAAGCAGGGAATATTTCCTTTGTGAGAGGAATCAGGTAAAGTGTAAGGAAAAGCTTGGGGGGGAAAAGATGACACAGAAATCCAGATGCAGAGCAAGAGTGAGGAGATCCAAGAAGAGTGAAGTGAACCTGCCAGAAATGCGGTTCCTCATCTGGAGAGGAGGAATACTAGGACCAGAAGAAAATGTGTCACAATCAATCGTCCACCAGTTTGGTTTTGGGAATGGCTGGGAGACAGATGGACCAGGAAACAACACTGTCACTGAAAGTGGTGTTTGCAAAGATGGAGAAATGATTGCATGGGAAAAAACTTAGTCTTTTATAACTTTAAAATGCTTTGGCCTCCAGGCCTCAGTGTTTATTCTTTACTTCCTATCACATGTTGTAAATTTAATTCATGTGAGCAATTAACTCATTGAGGCAGGGATTGATTGGTGCTGTTTTCACACAGCCCTTGCTGGGATGTGTTGTGGCTCCTGGCCGGTGCCTTTGCACGTCACGGATGCAAAAGTGTCGATGGAGGCAAATGTGAATTGCAGCAAGGGAGGAGAATGGTTTGATACAAAGTGCTGGGTTTTGTACCAGGGGCACCAGGCAAAACTAACAAAGGGGGAGTTTAGGATGAGAGCCAACAAGTCTCTCTGTAAGTCATTATCTAAGATTGTTTGGCAGCTCACTGGGGAAGCAGCAGGAGCCCCTCAGCTGGGACCCAACCCAAACCAAGAGGGCCACGTTCAGAAAGCCCAGCTCTGCACAGGTGAGTCTTGTGGGTCCACTCCATCTTTAACTTCTCAGATCCTGCACAGCCTTCCCCAAAAGCTGGCACAAAGGAGAGTCAAAAGACAGAATACATATTCATGGCCATTTCTGGAGCTGCAAACTATGAAAAGAAATCAAGTCGTTCTCATCCGTGGACTGAAATGGAGAGTACACTCTAATCCAAAAGGATCCCAGCTCACAGAGTGGTGTATGAAAATCTTATAAAGCACTGCAACACTCCATAAATAATTTTCAAACAAGAAGCTTTTTGTTTCAGTGATGGCAATACTAAAAAGGGAGAATGGCAAATAGCCGTCAAGAAGAGGCTGAAACACTGAAGCACTCTGTGCTGATGTTAACTTTAATCACTGCAAGAGTTACACCCAGGGTTATCAGTCATTTATTAGAGGCTGCAGATGATCATTGCAGAGGTTTAGATTAACAGGGATCGGAGCCTGGTGCTGTGCCAGTGGGGTGCCACGTGACGGGCAGCCCATGGAATAAACATTCTGCCACATCAGAGCGCTATAAATCCTCCAAATGAAAGAAATTAAAAAGCCAGGAGCAATTTTGAAAATGATTTATGATTGGAGGTGCACTTAGGAGTGCTTTTATTGTCACGGGAACATCTCCTTTCACATCCTTAAGGTGACAGACCCACTCTGCTTCCCTCTGGATTTCTTGGGCTACCCTGCGGATGCGAGCACCACGGGAATGTGCTGGGGGTTGGGGGGCATATGGGCACTTTAGCAGCATCCCCTGAGTTGTGAGAGTTGGCTTTGCACAGCCCAAGGGTGAGAGAACTGCAAATCCGTTCTGACATTTTAAGTATGAGAAAAGACACCAGTTGTGGGGCAGTTGTTTTTTTTGTTTTTTTTTTTTTTTTCCATTTACATCTATACCATAACCATGTTCCTAAGTGCACATATAAACATTTTATAATATGGATTTGGAATAACACTTGAAAAATAAACTTAAGAATAGTTCCTAAGCAGAAGGTATTCTTATCAAAATAGCAGTCTGTTGCAAGTCAGCCCTTTGCTCCATACGTGAAACATGCAGCACTATCTGTTAGTGTTCTGCTGGTGTAAATATTGCTGAATGTTTCACTAAAATACAATTCTAGTGCTGATAGAGATATGTTTTCTTAAACAAAAAGTGCTTTTGCTGCGAAGTGAAAGGCGAAACACTCTGGTTTGCAGGCAGAGTGCTCTCTTGCTTATTCAAGGAAGAGCAGTGGTGATGGGAGTGAAGGCTGGGGGATCTGGTGTATCCAAGGTTTGGGCATGTCAGGTATTCCTGCCCCAAGCCAGTGACACCCTGGGCCATGGACACAACCCCCCTGCAGCTTTCCTGCCTGCCTGGCTTCTGCTCTGGGCACAGCATCCCTGCTTGGCCTCGTGCCTCTTGTTCCTCTGGGGTGGCACAGGGGTGTCCCAGCGCCGTGCCGCGCACCGGTGCCCAGTGTTGGAATACATGTGGATTCACAACCCCACGTGCTCATTACTGTCCCCAGAAGGATCAAAACTTTACAAAAGGTCAGCGTGGGTGATGGTTTCAGGTAAAGGCTTGCACATCTCCCGGTGTTGCCTGCTTTCTTTAGTGACTGTGGATACCTGTATCGATCTACAAACGTTTCCTCCACATGTTCTCGCAGCTGACACCTTCGAAAGGGTTAATTTTGCATCTATCTCCTGATCTTTTTGATGTTCCCGTCCTGGGGCAGTGCAGCAAAACAACTTTTATAACTTGGTTGGAGGTCGGCTCTTCAAAGCCCAGCAGCTCAGGAGCTGCCTTATACAACTCTGCGTGTGTTTGCTGAACGTGACTTTTCCTGTGCCGAGCATTAAACTCCTGCAAGGTTCTCTCACCCTTCTGGGGGGAGCCCCTCACATCCCCAGACCACCCAGGCAAGGAGTGTCCCCTCCCTGGGGACACACACCCTGAGTGGAGTGACATTTCAGTGTGGGGTCTCTCTTCTCCCTCATGTAGGGTGAACGTGGTGGGAACCTTTTTTGGGGGTTACATGTGCAAGGTTCTTTTTGAATTTACAAACATTTATTTACATTTTGAAAGCATCTCTTATTGTGGTTTGTCTGTTGTGGTGCCGACACAGACCCTGGATTTATAGTTCACTGATTGCCAGTTAATTACGTGCTGTTAATAAATCAATAACTTGCTTTGATCCTGATTTGCTCTGAGACATACGGATTGAGCGGCTTTTCCCTGCAACAGCACAAATCTTTCTCTGTCCATTTCTGAGAAATAAACCAGTGAAGTTGTAAAGCAGCTCCCCTCTGCCATCCACCAAACTCGGGTATCTCTTTGCACCCATCAGACCTCACCCACCACGGTGAACAAAAGGGGAAAATGGGAAAAAGAGAAGCTGGACACAAAGGGAGAAGCTCCCCATGGAAATGAAGGGTTTGGCTCAGTGCTTCCCTGGGCAGCAATAACTCAGGATGGGGGAAAAGACCAGCAAGTTCTTGGAAGACAGGGAGAGTCCTGTGAGCTGTACAAATTGTGCCAAGGGAAACTGGAGGGAGTGCAGCTGCCTCAAGCCCAGTGAGCACAAAGAGGGCTTTAAGCCATTGAGGATTGCTCTGTGCAAAGCCTGAGCTGAGACACGGCACACTCCTGGCTTCCCTGGCTCTGCACAGACCAGGTGCTTGCTCTGTGCATCCAGGCCAGTCCTGATCTCTCTTCCCAC
Source organism: Poecile atricapillus (assembly GCF_030490865.1). Classification (NCBI taxonomy): domain Eukaryota; kingdom Metazoa; phylum Chordata; class Aves; order Passeriformes; family Paridae; genus Poecile; species Poecile atricapillus. The sequence continues at coordinate 4,006,165 of NC_081266.1, read as the reverse complement.
TTTACTGACAGGGCTGCTGAGCAGTGGCTGCTATGGCATTAACAGATCCCTTTCTGAGGATAAATAACCTGGGAGAAATTCTCTGTCTGCGTAGTAGGTTAATGTCCCTCCCCTTTTTGGCAATTTGGATTTGATTTTGCTAAGCCATAATTTTAGCAAGGCAGATGCTGCCAGAAATGCAAGGTGCAAGAAAAAGTGTTTTAATCCTTGTGTTGCATTTCAAGCACCAATATGAGTAGATGCAGTGGAGGGCACTTCCAGCATGGATCAGCTCCATAGGAGGCTCTCCATCCTAAGTGGAAGAGCACATCTGAACCCTGGCCTGGGAGCCAGAGGGGCTGTGATCCCTCCCTACACCCCCAGTTTGTGTCTCAGCACTGGGACCTGGACTGGGAAGTGTCTGTGGGTTTTCCAGAGCGCCCTGCCATGAAACCTGCGCCAGACCCGTGGAGGGACAGACAGATCTCTGCTCTGGGACATGCTCTGTGGGGATGTGTGCCTTGTCTTGCAGGGCCCTTCCCTCCCAGCCCATCAGCACTCCAGCAGGAGCAGGGGATGCCATCAGGAGCAGTGATTAGTGCACAATGCAAGTGCCACGTGTGATTGTCTGCGAGCGCTCCAGCGCTTTATGGATGGCAGATTTAGAGATTTCATTGTAAAGTCGTTTGAAACTCTGAACTAATGGGTAGTTTGGCAACAGCTTCTACGTATGAAATCATTATTAATTCCTTTAGTACCATAATAACATTGATTCAGATGAACTCTTATAACATAGAAATTGTATAGTATTTAGCTGTAATTAACGTCCCCTAATTAGGAAGTGTTGCCAAGTAGTTTTCTCTGCTGGCTCTGTTGTACTTAAGTGCAGCTGGATGAAAATTAACCACAAAGGGAACAGCTTGTGTTTTATGTGAAGTTTGCCTTTGATTGATTAAAAAACTATTCCTTAGTACTTTATTTTATTATCAAAGAGGGTGCACTGGATTATCAGTGTTACAAAGAGCCACAAAGTCCACATGCCATAAACTACACACACATTTGGGTAGCATTTCAGCCCAGTGACTTATCTGCACATTCAGAAAATCCACAGGTTTATTTTGTCTCAATACAACAAGTTACCACAATAAAAGAGAATTGATTTTAATGCGTCTGTCATTAATAAAGTCGGTGGAAATTCAAGCAGAATTACCACAATTTAATGTCCACTCAGAGGAAAGAGTCATGCACTGCAAGCTGAGAGGCATTTGTTGATGTGAAAAATGCTGACATTTTTGGAAATTCAAATTATAAATGAAATACTGCTGTCAGTTTACTGTGCAACTTTGTAGCATATGGTGCTTCTGCTGGTGGGTGTTATTTCAAAGTTTGCAAATCACACTATGAGAGTGTCCCTCTGGTGAGCTTTTGCAACGCTTAGCAACTGTGAATCAAAAGTGACAGTACAGAGGAAGAGGGACTAAAAAAAAAAAATAAATTCTCTCTTTCTAAGTTGGTAGAACAAAGTACACAATAAGTACGCAAGAATACATTTTTACAGGGGAAAACAAAGGAGGCCAACATGCCAAAATTAAAGAAGACCAGTGCCTCCATTCCTGCAGAATAATTCACAAAGTCTCCTAAATTGTTAAAATAAAAATATGGTTTGTGTCTCCCAGTCTCTCTGACTTTGCTATGACAAGAAAATGAAAGCAACTGGCAGGTACTACATATAATGATTCACTTTTAGAATTAGTAGAGTTGCTGCAAGACATAATGCAATCCTCTCAGACGGTCCAGATGTTTCTTTTATCCATCCCTGAAAAAAGTTCCTACCACCACAGAATAGCATTTGCCATTTGAAAAGCATTTTCAAGTCTTCAAAAAGTCCATCCGAGGCTGGCAACACAGAGGAAAAAAGTCAGAAAAAAAAATAGGCTCTGTAGCAGCCCAGCAGTGTGGATTCCAGCTAGGCTGATAATTCACAGGTAAGGGAAATTTAAATAACTGAAATATGAAGACATCCTTCACCATGGTTTTCAAGAATCTCTCACCCAGTGACCCCTTTAATGTGCATTTCCACTATCAAGGAGTGAACTTAAAACTTGGATTTGCTGTGGTTTGATCTGACCTTAGTTGCTGCTTGCTGTTCTGCTCCAGGTAGTGACTTCTGGCTCCAAGGTGGAACTGTGGCTGTGAGGTACAGACCTCATCAATTTGCCAATCAAGCTGGCTGAGAATAGAAAGTGATGGGGCTGTCAGTAGCAGTTCAAGCATAAGCAATTCTAAACTAAGCAATTTGGAAATTTAAATAGTTATAATGACCAAGATTCTCTACGTTGGCCCTTAATTACTGCAATGTCAATTCAGCTGAAAATTGCCTTTCCTAGGTAATGATGATTCTTAGAAAAGTCTTTGCTTATACACCCACCCATAGCACTCATTAAGTCAAGCTCCTTCCTTTTGTCTGAAGAGCTGTCAATTTTATGTGACATCACCAATCATCTGCCATCTAAAAAATCTCCAGGCTGTCTAGCTGAAGGCAGGTTTGTTCTGTCTCAGCTGCAGTGCTCTGCATGGCAGCCCAGCCTGCTGTTAGGAGCAATGGTGCCCCAGATGAGTGTGATGAGTCGCTCCACCAAACGACGAGTGACTCAAATTTGGTTGTTGGCATCTGGGGTCTGTGGAAACGCGGTGTGTGTTCTGCATGTGAAGGGACCCCTCTTTGTCCCACCCACCATAATCCTCATCTTTCTTTTGCAGCAATCTGCCATCCCCTATTCATCACTATTACAGCTGTCTGTGTTCATCTGCACTGGTGGACATCACTACTGGTTTTCTATTAGGGAGAAAAAACATGGAAAGGAAGCAAAATCACCTCTGTCACCCGAGTGTGTTATCAATGGTCCACTGTCACTGTAACCCATGTTAGAAATTTTTCTTTATTTCCCGGAAATGGCTGGCAGCACCTTGCAATTGTGGGTGCAGAACAGCAATGCTTCCCTTCCCTCTTCCAGTCAGCCTGGAGCAGGCTTTGTCTGAGTAATACGGAATTCCAGGGAAACCAGGAAAAAAAGCAGCTCCAGCATGTAATGGAGTTCTTGTGGTGTCCTGTGCAGGGCCAGGAATTGGACTTTTGGACTTGATAATCTGATGGGTCCCTTCCAACTCAGCATATTCTATTCTATTCTATTCTATTCTATTCTATTCTATTCTATTCTATTCTATTCTATTCTATTCTATTCTATTCTATTCTATTCTATTCTATTCTATTCTATTCTATTCTATTCTATTCTATTCTATTCTATTCTATTCTATTCTATTCTATTCTATTCTATTCTATTCTATTCTATTCTATTCTATTCTATTCTATTCTATTCTATTCTATTCTATTCTATTCTATTCTATTCTATTCTATTCTATTCTATTCTATTCCATTCCATTCCATTCCATTCCATTCCATTCCATTCCATTCCATTCCATTCCATTCCATTCCATTCCATTCCATTCCGAGGAAATTGACTCCATTTTTGATTTGAAAAAGGAAGATTTCTTGCACGCTGCTTTGTTGACCACTACTCCTCTCACCAGCCCTGCATGCTGAATGTGCCATTCTGCCAAGTTCTGTAACAGCTGCATAAGAGTTGCACTCAAATTCTTGCAGTCAGATTAGTTTCTTACTAGTTTTGATCCAACTTGCTCATTTTTTCAGCCTGCTCCTGATTCTTGGCTTGTACACAGTGAAATAGGAGGGACCTTAGGCACTTTAAAAAAAAATCCAGCCCTCAATAAATCCCCTTAAGGGCCCATTTTAATTCTGCTTATGCTCTTGATGTGCAAGTTCTTACCCTGCTATTCCCCTAGAAGCAGTTTATTTCTGTCTGCCAGCACTGCCAAAGTGACAAAATCCCCTTTCCCTCCCACCATGTAATTGCTCTGTTGATGCCCTTCCCACACACGCCTGTAGAAAGAAAGCTCTCGCTTTATTTGCGCTGCTGAAGTGAATAGCATCTCTTCCCTCCCTCCCTCCATGTGGCTTTCAAGCAGTCACACTGTCATTAGTTATTTCTGCTCTGGAGCAGCACCCCATCTGAGAAGGGAGCATGTTCCAAGGGAAGGAAAGCCAAGGCCTGATCTGCCAGCTCTCATGTGCCCACAGCTCCCAGAGCTGAGGAATTTGGGGGTGGTCAGAAAGGCAGAAGCAAGCATTACAAATAGGGGACATTCAGAGAAAGGAAATAAAATAAGAAAATCAAAGGCTGAATTTTAAATTTTCCTTTTCTTTTTTTTTTTTTCTTCTTCCTGCAAAGACTGTGGCATAAAGTAGCTCCCTCTGTTCTGTGCTTGCACAGTGCCATGTTGTTAATTTTAAATTATGATGGGAAAACTACCCAATGGAATTGGGTTATTTTAACTTTTCCAGTGCCTCTCACTTTCAGTCTTCTTCATGTAAACTTCTATTGTATGCAGAAAACAAAATAATTCTGGAATCAGTCTAAAGTTATGTTTTTCTTTTAATTTCTTTTGGGTTTTTTTTGTCCATCTACTTTAAAGGTGTACCAGAGATTAATTTCCCCACCTCATTCCACTGTCTGGTGAATGATTACAGAAGACCACACCACCACTACTAACTAAATCATCAGAAATAATTTCTCCAGCTTGCCTAAGGAAAGTGACCCCAAACTGTTAAAACTTCGAAATTTACTGAAGCACTGTTACGTGGAAACAAGAAATAGAGTTTCAGAACCACTCACCTCTAAGGCAAACAACACTCAATAAATTTATTTCTTAATAAAATTTTAAAATATAATAACATGCCCTGAGATAGAGCAAATTTTTGCTTTAGATATGCTAAGTTTTTGCTCCTCTGTGGTTTGGCAATCTAAGATTGGTAAATAACCATAGTTATAGTGTTAAACAATAGGAGAGCACAGCTGCAATGTACTGTGCAGTCAGCATCCCATTATACACAGCTTTACAATTTTGCAATGTGACAACTCTCTTTGCAGGGAAAAAGTCCTCAACAATGGTCTAAATCACACATTTGTTCTTCCTCTGAGCACTGCTGGCTGTCAAAACCTGTTGCACTCTAGCAGGGGAGCCTTTTAGACATATTCCAGGGCTGGCTTCATGCAGACAAAACGCATTAAAGGCCACTCAAATGCCACATTTGCAGAATCACCTGCTCATGCCCACGCCATCCCAAGCAGCCCTGTGTGCCACACGCCGTGGTCAGCTCTCCTCCTCCTCCTCCTCCTCTGCCAGGCTCAGCAAACACCAGGGCCTGGCTGCAATCCATTTGTATGACTTCCTTAGAAAGCCTTTAGGATATCAAAGAGGGTGTTATCAAAAATAATTCATATACCAAAATTAGGGGAAAATGGGAAGAGTCTTATTTTAGTGAGAGGATAATGGAGTAACCTGTCCCTCTCTGGGTATCCAGACTTTTCTCTGTGCTGCTTTACCACTTCCCTCTGCTCTAGTTACTTTCTTTTAAACCACTTTTATTTGAGCTTCTGTTTATTTACAATTGATGAGTTAATTTTTGAAGCAGCCAAAATATATCTGTGAAGGAGCTGCACTGATTCCCATTCTCTCCCTGGGCTAACTCATGGAAATCTGTTCTGGGGGAGAACCTCATCATGCAACTCGTAATGCTCTTCTGATGGTGCTGCCATGCTTGACACTGGCTGTGCACTTTTAGGCTTGGCTTCCAGTCCTTCATTTTGCTTTTTTATCCCCAACAGGACCTTCTGTCTCCAGTTCAGGTATTATCATATCTTCATAGCTGCACCTGATTGCAGCATTTTACAATCAGCTCTAAATTTTTCCATTTAAACCACAGCAGCACGGATTTGTTAATGGCAGCCTGCAAATAACAGCCTTTGTCATAAAGCCCTGCATTAAAATTTTATCTTTATGGAAACATTTATATTTGGGTTTGGATAAACAGAAACCAGTTCTGCTGTGAGTACAAATCAGTGCTCCTGCTGTGCAAATTGAGGGGATGAAAAACGTGAGTGAAGATGAGACTCTGTAGTGTGCTCCCCTATGATCTGCAGAATGCCCCCAAAACCTCTTATTTATTCCTAGACAGTGATTCCAAAGCTGAAATAAAAACTTGTTCCTCAGAGTGGTTCAAAGGTGATATTTCCATCAGCAGTGATTTATTTTTCTCAGCAGTCCCACTGATCCAGCCCTTCTGGGAAACTCAAGAGAGGAAAATTGGGCTCACCCTCACTTGTCACCACTGCCCATAGGGTTTTTCAGGGCTGCAGCACTTAAAGAGACCAAACACATCCAGAAAAGTATTTTTTCACTGTAAGAGGACTCAGATCTGCATGTCCTTCCCTCAGCACCAAGGGACAGCCCAGCAGGGACACAGTGCCCCTACAGGTGTGGGAGTGCTCTCCTGTGTGCCATAACAGCTGTGAGTGATGGTGGGAGCTCTTCTGAAAAGCCTCTGTGTGAATTGAGCTGGGAAGAGAGGAGAAAGAGGGTGCATAAGCAAGAAACACATAATCCATGCACCAGTATTTGGTCCCAGTGCACGCTCCTGGGGAGTGATCTTTTTTTTTACATTGCAGAGATCTTACACAGACAAAATACAGGAAGAGCTGGGGCTGGAACTCAGCATCTTTTAAGGAAAATGTCACAAGCACACAACTGGCTGTGATCTCCTTCCCTCTCACCCACTAAATCTGCCCTGTGCCGTGGTACAGCTGCCCAAAGGAAGGCTGGAAAATGCAGCCCCGTCCTGGCAGCACAGGCCCACACCTGGAGAGGAGAAGGGAGGAAATAGGTCCAGGGTTCCTCCTCTCTGGTCAAATGTTCTAACACCATGCCACCCACGGGGCCAGAAAATCCCCAGTTTGAAAGAGAAATTCAAGGAAAGCAAAGACTCCCACCATATTTTACCCAAATTGGTCATCAGCATTCCCAAAATTTTTAGATTCCTCTAGGGTAATCAAATGTGTTGTTTGGAGAACTTGATCAGGCTTAGACATAAAGATAGGCAAATATAGATATATTTGATAGCCAGATAGCCATTTCAAGGTTAGGAAGCTGATGTCTGTGCATTAAAATCGATCACGAGGTTTTTGGGAGGCACAGAGGGGGAAAGCTGCCCGTAAAAGATTAAGAGTCACAAGCTGGGGGCCCAAATAAATGGTGCTCAGGAGGACTGCAGTTTAGGATATACCTGCCATTTCATGGAAATAACACTTAGGCATCCCAGTTCTTGTTCTGCCTTCCCCTTTGGAGGCTGACACACATCCCAGAGCGGCCCTGGAAGCTCCTTCGGCTGACAAGGTCACAAAGTTTCAGCGGCGTATCCACGCCGCCTTTGATTCCCTCCTGTTTGAAGCAGCCGTACGTGGAATGAGAGACAAGCACACATTTCCCAGGCAGAGCCATTTCACTTTTGGCTGTGTGACACAGGATGAGAGGCGCGCCCAACCTCCCAACTTCTCGCCCCAACTCGCGCTTCCTTCGCGGCTGACATTTCTCCTTCTGCCAAGTCAAATCAAGCCCCTCTCTCGCTCACAGCCATCCCCAAAGCTGCATTTCCAACCAGCCCAAGGCTGCCGAGCCCGTGCCAGCTCTTTGCACGTGTCAGAGTGTTTGGTAGGGAGGAGAAAGGCCTCGTGAAACACACCTGCCTCGCTTTGCTCTGCTGGGCAAGAGCCTGCTCTCGTTTACGAGCCAGGCACAACGCCTGGGAAGGCACAGGAATTATTCTAACGCTAACTACGAGAGCAAAATGCATCTCCCTCTGCTCATGCAAAATGCAACCCCTTCCTTTTGCCTTTAGGATATGCTACCATTGGCTCCAAGCTTGCTCTGTTGTGATTTAAATCTCAGTTCTGTGGGGTAAAATTTGGCTCGTGGTGCCCTGTACTAATTTAGGAGGAAAAGAGGGGCCTCGCTCATGAAATATTTCAGGTACAATCAGGAAATTGTGGTTACAGATGCAGTCCAGGAGCGTTTTGGGTTGGTAACCAAGGCAACACTTCTTGCTTCAAGACACACTTTTCTGTTGATAATCTATTGTAATGCCAGTAATTGCAGCTGACAAGGCTCTGTTTGTTGTGAGAGATAATTAGCACTTGAAATAAAGTAACAGATTTAAATAAATTGGGGGGAACTGAGTGGTGTGACCTGATCGCTTTAGAAACAAACAAGAGCTCTGGGGGCCTACACACTGTGTGATGTTAGTGGTGGCCTCCAAGGAGACTGAACAATACCAACATTTATTAGGAGTTGTTTAATTGGGAAATACAGTTGCTTTCATGATGAAAACAATTTTTCTCTTTCTCATCCAGGTTGTATTTACATTATAAAACACATTTTAAAAACACGCACACCAACACCTCTACCCACCTTACCAAACAAAACTACTGATGCTTTGGTATTCTTGCTGTTTTGCCCAGAATTTGAGTTTCAAGCCAATGTTTTAAAATAAGTGGTTTCTTCGACAGTTGCAGGGTCTAAAGACCCCATAGTGATTCTGCCCAAGGGTGTGGAGGGATCATGGCCCATTCAGCCTGTCCCAGGTGTGTCCCTGGGGTCAGCCTCAGTCTGTTCATGGCTTGGATTGTTAACCTGGCCCCTGTTGCTGTCTTGGTGCTGTAGCCAGAGCTGGACAGGCAAACCAGGGCTGATGTCAGTGGGATCTTGTGTCCTGCAGAGCATCTGTTAGGTGGGGGGCAAAAGCCACAGCAATTCCCTCAGGCTGTACTAGGAAAGCCAGCCCAGACATTATATTTTTCTTTCTGTGATTGTGAGACACAGCTACTTGGCTCAGTGGATAGCAAGAAGAGGAATACAGTGCTAATAAACTTTCCTGCCACGGGGAATGGAAGTGTTTTACATAAACTTGTAGCTGTTGAAATGATGATGCTTCTGTGATGGAGTGACACAACGTGTGCCTGCATGCAGCCAAAGCTAACCTGGTTATGTGATCCCCTTTTCCACAGTGCCTGAGCATCATTTCCACAGATAAAGAGAAAATGAGATTTCCTAACAATATGAAATCAGCTTGTTTACAAGACAGGAACGAAGGCTCAGGCTGCACAGCCTTTTCCAGGCTCCCAGGCAGACACAAGGCAGCTTTACTGTGAGGATGGGGAGGCCCTGGCACAGGCTGCCCAGAGAAGCTGTACATGTCCCATCCCTGGAAGTGTCTCAGGCCAGGCTGGATTGAGTTTTTGAGCAACCTGACCCATTGAGGTGTCCATGCCCATGACAGGGGGGTTGGAACTGGATAAACTTTGAGGTCCCTCCCAAACAAAACCATTCTATGATCAGTGAACTGAGCCCACGTCCCACAGGGTCAACAGGAGCAGCTGAACCTGGAGGCCACATCTGTCTTCTGAAAGCCAGCCTAGTTTTGGGCTGGAGTGATTAATCTCCTTCACAGGATCTCACCAAACCTGTGAAACCTTCTGGCCAGGACATGATATCATATCTAGTGTCAAAACAGAGGCTGTCATACAAATGAATTCATCTCAGGGCTGGCCAGAAGGCAGAATCAGTCCCCTCTTGAGATTCAGTCATGTAAGATATTAAATGCCTGGCTCTGGCTAGTAATATAATTTCTTTCTCTAATACTTCATGAGAAAGACAACATCTCTCTTATCCTCAAGACAACAGCTGCATTATTCCTTCAGCAAACATTAATCAACAATTCACATCAGAATCACACATCTATTGTACATTACTATTCACAGCCCATGTCAGACAGGATAGTGATATCCTCAGGGGTCCAAAACTGCATTATTTCTTTCTAAAAGTGAGGTGTGTGGTTAAAGACACCTGAACTGAGTTTCCTGCTGTTTGCTAACCTCTGCTGAAGTTACAAACATGGCTAGCAGAGGAGACCACAGTGAATGCCCAGGGATTTCGTGCTTCCAAGGTGGTCAGGCTCTCCCACATCAGCTCCTCCACTCCCCATTTTCCATACAAATTCTCCAGAAGCAATCAGAGAAAGGTGCTGTGGTAAAACGACAGGCTCATCCCATGGATTGCAGTCTTCTTTCTTTAGTAATCAGGAATTGAGTTCCACCAGGCAATGATTCTACTTTCTAAACGCTCTGAAACACGCAGAAATGTTGCATTTATAAGTTATTTAAAAACCCACAAGAAATAATGAACTGCAGTAGCTCCCCAGGAATTCAAAATCGCTTACAATTTGTAGTGTATGCAGGACCTTACCACAAATCCCATCCCAGCCCCGGTTCTAAGTAGCTCATAAAAACGGCCTGTTTATTTTCTAAAACGATCTGCATAAAAAAGATTAAGCTTATTTATTGTAAAAATTAACATCTTGCTGAAGCAGTAATGACTATATCATGGAGGAATGCTCTTCCCCTGGATGCCTCCCTCGGCAGTGCTGTGCAAGGAGACCTGCATTTATGGTCTCCTGGAATAAAGTTAATGCTCATAAGACTCCGCTCTTGTACGCCCACAGCTAAATCCTGGGATCTAGCAGATGGTGTGTGTGTGTTTCCTAATGCAGTGCCTTGTATGTGTGTAGTTGTCATAATTAAATAATAACTCCCAACACCAGCTCGTGTAACGGGAGAGCCAGGGCCATATTTCCCCTCGGAGGGAAGCCATCAAACCCAGCCTGTGGGTAGCTGGAGGAGGAATGAAATGAGGGAATTATACCCACAGCCCCCTGTCCCCTCCACTCAGGGAGAAAACAAGTTCTGCTGCATGTGGCCAGCCTGTTTTTACAAGTAAATAAAAACCTCTCTGCCCCAAAATGCCAGAAAATAGGGTCCCAACACATCTGAGGTTAAGTAATCTGTTATTGTGGGAGAGGGGTCTGACCTTATGTATTTGAGATTTTCCCTGCTTTTCATGGTCATCCTCTTGATGGAGGAATTGTGGACATCTGCAGGAGAAGTGCCTGTGAGATGAGGCAATTTACAGTTATCGTCTTCTTAAGATAAATGCAACAGCTGCTTGTTATATTCCTTTATGGATGGGAGACAGAATGATAGGTCTCTGCAGATATTCATTCTTTCCTTGGCTTAGGGAGAGAATTAAGTTGTTGATTACGCCCAGCAAGAAACATCACTGTTCAAACTGAGGACAAATGTGACTTATTTTAAGGGTACGAGTTTAACAATTCCACTATTATCCTTCACTTTGCTGTAAAAAAATCCTTTTGCTAAGGATACTATAAATGACTCGAACAGATGAAAGGCATTTAGCCTTTATTTCAGACTAAGAATTAGAATGTGAAATCCAGAAAAGCATCTTTCGAATTTGAGTGCGCAAGTTAAACAGGAAGAAGTCGGAGCTATTTACCTCTTTTGTGTGGAAAAAAATGCCAGGGCTCTTTGGCTCCTGTTTCCTGTGGCCAGGCAGTGCTCAGTCCCCAGATCAGCCTCCTGCTTCTCCTGCCCCAGCAAGCCACACTTCCCATCAAACAGGCTGTTTCTTGGGAGTGGAGAGCCCAACACCTCCCTGCACCTTCCTCTTCTGTACCATGGGACAGTAATAGTTGGTCTTTTGTTCTCTTCTCTTTCAGCTTCAAGGAACTGAGAATTAAAAAGAGGAGTCGGTTCTAAACTTTGCAAAGGGCCTCCACCTCTTAACAAACAAATCACTCCTCCTCTAGCTTCAGGATGTTAATATCCCTTTTTTTCAGCTTGAAAAATGGAAGACATAATTTTCTAGAACACATGGATGACTAACTCAGTGTTTTATTTCATGCTATGATCATTTTGCTTTACTTATGTGAGAAAAAAAGAAAAATTCCACCTTTAAATTTCACATCATATCCTCTAATTAAAAGGCAAGGTGAGCTATTGCCACAGGAAGCTCATAAAGACAACAAACTCACTTTTAATTTTTTCCCCAAAGTTTACATTATCATAAATATTCATGCCATCCTCCCTTCACAGTGTAACTGCTAGAGAACACACTGTAATCTGTTTAAGAAGAACATGAATCAGACTGATAAAAATAATAGGTTGGATTTTTCTTTTAATTTTTTTTAATGTTTTAAATAAAGCTGTCAAAGGTTCCTGTGGTAATGAAGAGCTTTGTTGTTATGACAACTGCTTATTCCTTTTCCTTTGAAGAAGTCTGCAATTTGATAGGTAAAAGCATCAGGAATAATTAAAAAAAAAAAAGAAAAAAGAAAAAAAAAGAAAGTGAAGAAAAACATCTGTTAGGAAAAATCCCCACCCAAAATCTTAGCAATCATGTCATTAGTGAAGTGACAATCTTCAGGTGGAGTGTCTTCACATCAGCAAGCACAGGGGTGCTCAGCAGCTGCTGGGGGTTGGGGTAGCCCCCTGTCAGAAAGATCCTCTCTGTCAAGTTATTCATGCTGCTCTTTCAAAGTCTACTGTTCTAAAAAAGAAGGGCCCTTTCAGAAGTTAATTCTGCTCCCTTTAATAATTTATTCTGCTGGTCCAGGAAGCAGTGGGAAGTGGGAAGGAAGGCGGGCGTTGGGAAGAGCCCTGTAGAGGAGGTGAGGCAGTGCTCAGAGCAGAGGAGTGGGGCTCTCCAGGGCTGTGCCCACCCTGTGGGTGAGCAGCTGGGGCTGTCCTGCAGCAGGGAGTGACAGCAGCCACACACAGAGGTGGGGGTGACACACAGACATGGTGGTGACACACACACACAGTGGTGGTGACACACAGAGGTGGTGGTGACACACTGTGGTGGTGACACACACACACTGTGGTGGTGACACACACACACTGTGGTGGTGACACACACACACTGTGGTGGTGACACACTGTGGTGGTGACACACACACACTGTGGTGGTGACACACTGTGGTGGTGACACACACACACTGTGGTGGTGACACACACACACAGTGGTGGTGACACACACACAGTGGTGGTGACACACAGAGGTGGTGGTGACACACACACACTGTGGTGGTGACACACACACACACTGTGGTGGTGACACACAGAGGTGGTGGTCACACACACACACACAGAGGTGGTGGTGACACACACACACTTTGGTGGTGACACACACACACTGTGGTGGTGACACACAGACCGATGGTGCCAAACAGAGGTGGTGGTGACACAGAGAGGTGGTGACACTCACACAGAGGTGGTGGTGACACACACACACACTGGTGGTGACAAACAGAGGTGGTGGTGACACAGACGTGGTGGTGACAAACATAGATGGTGGTGACACACACACACTGGTGGTGGTGACAGTCACAGTGGTGGTGACAGTCACAGTGGTGGTGACACACACTGGTAGTGACACAGTTATGGTGACACAGTGGTGGTGACAGTCGCACAGTGGTGGTGACAAACAGAGGTGATAGTGACACACAGCAGTGGTGACAGTCACACACTGGTGGTGACACAGACACAGAGGTGGTGGTGACAGTGGTGGTGACACACATGGTGGTAACACACAGACATGGTGACACACAGGTGGTGGTGACACACAGAGGTGGTGGTGACACACTGGTGGTGGCACTCACACATGGTCATGGTGACACAGTGGTGGCGACAGTCACACACTGGTGGTGACAGACACAGAGGTGGTGGTGACACACACACACAGTGGTGGTGACAGTCACACACTGGTGATAACACAGACACAGAAGTGGTGGTGATACACAGAGGTGGTGACACAGAGGTGGTGGTGACAGTGGTGGTGACAAACATAGGTGGTGGTGACACACACACACTGGTAGTGACACACACACTGGTGGTGACACAGTTATGGTGACACACAGTGGTGGTGACAGTCACAGTGGTGGTGACAGTCACACACCGGTGGTGACACAGACACAGAGGTGGTGGTGACAGTGGTGGTGACACACATGGTGGTAACACACAGACATGGTGACATGCAGGTGGTGGTGACACAAAGGTTGTGACACATGGTGGTGGTGACAAACAGAGGTGGTGGTGACACACTGGTAGTGACACACACTGGTGGTGACAGAAACAGAGGTGGTGGTGACACACACACACAGTGGTGGTGACAGTCACACAGTGGTGATGACAGACACAGAGGTGGTGGTGACAGTGGTGGTGACAAACATAGGTGGTGGTGACACACACACAGTGGTGGTGACAGTCACACAGTGGTGGTGACAGCCACACAGCGGTGGTGACAGCCACACACACACAATGGTCCTCGAGACACATCCATCAAAACAATTTCTGCTCCCTGGGATTTCTGTGAGACGCTGGGGGAAAGCACAGCATCAGAACTGCTGAAAACTCAGGAAAGTTTTCCCCAAAGTGATTATTTTTACCCCCTCGCTGACATCTCCTGGGTTGTCCTTCCCAGGAGACATGTGACTGTCAGATTTTAGTCATTTCTTATGTACGATAATTAGTCTGCTCCACTTTGCAAACTGTGAGACTTAACCCCATGGATGCAATGTGACAGAAGGATACAATCCCACCAGCTCCTGGCTCTGTAGTGCTAATAAACCAAGAGTTTGGCAATAAGTTATAATGATACATGCTGGAATTGGGAGTGCCAACATTCCTGCTGTGCTTCTGACTTGATGAGAAATAGGACACTTTGCAGTAATTTCAGTTTCTTTGCACGCCAGCTCGGATTGCCAGGCACACCATGGTCTCATTTTGCTGTTCTTTGTGGCACACTCTGCTCTCCATTTCTCCATCCTCTTGGAAATAATTCAGGGCTCTTAAACAGCAAAATTTTAACCACTGTCTTGCCTTGTCACAGACATTGGAGAACCTGCATCTTTCATGAAATCCCTTCTTAATACTTCTGTGTTCCTCATTTATTCAGCCAAGATATCCCTTCTGAAAGTGAAAATTTCAACATCCCTATCAGGAAAGGTTCTTCATTGCTGCCCCTTTCTATACAGAGAGATTTCAGACATCCGAGAGAAGACAATCATGCTAAGTAACGGCAGGATTTGGAAATAAAAGCATTATTTCAGATGGTACAACTGCAGGCTTTTCTGAAGGAGCTGTAGGAGTCTAAGTTACCTTAAAAAACCCAAGAAAATCCCCCCGAGTTTTCTTCTTTAGGCTACGAATGGCCGGAATTCCCACGTTAAGGACTCCTGAATCGCCAGGCTGGGCACTAGGTGGTGCTAGGATAGTGGTTTGTCAGAAATTAAATAGGAAAATTCTGGGTGGAGGAGCACAGTAGGTTGCAAATGGTTACTTGCCAACCAAGCATTTGCTCTGGTACAGCTAATCCATTCCTATCTGCCTGTTGGGCTAACCCACCTGACTGGACACCATTAGCTGGCAGCAGGAACACCTAATGCTGCCTTTTGCCAACCTTGTTTCCTGTGCATCTGCAAGCTGTCAGAAGCACAGTGCTCCTTTCACTATTGTGGTTCTTCCCCTCCTCCTCCCATCTCCTCATGGGAGGAAAACAGCCTGGCTGCCTCTGGAATGAAGAGAGAAAGATGCTCAAGAACTTTTCCTGGGCTAGCCCTTGTCGCACTGCTAGGGACGGCAAAGTGACAACACAGACTCTCTAGCCTTAGTTGCAAAAGACAGAAAGTTTAATTCTTCCAGATCTTCTTTTATAGATAGTTCTGAGCAGGTCTGAAAAGGTAAAACTTTCATTGGCCATCAAACCAGCACATCACCATCACTGGACAGTTGGGAGCAACACCCCTTGACTGTTTCTTGCAAGAAAACAAGGAACAAACAGCACCTGCAGAGGTTGTTTTCCTTCTCCAAGGACTGTTTGGGTTCCTCCTTATGATTTCCCAGGCCAGAGTGAGAAAGTTGTGTACCTGACTTTCCCACAGGCTCAAGCTGATGCCTGAAGCCTAAAAATCTCTTATTTGACCACTGTCAGTTCCCACATAGCCCTGATGCTCAGCTGGGAGGGAGGCAAGTGAGTGGGATTACAGTGTGGTCATCTCTGCTCCTCCTGGCTCATCCCATTCCCTTTTGGGTGGCTCTGTAGCTGGACACATCAGGGAGCCAATTTGGTTTTAAAACAACAATTTCCCACCGTGTCCCAGAGGGTTTTTTTCGGCTGGACTGGGTGCCCCACCCAATCCAGCACAGGGTCAACCCCACTTACTGCAACTGGCCAGGAATGCGCAGCCAGAGCCACCTTGGCAACCTCTCCTGGTAATGAGGGGGCCAGAATCCACAGAATCATAGATTAGTTTGGGTTGGAAGGGATCCTTAGCCGTCACGTAGCCCAACCTGCCTGCCATGGGCAGGCACATCTTCAGCCAGATCTGCTTCATCTGACCTGACTGTGAATGTTTCCAGGGATGGCTGTTTGGGGGAGTGGGCAGGACCCTGCTCCCTGAGCAGCCCCCCAGTGCAGGGCAGCAAGGCTCAGTGCCCCACAAGCTTCCCCCTTCCCTGGGAGCCCTGATTCCTTCACAGACACGGCACACACCCTCCTCACCTGCATGAGGGGGGTTTGGTGCTCCAGAGCAGCTGCCCACACCTCCCCACACCTCCAGACCGTGACAGCATGCCAAGGAACCTGACCAAGCCACAGTGAGGAGTGCTGTGCTCCCAGAGCTGTGAGTGAATCTGGTGACAAGAGGAATAAATGGCACTTAGAAGCCAATTAGTGGGAAAGGTTTGCTTGCTCTAATCTGGTTTTGACACCCAACTAAAGTGTTTTTCCTCACTTACAAGGGTGACAGGCCCCTCATCACACGTCTGCTCACCCCTCTCCCCCAGCCTCCAAGCAAACTTCACCCCCTTATTTACAGACAGCAAATTAGATTAATTCCCTGGGGTCAGTCAGGTGCAAACTGGACATAGCTTGGATGTATAATAAATATAGTCAGAGATAAAGAAGAGTTTGAAAGGATAAATCATGCAGTCTTATTGGATTGGCTGAAAAATTCAGGGACCAAATTGTTTTCTCATGTTTAAAATTGCTTCTTAGCTACAACAATTAGGTTGTCTCTGCTTCAGCCTAAATTCTTTTACCCAAAACATTGTGAAAGTAAATGGACCCCTGCATTTGATGCCTTCTATTGTCAGAGTCTATTTGGAAAATCAGGACCAGTTTAATGCCAATTAAAAAAAAAAAAAACCAAACACAGAACACCATCAAAAAAGCAAAGCAGGCCTTAAAGAATAAAATGCAACTTCAGAATAACTAACAGCACCCAATAAACACTCTTGTGAGAAGTGAAGTAAACCTAGAGCTGATACTTGGCTTGAGGTACCAGCACAAAGCCTATTCTTATTCTCATTAACAAAAAATGCATTACAATGCATGATACAGAAAGCAAGGAGCTGGTTATTTTCCTCCTCTTATTTTTTTTTAAATGACAAGAAACCACTTCATGGCAACCAGAAAGGTTTGGGTAAGAATTTCTCCCATTTCTATATTTATCTGGAAAGAAATAACTAGTCTGGAGGAAGCAAGCAAAGATGTGAAGGAGCATTTCTAGGTAAGTGTACAAGGGTTGTAAACATAAGATTGCTCTGGACACACTTTTGAGTCCAAGATTTTTGTCAAAACATTTTCTGAGTAGCCTACAGATGTCTGGGGACAGAGTGGAAAGACCAGAATTGCAGAATAATGCTGTCACCCAGGAAAGGCAAACAATAAATGTATCATTTTGACCTTTTAGTGGTTGTGTCATGCACAACATGACACCCATCCCATCCTCATCCATCAGGTACCTGTGGCAAGACAAACATCCTTCAGCAGATAGGGCAGGTTCTGGGATTTGGCATCAGGCTGAGTCCATCCTGTCCCAGTTAACCAGTAACTGGGTGTGGGGTGGGTATTTACAATGGCTCTGTCAGCAGCTTCCTATGGATTTCTTGCTTTTTCCTACTCCATCCTTGCTCTGTATTCAGGGATCTTTCAGGACAATAGTTTACACACACTAAAAGTGAATTAAAAAAAAAAAAAAAGCAACAGTGACTTTGTGGCTATTTTATAATCCAAGTGAGCAGTCCCTGATGACCATCTTGTTAATGCACACTTATAAAATATATCACCCCTGCTTGGTGGATGTAAAATTAACACAGAGATTTGTGGGTTCTGGCAGTTGCTTCTTGCTCAGCAATGCTCATGGATCTTGTCACAAATATAAAATGTAGATTTTTTTTTCTTTTTTAATAAATATATAAATATTTCCAGCTTGGCAAAGTGATTAAAGATGGGGTATATCCATCTTCAACTATCCAAAGGTATAAAAATTAAAAAAGGGGAAATATTAGCAATAATTTACAGGGGGATGGGTCAGAAGACCCAGATATGATTATGGTTGTTAGCCTTTGGAAAAAAACCAAAAGTGTCCAGCCTGAAAAGTACTGGTCACCTGTGACTTTGGGAACATGAAGTAAGGATCTTTTCTTCTGGCAGAACACACACCCAGGAGCAGGATGGTGCTTCTGGCTGGGTGAAAGTGCTGCTGTGAGGAGAGAATTGCTCTATAATCCCCCAAATTAGTCCGAAAGAGAGAGAGAACAAAGATAATTACACAATAGATTAATAATATTTGAAGTCCTTTTGGTGATAACCTGGGAAATCAACGCAACCGCGGCTGATGAACACCCGTGTGGAGTTGCTGAGCAAAACTTCAGGGCACAAGGTGTGGATCCTGAGGCCCCAGATGAGCCACTGAGAATGGACTTGCTGCTGATACCTGTTGTAGTTGATAGCTTGAAATATATCTTTTCTCCTCTTTTAGTTGTGATTTCCCCCCCAGCTTCTCTTTCTCCTAATTGTTTACCTGGCATCAAGTTCCCATGGTTATTGAAGTTTCTCTCCTCAGCACCACGGCGAGAGGCCGGATAGAGTAAAGAGAAGACCCTGCTGGCATTTCCAGCTGCTTGAAGTTTCTTTAGCCCAGAAAAGCACGGGGTTGGGAGAAGAGAGACCCTTCTTTCCAACATGGAAGTTTGTAACTTTGTTTTTCCTGTCCCAGAATGCCTCTGAGCTATGGAAGCTGGGAGGGCATGCTTACCTTGCCTTCCCTTTCTTTCCCCCCTGTGTTGCCAGGAAAGCAGCCTCCCCCCTCTCTCCCCCTCTGCCCCTCTGTGGAGAATACTCCTACACCTTTGTGGGCATTTGAAGAAGTTGGTGTCTGTTATTTCTTATCTTGGTGTGTGTAACCTTGATTTGTAGAAAGTTTGTAAGATGTACTAACTGAGAAAAATAATTGGTTTTTTGATGTTCCCTCCCTCCGAGAAACCCTGTTAAAAGAAACCCCCCAGACCCCAAATCCTTGGTCTCTCATCCTTTGGATTCCCCTTCATAGAAATAAACTGTGGAATGCAAACCAGAGAGAGAATCCTCCCCTGATTTCTTTACTCGCTCTATAGACTTGGATTCTTGAAGAAAATCAGTGAACCCCACAAACATGTGCTGGCTCGAAACTCGAGTGAAGAGAAACCTCATCACTGAGCTAGCTGGGCCACTCAAGGAGATCGAGTCAGATACCCAGGCTGCTGATACCCAGGCTGCTGATACCCAGGCTGCTGACACCCACCCTGCTGATACCCACCCTGCTGATACCCACCCTGCTGACACCCACCCTGCTGATACCCACCCTGCTGATAGCCACCCTGCTGATACCCACCCTGCTGATACCCACCCTGCTGATACCCACCCTGCTGATACCCAGGCTGCTGATACCCACCCTGCTGATACCCAGGCTGCTGATACCCAGGCTGCTGATACCCACCCTGCTGATACCCAGGCTGCTGATACCCAGGCTGCTGATACCCAGGCTGCTGATACCCACCCTGCTGATACCCAGGCTGCTGATACCCAGGCTGCTGATACCCACCCTGCTGATACCCACCCTGCTGACACCCACCCTGCTGATACCCACCCTGCTGATACCCACCCTGCTGATACCCAGGCTGCTGATACCCAGGCTGCTGATACCCACCCTGCTGACACCCACCCTGCTGATACCCAGGCTGCTGATACCCACCCTGCTGACACCCACCCTGCTGATACCCACCCTGCTGATACCCACCCTGCTGATACCAACCCTGCTGATACCCACCCTGCTGATACCCACCCTGCTGATACCAACCCTGCTGATACCCACCCTGCTGATACCCACCCTGCTGATACCCACCCTGCTGATACCCACCCTGCTGATACCCAGGCTGATGATACCCACCCTGCTGATACCCACCCTGCTGATACCCAGGCTGATGATACCCACCCTGCTGATACCCAGGCTGATGATACCCACCCTGCTGATACCCACCCTGCTGACACCCACCCTGCTGATACCCAGGCTGCTGATACCCACCCTGCTGATACCCACCCTGCTGATACCCACCCTGCTGATACCCAGGCTGCTGATACCCACCCTGCTGATACCCAGGCTGCTGATACCCACCCTGCTGATACCCAGCCTGCTGATACCCATCCTGCTGATACCCACCCTCCTGATACCCACCCTGCTGATACCCAGGCTGATACCCACCCTGCTGATACCCACCCTGCTGATACCCAGGCTGTTGATACCCAGCCTGCTGATACCCAGGCTGATACCCACCCTGCTGATACCCAGCCTGCTGTGTGCATCCCCTGCCAGGAATCTGCCTGCAGCAGGTGACTGGCCTTGGCAGGGAGGGAAAACAGCGGCCCTGAACAACTCCTGGGAGAGCCTCTCTTAAATGCCTGCCATTCCTGCTTGTTCTCTGCCTCCCCTTTCAGCAAAAGAGCACAACTGTGCTGTCATTCCAGGGGATATTTATTAGACAACGGACAGCAAATCACTTTCATTATAGCAACCAAAGGCAAAGCCTCGGATGATGCGAAGATCTTTCAAGTTTCCCGGCAGCACTTCCAGAGGAAGAGAAAGCGAGTGTGGATTTAGTTTTGTTCTTTGCATCCTGTCATCCCTCAACATCCAAGGGTTTCAAGCTTACTGCAGTCGGACTGTTGAGGACCCCCACAGATTAACACGAAGCCAGGAGGCGGCAGGAGATGATCAGACGGCAACCTCGGAAAGAGCTGCTGAAAGGATCTTTTCATTTCACCGGGTGACAGACCCGATATGCTAATGGAAACAATGTCTGTGTCTGCTCCTGCCATTTCAAACCGCCTAAAGCTTCATTTCCCACGCAGGCACAACAAAAATAAAGTCCTCTTCAAAAAGGTGGCAGTGGCCTCCTTCAGACACGTTCGTTTTTTCATGAAAGGTAAATATGGCAGACAAAAGTAGCGATGCCAGCAGTTTGTTCCTGGGAAGTGGGGAAAAAGAATCATCACATGGTTTGTCTTTCCACCAGGCCAACTTCCTTTAGCAGCCTGAATGAGCAATTGGCCACTAGCCAGCTGTGGTGAATTTGTCCCATGTTTGCAAGATCAGTCGGTGAGCAAAGCTGTTTTCAGTTAATAAATATTTGATTTACAAGGTACAGTAAGTAATAAAAAGGGAAGGGAGTTTAGCTGCTGGGAGATTTGTTTAGCACTTTAGTGGGGATAACTAACAACCAGCTTTGGTTGTTTTTTTTCTCCTTCACATGGCCAATAGGCAACCAACTTTATCAGTCTTGCTGCATTACAACTGGTAGTGAGCAGAACTAACACACTGAGCAAAACAAGTGGACTGGGACATACCCCGTGCCTTGACAGAAAAACAGCTGAAGGGAACACTCTTAGATTCTCCTTTCTTCTTCTCTGCAAGTAACCTGTGATAAATATTGCATTTCTCAGTATCATTGGGAAAAATCAAAACTGTTTGATCCTTTCCATATGATATAGGTAGCTATATATGAGAGGGAGAAGGATATATAAAGTAGCAGGTACAGAACAGCCAGCAGCATTTTATCAAAGGAGAAAAGACCCCAGAAGACACCAATCAGCCAGCTACACAGTCCTGGGTATTTTGGATAGAGCTGCAAAACAAAGTGGGCACACACACAGAAAACAAGGGGAAGAAAAACATATGAAAGGGCTGTGTTTAAAAAAGAACCCCAAACCAGCTATGATAGAAGGGGTTTTTTTTATGTTTTAATTTCTTCCTAGAGTACAGAACCTCTAGGTGGGGATGTGGTAATGTGGGCAAGGCAGGGCAGAGAGCAGCAGGAGGCCTGAGGGGCAGTGCTGAGCACAGGTGAGCTCTGCATGCTGGAGGAGCAGAGACACTTCTGTTCTCAGTCTCTGGTGCACAGCAGCCCTCCCTCCTCCTCCTCCCTCCCTCCCGTGTGACAGTGGGCACATCACCGAGTCTGTCAGATCTCCAGCTCTCCCAGCTGGAAAAACACTGACTATCCTACCCACTGCTCAGGCACATCGGGTTGTTTCGTGCAGGCTCTGAAAGGGAATTTTGAGTTGAGTTGCAGTAACTGGAGAAGCGCAGAATGTGATTGCTGGAGTTGTGGCTGCTCATCGCAGATCAAGGGCTCCACCAGAAGAGGAAAAGCCTCCTTCCAGAGGCTCAGAACAGCAGAAAAGGTGTCCACACAGTCTCACCAGAAATACCACGAGCTGCTGATTTCTGGGATGCTCTCAGGAGCTTCTTCCCAGTTACTATCAGTAGGACAGAACAAAGCAAAAATTTTTCTCTGTCAAGCAGAAAATTCCTGAGCTCTAACTTCTCAGTCTGTTCAACTTTTCACTGTTTTGTACTGCTTTGCATCTGAGCCCAGAGATATTCCAGGGGTTTGCCTAGCAAGAACACAAAGCCATGCCTGGACAGCACAGATCTCTCCAAGCAGGCTCTGGAAAATCAGCCATTCCCTACCACACTGAGAGGTCTCAGCACCTGGAGAGGAGAACAAAAAGCATCCCTGGAACGCCCCACGCTGCTGTGGAGGACACTGGTGCTCTGGTAGGGGCTGAACAGCCCAGCTGAGTGACCCAGAGCCCCTCTCAGCCACGGAGGGAAGTCCGTGCTCACTTTTCTGCCAGCACAGAAAATCTGCCTTTAAATTCTGTCCCACGCTTCAGGAAAACTTCATGCCAGGAGTTTCATCAAAGCATATGCTTCTGCAAAAGAGCTTTAATGAATCAATGTTTCCTGACAAAAAATAGCTTTTGCCAGAAATCCTGTCCAGCTCCCCTATTCAGTTATCTATCTCTAAAGACCACAGTCCTCCATCTGCAAAACAAGGATAAGAATTTTACCTTATTTTTATGAAGCACATTAGGATCTAGGGGTGAGCAGCTCACAAAATAAAGAGCTATTAAAAACTGGTGCTTTCACAGGCGGATCTGAGAGCTGCCTCACTCTAAGATTGGACAATGGTATTTAAATGGGCCTGACAAAGCAGCAATTTTGGCACAAACAGGCCCACATTACATTATTTTAAGATATGCAGTCATTCCCCTGCAATTGGAGTCCAAGGATGATGCCAAGAGCTTTGGGGAAAGGAGGGAGCAGGAGGAGGGTGTATTTCTTTCATGTGTGCTTTACTTTTTAATAGCTGTTGGGATACCTGTTAAACTAAACAGCAATAGCTGTTTATTGTAATAACAGCAGCATTATAAAACTGATCAGCTCCATTTTCAGAAGCAGGCTGTGCCTCTGTTTGTTTTTCTGTTGAGGAGGGACGTGTCCCAGAGGATCTCCCTTTGGGAACCCCTGTCTCAGCATGAAATGAGTAACACGATTTATGTAGACACTGCCAGCTTCTTTCCCTCCTCAGACAGAAAATGGCTTTATCTAGTCAGGTAATGTCACAATAAAGTGGTACAGTAGAAATTTCATCACTGAGTGGTCTAAAAGAGACAGATCACCCAATCTGTATTTCCACAGGCAAACAACGTGCTGTGCTCAAATGGCAGCGAGCAGCAAAGAGAGAAGGGAAAAATCCCCAAACAACCACAACACCAAACTCCTGACGCTAAAACACAGATTTTTAAGCCAAATATTTTCATGAGGGGCCAATTATAGCAGTATCAAAGTGGGATAAATAGGAATGAAGACAATGCAATGTGCTGATCAGATTTAGAGAATCTATTAGATTTGCTTTTGGTGAGTTTTTCAAAACAATTCTTGATTTATCAACACACAGGGTTTGAGTTCAGAGGACAGGCCCCAGCTAACAGCATTCAGAAGGATGCTAGCATCTCTCCAGCACAGCTGCTCCTCTCCAGCTCAGAATGGGGCTTTTCCCAGTGTATTTGCACATGTAAAGATTATTATGGGGATTATTAATAGCTATTTTTTTTTAATAAAAGGGGAAACATAACCAAGTGGGCTTTTTTGCTATAATTCTTGCTTTTATAACATTTTTCCTGAGTCAGAGCCTGGTAGTGGGTACAAAGCTCCCTGCCCAGGCAATGCCCAGCAGTGTCACTAATCTTGCAGCTAACCTGGAGCATCTTTCTCATCTCTCTGTCTAAATAAAACACCATCACTTCCACGTCTTTGTGGTTTTCAATACCTGAATACAAAACCTCAGAAACAAGCTGCAGCCACATTAAATACATAATGTCAGTGTCACATCACTCATGATTTCAGCATAGAAGAGTTTCTCAGCCTAAGGAAAGCCCCAGTGGATGTAGTTTGAGGGAAAAGAACATCATGTATGAGGCAGTTGGCTTGGTCCACTTTTGCTGGAAAAGACCAATTAGTGCCTCAGAAAATAAGATCCTTCCAAAAAAATCCAGGCTTTTCTTGCAGCTCCTCTCAGTGGCTCTGTACCACATCACCAAAGAGGGATGGGGATGCAGGAACTGGTGATGGGATTTGGTAAATGAAGGGAAAGGAGGTGCCTCACCACCTACAGAGACTTTTACTTGTTTTCAGAGGTGTGAGAGCTTACAAGCTCCCCGCCCTCAAAAGCAAAAGCAGATATAAAACAAAATGATGTAAATCACTACTGTCTCAACTGATTTAGGCAGCTGTTGTTGCTGATGGTATTTTTGCATCTCAACATTCATGAATAAATTCCTTCATCTTAAACCTTATAAACATATAAGTTCATGAAAGAAACCCACATGACTCCTTTTATTTTTAGGAGACTGAATAAAATATTTATATTCCTCTGTGTCCCAAATATCAATTACTTCTTTCCACAAAAAAAAAAAAAGTATACATGCAACGTGATTAAAAATTTACCCTACTACAAAACAATATACAATTAACTCATACATTTCCAGCTTTCCTTGACAGACACATACTGCACACATCCACATCCATCCTGTTTAAACCACACACGCCATCAATTCAGCCTTTCAAATCTGACAGGTGAGTAAAAAATACAGCTATTATCAGACAATGCATCCACATGATCTCCTGACAGCTGCAAGCACACACTGGAAGAAGTCAGCATCCACTAATGTGTGTTGGATTGTTGGATACCAGTCTTTTTTTCCTAGGTTATAAGATTATCCTAAAGTGCTTTAGCTTTAGAATTAATTTTTAGAGGAATTTAGACAAACACAGATTCTGAAATGTCCATCTATTTTCTTCTTTCTTGTGGCAGCTTCCCTCTTCCAAAAAAAAGAATATCCAGCAAAACCCATTAAAACTTTCTCCCAGTAAAGCTTTCAATTTTTTTCTCTTCTGGAAGAAAGAACACAAAATTCAACAGCAACATTTGCTTTCATCACTGCAGTTTACATGTGAGAGATGAGAAAATTAAAACTTTACTTAGAAATGCTTTTTAAATGTCTCTGTAATCATCTTACAGTAACAGCCATGAAAATCAGTGGGATTAAAAAAAATTGAATAAAAAATACCTAGTTAAAGAACCCAATCCAATCAACAAATCCAACCAGGAAATCAATGCTCACAAAGCAGAAGCAGCACTGAAAAGATGTGTTGTTGTTGGTTTTTTTTAAAATCCTACATCACCTTCAAAATGTTTCTTTCTAGAAACTGTCCTCGATCTCTCTAAAAATTAGCTTTAGTGATATTTTAATATTCAGACCTTATGAGTCAAGAAAGG
The DNA here is from genome assembly GCF_030490865.1 of Poecile atricapillus. Taxonomy (NCBI): domain Eukaryota; kingdom Metazoa; phylum Chordata; class Aves; order Passeriformes; family Paridae; genus Poecile; species Poecile atricapillus. Next base: position 3,980,363 of record NC_081266.1, on the reverse strand, counting down.
CTGAAATCAATAATGAAATATGCACTGAAATGCCATTTATGAAGACCAGATCCTGCAGCAAAATACAACAACTAGCCAAAATTTATTTTCCAGCCCAGAAAACTAAGGGGTTATTCCAATTATTCTTTAAAATTAAGTAGCTGTGCTACAAGCAAGTGTCAGCTGGTTACACTTAAATCAGCATAAACCAATGTAGATCTTCTAATGTGGTAAATCTTTTAAAGAAGATTTTTCTTTGTACCAATAGGAAAGGGACCCTGCTGCATTCACATGAGACATATTGAAAAAGCTACTTTTTTAATATTTTTAGTAGCTACTTCTTAGTTTTTTTGTCTTCAAAAAGTGCTCAAACTTCCTAAAAGTAAAGATTTTGCTGGTTTTGGGTTTTTTTTTCAGATATTTAGTGACATCACCTCGCTAAGCTGAACCCCCAGGAAGGCCCCCATACTGCTCCTGTCATTTCTGTGGCCCCCCAAGATGTAATTTTTGCAGTTATAAGGCTCACTCCAACATTAGAGGAGCCACTCTCAAGCAGAGGAGAGCAGAAAAAAAAACAAAGAGAAAAGGAGAAAAAAAATTTTTGAGAAAGAAACTCCCCAAGTCTGTTTGGTGATCTGCATCCCCACAGCCACAGGGCATTTGTGGATTTAGTTCCTTAGCTGTGGATCTGCTGTGGCAATCATTTCCAAGATGAGAGGAACTGCCTGACCTGTTGGAAACGCCCCCTAAAGTGGAGAAAAGAAACATTAAAAAGCTGTTCAAGGCTCACAGTAGAAAGATTGCACAGATAAAAGTAAGGAATAAGTGAAACTTCTCAAGTTCTCTTGGGAGGTTGATTACACTCCTGTATTCAGTTTTGGAAGATGGTGAGGCTGTCTCCACTTCCCTATTTCTGGCTTCCTACAGCCTCTGCTAATATAAAATAGAAGGACTTCCCATCTGGATGGGTCTTCTGACAAGCAATAACAACATATGACTCGATGATTTCCAGCAGGAGCATGGAAGAATGCACAGTGGAGAAATGGATCTTGGAATTCAGCATTTTGGAACTTTTTTCCATTCTCAATTCCATGAAAAATTCATTTGTGCTATTAAAAACTGTTATGGCGGAAACCCAAAAACCCAAGCCAATTTCATAATGGGAGGCAATTAAGTTGATTGCTGAATGATAAACACCACATCTTTCTTCAATGGGATACTGTTTTTGAGTAAGCAAACTGCTTTTCTGTTCATGATTTTAAGAGAATGCATCACAAATCTCTCTCTCAAAAGTTCAATGGGAAGCAAACATTGATTAGAGTGTTCTTTAAAATCTCAGCCAATTAAAGAGCTTATATACCAATACTGGAGGCAGAAAAGAAAAAGCAAAGTTACTCTCATGCTAAAGTACAGGAATTAGGAAAAGTGCCTCTATGAATCCTGACCTGTATTTTTGCTTTCCAGGTGTCTACTCATTTTTAGAACGTCTTCCTCTGGAATCTGCAGGCTGATTTGAGACTGGAATGAGGGAGTTACTAAAAAAGAAATAATTATTGCTTTGCTTATACTTAAATGGCAAAGTTTATTTCCTAAGCAGGGCCACAAATGTGCTACAGAAGTTTATTGATTTATTCTCTTGGTCCAGCCTATGTGAACTGTATAGATTAAGATCCTTTATTCTGAAAGCAAAATCAACCCCATCAAGAATTGACTCTTCCAACCTAGGAGTTAACAGAGAACACAGAGAAATTTAGTGCTGGGGAAACCTGAAAAGAAAAATACAAGATTAAATCTGCAGTAGAGATCAGCTTTGAAAATAGTCAGGTAAGAGCTGGGGGAAATAATTATTTGCAGATTCCTAGATTTCGGGATTTTTCTGCTGCAATGAAATCATCAATGACAAAATGCCAGACCTTATTTTGGTTTGATCATAAAAACCTAAGTTTAGATTCCATCTTCTGTAAACCATATACATGACAGGTGAAATGTAGGAAATGTAAAAAACCCAAACCCAATAACAATAACAAACAAAACCTTATAGCAATGTTTGGACTTTATATGGTTGAAAAGTTCCACAGACCATACCATACAATGGAAAAGACCTCTTAGACCATCATGTCCAACCTTCAGGCACACCCTGATGCTCATAAATGATCAAGTCAAGCCAGGCAGCAGAATGAAACCAGGTATTAAACCCCAAAATGTGCAGTCATGATTCTCATGATCTGGAACAGACAACATTCACCAAGAGCTGAGAGGAAACTCAGATCACATGGAGTGATGTTTTCAAATAGCACAAGCTGGAGAAAAAGCTTTAGTTGGTTGGGATATGTGATATTCCTCTCTTGTTTCTCAGAATTCTGGTTTTATTGTTTCATAGGGCAGTGACAATTTCCCGAGGTTAGACGCTCTCCATCTGCTGTATTTGAACAATACACAGAGAAACCAACTCTGCACGTAATCTGAATCTTTGGACACACTGAGGAAAGCAACAATGACACTAAAAAAAGGTGAATATTCTTGGCAAGTTGCTCCTCCCTTCAACTCTCTTCTGTATAGGTGAGACACAGCATTGACCAAAAATAATACACCATTTAAAAAAAAAAAAAAAAAGCATTTTACACCGTTTCATTAGGGAAACCTAAGGCTTTTGATGCTTTGCTGTGTCAAGAGACAGGAGGAGCTCATTGAACGATGTATTAAAAAAGAAACTAAATAAGAAGTACTTTGTGAAGCCATGAATGTGGCAGGGACAGGGAAACAGTGCAAGCTACAATAACTCCTCTCAGAAAAGCCACGGTGTGCAGAAGCACCGGGTGATTAAAGCACAGCAGATTGCAAGGAAGGTATTCCAAGCCAGGAGCCCCAAAGCCTACACGAGGACAGGATCATTTTTAGAGCAATCTGAGAATGTTTTGTGGGAAATGCTGGCTTATCGTGTGCTGACAGCAGGGTCTGGGTGCTCAAGGTGATGTTTCACCAGAGCTGGATTTTCACAGGGTGCTGGGGACTCCTCCAGATCACACCTCCTAAAGGGCAGCCCAAAGGGACTGCAAGGTCCTGCCAGAGCCATGGAAGTGATCCCAGAATTTCCCCTCTCATTGCAGAGGTCAACTGGCTGGGGTGGATTTGAGGAAATCTGTACCTTCAGCAGCTCAACTCAGTCTTTGAGATCTCTCTCTCAAAAGACGTGCTTCAATTGCATTTATTCTAACCAAGTGCAATCCTCTGCAGGCTGCAGAGTTTCTCCTTAGGTTTCTATTTGGATAAAGACTGGGCTTAATTAATTTGTGAAGCTCTTAAAAGGCATACAGTCAGATAATTTAAAAAAAAAAAAAAGTGTGGCAGCCTGACATGACTCAGCAGTCAAATATTTTCATTCAGAGCCATTTAGCATTAAAATTCAAACAGATTCAGGTGCCGTTAGTTATTTATGAGGGAACGAATCTCAATTAAATATCCTTGATTTGTTCAGAATTCAAGTTAGAATGAAGTTTTTATTTCCTTTTAATTGCAAGCAAACAATATTAGTGCTGAAGGCAGACAAAACAGCGGTATTATCTTTATTCATTCACCATTATTACTAAAGAGTAACAAGAAAAAGCAGCAGAAGCCCCCCAAACCTCCATGTCTTCCTCCACCCCTCAAGATATCCTTTCTAATCCCATAAAAGCATCTGTCTATGATTTCAAGTGGAGTACCTGCTGTGCAGGATGCAATGCCAATCCAATTTGTGTGCAACAAAACCAAATGGGTTGAAATGAACTCTGCATTTTAAAGATGTTTTTGTTTAATCATTACCGTCACTCCTCTCTAATGAATACATTAATCAAGCAAAACTTCAAGCGCGAGCGGAAAGGCTCATCTCGAGAAACGAAAAAACAAACAACAAAAAAAAACCCAACAAACCCCCCCAACCTTCATGATATCCGCTGCTGCTGTCAGACACCCTACACTTCCCTTTGGCAGGGATTGAAAATGCGTTTTCCTGAGGGTTGTTGGGAGATGTGAAGTAGGAGCAGCAGAAGGAAGTGGAGGAGGAAACAGCTGAGCTGATTAATGGCCTGGGACACAGGATGTACAGCCCAGAGCTTTCCTGACACCCCCTCAGATGTCCAGAATCCCACTTTACTTTAAGGAAATATTAACAGCCTCCCCTGCAGTTAAAGGCCAGGTACATAATGTTTATTTGGACCTTTGAAATGCATTTATTTCAAAACTCAGTGTTGGGTAGGAACGATTCACCATGCGGAAGATTTCCAGCAGACAGCAAAAAGCGCAAGACTTTGGCCTAAGGACAAAGTGGTTTTTAAAAATTAGGCTTTGTTAATGCTCACTTCTGACATAAATTTAATCACACCCATTATTAGCTTACGATGTTCATCCATATTTTTGAGGTAGGTATTGAAGATGAATTTGCATGGGAAAATACCAGCAGGGAAGAGAAAAAGAGAGAACACCACGGCTTTTCCAGTCTGGTATTCCCACCATCTCCATCACCCAGGAAAAACGAAGGATTTGTTGAAATTTAGCCATCATGGTACACCAGAAAAAGCCAGTTATTCTGCAAATAAAGTGGAGGTAATCCAATATAATTTGCTTGAATGTCAAATGCATTTTAGTTGGTGTTTTTTTTTTTTCATTTATCTGAGTTTGCCTTGTTGAAACTGTCACACTCTTCCACAGAGATAAAATTTAAAATCCATTACTTCTTTCTTGCTGTTTTTGTACATCATATTTTTTCCAAATGATGGAAGCATTTTGGCTGGTCACTGCCACCGTGGTACCACGTGGGAAGAGAATTGCTGTACCAGAGTTGCAGCGTTCCTTCAAAGGCTTTGCTCCAGAGCTAGATCTTTTCCAGGAGGAATTATCATACTGCACTCCATTAAAGGATCATAAAACTTTTAAAGGCATTTTATGATTAGGCCAGTGACCTTTACTAGAATTTCTCCCGTGGCTTCCACAAATTTTATCTCAGTGTGGAAATGGTAAACAGCAGAGGAACAATCATACTGTTTAAATTAATTTGCAATTTGACAACAAAATAGAGGCAGTCTTTCCACTATTAGAGGAACTAAGAGAAATGTAGTAATATTACACAAGATTATAATTAAGTAATTTAAAAATAAGTTAATATTTTTATGTGCTCTGTCAGTCCCTGGAGTATTCCATACCTTTTTAAATATTTCTGAATAAAATGAGGGAGCGGATTTGACCCCACTGATACAGAGGAAAAAAAGACATTTTTCTGTTCTGATGCTAAAATCAGCTTATGCCATTTTTGGAGTTATCAAGAGAGCAAAGGACAGTTGGATCTTCTGCATGACAACAACAACAACAATATATATATATTCAGTTAATTTAAATTGATTAAACTTAAATTAACAAATTAAAGAAATATATATATATACATATAGTACGAATTTAGCAGGACAGGATAAGAAGCATCTCCCATCCTCTGATGGAAAGGTCTGGAATTCACAGTTATGCTATATTGTGACAACCACAGAACAGGTCTATTTTTATTTGTATATTTTAAAGTCTATCTTGTTCAGAATCATTCCAGAAAAAAAAAAACCCAAAAAACAACACTCAGTCGGGGAAAATGGGAGGTTCTGCTTCCAGGACGAGCAGGGGCTGAATCTGATCACTGCCAAGTTCAGAAAAGGGAAGGAGACAGCTCCTCTCAGCCTCATTACAGACGCCAGATGAACCAAGGTGCACATGCATTATGCATGAGGTAATTTGAAAAAGTTGTATAAAAAGTTTAAGTTGTGATTATTTGTCATCCCTTTTTAAAAAAAAAAAAATAAAAAAAGTTCCCTGTGACCACTAGCAATAACATTTATTTACCAGTTATTCCGGTGTTCTGCATTCAAAAGAATAGCTCATATTTCCTTTACTCTTTCTTCCAAATCCTCAATTTGAAAAGCAATTAAAAGATATCCCCAGATATTTGTCTGCGAGAGACTCAACTTCCTGATTTCTGTTGCTGATAGATACGAAGCAACATCACATAAGGGGAAGAAAAAGACGAGAGAAAACAAGTCATCCCAACCTTCTGTCAGACACTTTACAGCATAATGAGCTATGATGAAAAACAAGTCAAACGCTGAGAAAACAAGAAAGCTTGGAAATTTGATCTCCTTGACGGGATCGGGAGTAATTAATTATAACCCATGTGACCACTGGATGTCCCCACTGTTCCTGGAATGTGGCACAGGCACCAATTCCTTGGCAGCTCCAAAAAAATGACAAAGAGCCTGCACTGATGGTTCCTGCAGAAATCAAATTCCCAGCGCACGCAGAGACGCGCGGGGAGCAAAGCAGAGACCAGGGGAACAGCAGGTCTCACACACACTCAGAAACACTCTTTGAATCCAGCCTCCACCAGCTTCACTCGCTGCCTACTTGCTGGTTAATAATGCAGCAGAGGGTGAGGCTGGGGGACAGATCCTCAGAGGGAGCCAGGAGAGCAGAATTACTTCTGAGGAGATGTGAAGGGAGGCTGGATTAGAGCCCTGCGTGCCACGGGGCAGACAAAAAACACCCTTGTGCCATAACAGGTGAGAGGAAAGGTGAGCAGGAGCAGGGATGCCAGCACAAGGCCACTGAGAGCTGCCTGTCAAAAGCAGCCAAAAGAGCTGAAAAAACAAGGAGAACATCTGTAACGCCGTGGGAGGCTCTTCATATCAAAAGCTTCGAGGGCCCCGGTGGATGAAAGCTGGAGAAGGCAAAGGAAAACAAAAACAAACCCCAAAATACCCCAGGATGACTGCTTGTACACATCCTTCTTTTGAGGTCAGGTCATGAAAGGTTTAAGTTCATGTAAAGGTACAGAAGGCAACGAATTTTTATTTATTTTCAAGTGTGACAAAAAGCTATACCTAATTCTTCCATCAAAGAAGTGTCTCGCTTACTACGATAAAAAGGAAAGATCTCATCCTTTTTTTAAAGGAAAGGATTTCCTACAAATAGATTCTAAAACTATCTTCAAATCAACCACGTGCCTATTTTGTGGACTTAGAAAACTCAAGCTCTCATATGACTTATTTCACTCTTCTAATGAGAGGTTACACCACAAAAAGCCCCAGATCTGTCCCCACCTCCTGTCATTAGCACAGCTCCCTGATGTTAGATGTTGAACTACAAAGCTATGGAAAGGGCAGCAGTGGCTCAGACAAAATAATATCTGAAGAATGTGCACTCTGTAAAGGTGATGTGCAAGTTTATTCTCCCTCCTCCATCCAAAATCCCCTTCCTACTACTTGTAGAAGCCTGACCAGGGAAGTGGCTGGACCACAGCCAGCTTCACCTTGGGCTTCAAAGAGCAAGGCACCAAAACCCCAGGAGTAAAAGCACTAGCAGACAGAAATGTAAACTGAAAACAAGCTCCTGAATTGAACATTAAACTAGATCACACCAAACTGGCAATTAGGATTATGTTTAGCTATTGTTTGTATTCTGATTTGTTACAGAAGCTTTTGGGACAGAGGAAACACAGAAGTAAAGGGATCTCCTTCAGCCTGGGCTGCTCAAAGGGTTGATTCAGAAGGCTTTTGTGTTTTGTCCTTCATTTTCCCCCCCTCACACATTGTGTGAAAGGATGACTGGTCTGACACACTGTGGATATTCTTTTGTTCAGATTTCAGATGTTCACAAAACAGAGCTGCACTGAAAATGCAGCAGTTTTTAGGGGGAGAGCCATGGGGGAGGGAAGTACATGAATATATTTGAATAATAAACTAATTTGAGGATGTAATGGTTTGCAGTTAAATTAATTAGGCACTCTGACTTACTGGACAGTGTCTTCAAGCTTGTTCTACTTGTTTTGAAGTGATGCATATGTACAAATGTTCCAAAAAACCTCTGGATAGCTTCTGTTCCCTCCCTTTGATCTCATCTGTACCTTCAGATCAGTGAGTGACCATAATACAGGCACTTTGTATGAAAAATCAAATGGATAAAGTGATTTGCTGAGATTTCACAGTAATAATAACAAAAAGATATTGTTACCTGTTAGGCTGACTTCTGGTAGCCACCACTCTCTTTTGCAGCACGTTGTCTGACAGACAGAATTCATTGTGTACATCTCAGCCTTCCAAAAAGTAGAGTTACTATCATGGCTCTTCATCCAAAGATCTGAGATTGCTAAAAAAACGTCAGGGATGCTTTATGACAGCTGCTCAAATTCTGAGCAGCTTCTTTACAGCTTTTGGCTCTCAGAGAGGATAAGTAACATATCTAATCCTGATTACTTTCCCAGGGTTGAAAGGGAGACTGTGCACTCTCATTTTCAGACTCACTGTTGGAAAGCTGGTGCTCTGGCACCTCCTCCCTTCTCAAAACATTGCATCTCCACTTGAACCCAGGTTGAAGTCAAGTAAGAGGGCCCAGCCCTCTTCAGCACTCAGTTTTTTGCACCTTAACCAGGTGCTATAACTGAATAGACCTCAATTATTGCTAACTTGTAAACTTAGGAGAAAGTAGTAGCAAAAGCAATTGCAAGGGTTAAAATCCCTTGAGCCAAATATTTTGGACACAAAAATTCAAGATCCCATCCAGTCTCTTGGGCCTGCAGGCCAGAGGAGGAAGAGTTTAATTATACTTATGTAAGCAAAAGAGGGATTATTGAGGTATTGCTAAGGATCCTCTCCAGTGCCTCCACAGGAAAGGCTTTGCCCATGCAAGCCAATGACAATTGAATGCAAAAATATTAAATTATGCCCACAACAAAGAAAAACAATGACAAGACTTGGGCCAAGTTTAGTCATGCCTTTATTTTGTGGCATTTTTTTCCTTATCACAGTCATTAACTCAGCAGAGAAAAACTCGGTCCAGCATTGCTACACTGATCTCTGATTAATGTTTTAGCTAATCATCTGTGATATAAAAATTTGTGGCTGTGTAGTCCAGCCTCAAACACTCACACTGCCTTCCTAGAGCCCTGGTAAATCAGAACAAGGCTACACAGAAAATCCTGTCTTGCGCTAAGGAGTCTCACAAATTCAGTTTTGACTTTAATAAACAGATTGCTTCCTGAGTTGTTATTATTAGTGTGAGCTGGACAGCTTGAATTAGAGAATAATTTATTCCCTGTGCATTTCTAATTACAGAAAAGAGGTTCACTCACTGACACACTTGTCCGTCTTGTTCTTTCCTGTCTTTCAGGCATGGCTGATTGCAGCTAAATAGACAGACCAGCACAAACTGCATGAGAAACACAACTCTGTCAAAAAAGGACTGAAGTGTTACCATTAATTATTCTGGACCATGTGCTCATTTACAACAGATCTAACACGAGAAATATTCTCAGAGGTGTCAAACAGCCTCAGTTTCATAGGTGCATGGGGGTAGCACTGACTAAATGTTTGACTGACTGGTAGGATGTGACCTGCCAGAGACCCTTGAAGCTTGGGGATTTCATGTGCAATTTGTGTTTCAGCATTCAATAGATAATTTAAATTGGGCCACTCTCTCTGAGCATTTCTGAAGGATCTACATGCCTGAGCCTGTATCAGATCTGCACAAGTATCTAAAAAAACCCACAACAACCCCCCCCTGAAAAGCAGACAAACAAACTCAAAACACTTATGAACATCTGTGCAAGTGATTGTTTGGAATTCATTGCATCTTAAAGCTCGAAGAAAGTAAAAATGCCACTTACTATAGAATGTTGAAAGGTAGGTGCAACAATCACTGGGTGCATAGGAAGAGAGCTTGAAAATGCTAGCTGGGGGAAAAGAGCAAACCCCAAACCACCTTGATTTAGTCAACCCTTGCTACAACACAGGCTATTGTTTTAAATAATTGAGCAGAGAATAGTCCATTTCAGCCATTAATCAGATGATTCTTGACTTTGCAAAGTTTGTCCAGCTGGCTGATAATTCACATTTGAGCTGTCAAGAGAAGCAACACTAGATTTACTAATTTATACCCTTCATCTATTTAAGCCAGAACTACAAAAGCAGCCTTTTCTGGCAATTTTAATTTGTTTTAAAATAATAATAATACACAAATAGATAATTCAGGTGTGCCCTTACTGCCACTGTATTTAGTCTTTTTAACACCTGTGCAATCTAACAGACAAGTCCTTCCTCCACTCTCACATATTCCCATAAACATGAATTTCCTATCCCAAGGAGCAGCAATCAAAAGCTGCAAGGAATAAAGTAATACCATTTTCAAATGGCTAATAATCACCTCCCTCCCCTCTTCATACAGTTTGCTTTTCTCTGTCCTTGAAACTGTTTGCTGATTTTTGCAAGGCCTGCATAATTTCTCTACTTGTATCTCTGCAATGAAGTTTCTTCCTTAAAGTCAGACATTTCCTAGTTCTTTTTAACAGAATGTGTAAGGCTGCATAATATTTTTTGCTGTTAAGGTTTTACACAATATTCTCACCTTTAAAGTTTAGTTTACAAACAGCTTAAGTTTAAAGAGCATTTCCACTAAATGACAGCTCTTTATAACCAGTGACAAAGCTTGTTGAGGGGGTTTTCATCTGTCAGCATGATATTAAAATCTCTCAGGTTTTTCTCCTGAATACTTTAAAAGGGAACAATTTCAAGACAACAGCAAAACCCTATGAGCTAAGGTGAGGAAATTCAGAATTTCATGTAACTCTGGATTTGCTTTCAAGCAGAATCCTCTTGCAACCTTTTGGTCAACATTAATTTTGAATTAACAGTTTTTCTTGTTATGAAAGATTGCTCCATCCTGCCAGCTAAACAGGCAATATCTTCATGTCACAGTCATTGACCATGCAGAAAAACCAAAACAGATAACTCACTGTGACTTTTTATTGAGTGCTACTACTACCCCCAATCCCATGGCAATCCTGCTTCTGAACTTCACACAAAATGACAATAAAAGCATTCTGGGTCTGCTTTCAAAAGCTGCTTTTTAGCAGGCTACAAAGCAGGTAGGACAAACATCCACTGCTTTAAGGTTTGTTTTTGTGTTGATGTCCCCACTGACTCCTCCTGGACTATTGGGTTTTTCAGATTGTTTGCTAAGCGTTACAACTTTCAAAACATTTCTTCTGATCTGAAAGGAAAAAAGAATGTATATTTTTAAATAATAAAAAGAGAATCCAGAAAATATGCATAGCCCTGCATTCAGCTCCAACACTCTGCTGGGTATTGAAGATTCAGTTTCAAAACCTCTGCTCAAAGCTAAGCTGTGACAGTGCAACCACTTGAACAGGAGTTTCCCATCTGAGCAGAAAAGAAGCCAAAGCCTCAAAAACATAAAGCTAATATCTGCAATATTTTCTAAACTTGGGCATTTTCTCAGTAGTTAGATAGGAATGAGAATATTTTGCCTCTACATAAAATTGTGGTGATGTCATGGACTACTCCAATTCCTTTATATAAGCTGGGGAGAAAAAACAAACAAAAATTCAGCCTCAAGACAAAATAAACAAAGTGGGAAAAGATGTTGGTCCTGCAATATTTAAAAAGAAAAAAATTCTGCCGATTTTATTTTGGAAATAAAAAAAAAAAAAATCTATAAATTGTGTTTACAACTTGGTAGTCATAAGGTGTAATATCCAGTACTCTCTGGAGATGAAATATTTCTGAAACACTGAAAAATCCCTGTCAGAACAGCTTCTTTCACTCTTATTACCACTGAGTATTAGAACTGATTAAAGAGTCATCATCAATACTAGTAGATTTCACAAGTTTTAGATGTCAGCCTTCTCTGATTAATAGAAATCTATGTTTAAAGTTACAGACTGAAACCAGAATAATTTAAATAATTTTTATAATATAAATGATAACTTAATAATTTAATTTAAAATAATAATTTAAATAATTTAAAGCACAACATCACCAGAATATGACGTCTGTGGTGAGACTTCCTAGAGACCAGGTAGGAGAAAGAGGAAAAAGTAATTTTTATTCTATTCAGAACTGAGAAATCATGAGGAGACTTGTGAATTTCCTTTTTTTTTTCAGATGAAAAAAAAGCAGACTTCCAAAACATTCTCTGGAAGGCAGCTGCATTTGCCCTTGCCAGGACAAATCTAATACATGTTATAACAAACAGACACCAAGCTTCAGTTCAAAGCTTTAGTTCTGCAGTTCTACTCTATAATGCCACAAGGAAGGGATTCTCCTACCTCACAATTCCCACAGGAACTGAACAAGACTGATTTTCATGTCTAGTGGATCATGCACCTCTTTCTTCCATCCCTGGCAGAAAACAAGAGATTCTAGAAAATTTACAAGGATTTTCAAGGTGCGTCAAGAATTTTCAAGTAAAATCTTCCACTAAAAGAAGGGAAAAGAAATCCAACATCGAATGAGACAGCTCAGTTTAGTGCTGTAAAATTACCTCCAAGGTATTTTGATCAGACATTCTAAGAGTTCTCTACCAAAAAAAAAAAAAAAAAAATTAAAAAATTATAAATGTTATTCTTTTGTACTTAGCCATACTGACTGAAACAAGTTAAGTAACTTGCACAAGGATATTCAAAAGCCTGTGTAATTGTCTAATGTAGGTTTTACCTTCTGACTACCACTGCTGAGCCTTAACAACTCCCTCTTTCCTTCACAAAGCTGCAGGCTTCAGCAAACAAAGCATTCCTTATAGCTAATTGGTATTACATAGGAATTCAACTGCTCTTATTTACAAAACTACAGATTTATGTCAAGCAAAGCCAATTATGCCTAATGTTTAAACTATTGCAGGTGCTCAATGACATTGTTGCTAGGCAGTAGAAGTGAAATTGCTCTTTTAATGCATCTTGTTCCAACTGGGAGCATGTGTTTTATCATCAGTGCAAACTTAACAGATGGAGATCTTAATCCTCTCCATCGAGTTCTCTTCAGCCCCTCCCTCACACAAAATGGTGTCCCATACATTTAGACTTAACTGGGGTGGTCTCTGAGCTGTCTGGGACAGAACTCACATTTTGTTTTCTGTGTGTCCATGAATACAGTATAAAACAGACATTTAATCATCAAAAAGACACCCCCAAACTGTGTCAGCAGTAATCAGAAATACATCTGGCTATTCAAGGCTAGCAATGACCTTTGAGGAGCACAGCATCTACTCAGTTATAACCAGAGCTGCACAAAAAGCGACTTCTTCCCAAGCCAAGTCCAAATCTAGAGTCCTTTATACTAATTTCACTCTGTGCTGGGAGAACAGTCAGAAAATCTAGGCAGTAATCAAACAGAAAACTGAACTGGGATGTTTCTGGTCACTCCTCCTCTAGGAGGCAACTTTTTCCACAATACTTTTCAAAACTATAGAAACACGTGTATCCCAAATTTACTTTGTGCACAGCAATGCAGAATGGCAATGGGTGACCTCAAACACAAGCAATCAGATTCTAGTGCTTCGTTATCTCCCCAGAAAACTGCCATGGATCAACAAAAGAAGGCTCCCCTAATATTTTCCAGCTGTTTATTGCATCATTTTGTATGCACACACACATCCTTGTTTTTTTCTGTCCTCTAATTTTTTTTATGTAAAAAACCCACTAAGTTTTTCCAGAAGTGAAAAGCAGCTTCCTTCAAAGTAAAGGCCAAATCTTTGGAGCCCTTTATGCTGATTTCACTGTGTGCTGGCACGAGATTTACATAATTTAGGCAGTGCCCCGTATGTACAAAGGATTCCATCAGCTGGGAATGGAGTCCTAGATGCTGCAGCTCAGGAAAAATTCCTGTCTGTTGGTTTTAAGTGCTAAATTGCCCTGTCACAACAGTGAGATTGATTGATAGATTTTTGCATGTAGATTCCTCTGCTCCACCAAATGAACTAAGCCCAAATTCAGCAGCCAGCGCCCCCTTTTCTTCTGCCATCCATCTGAAAGGCCAAACTCTTTATTAAATCTGATAGAAGTGCTCTTCCTGTCCATGTGAAGAAGGCAGGGAGCTTTCAATATTCAACTCCTTGTCCCAAAGCCCATTTCTAAGGAAGTCCTATCCAAGGAGTTAACTGATCTTCTTTTTCTTGCAGAATTATCATCAGACAATTCAACTCAAATGGCTGCATTCTGTTATCTGCTGTCATCTATTCTCATGTTTCAGTTTCTGAAAAAGAGGAGAGGAATGAGGAGAAAAAGAAAATGAAAATGGTCTTGGGAAGTTTGAGGCCATTCAGCCTGGGCATGCAGCAGACTAAACATTTTACCTTAAAACAGTTAAGTTTCTTGTTCTTGATGTAAATGGTTCCAAACCACTGTTACATTTGCAGTTAAAAAAAAAAAAATTAAAAAAATTATCATTAGTTAATAAAAACATCAACAGCCCAATCATATTCATCTGCACAAAATTTAAATTTTACCCTTCCATTCTCCTTTTGTGTACAACTCTCAAAAATGCATTGAAAGAAATCACATCCCTCTGTCAAGCAGACTCCAACCATCATTTCTGCAGCTCTTCTACAAGGACAAAGGTTAAGTATCCAATAATTTCTCAGGAAAGAAACAAAGAGCTTTCATGGCTTAAACCTGAGTCTATTGCAGTACAAATACGATTTAGAAAATCATAACTTGCAAGCAAATAACTGCCAGGTGTCATGGATAAATTTACTCAAATATGTAGAAATTAGCCTGTCTCACAATTTCCAGTGCCCTCTGAGGAGAGGATCCTTCAGCCTTTTGCTGCCTCTCCTCTTACAGCCCCAGCTCCATCCCAGCTCATGCAGCCACTTTTGGAGAAATAGCCTGTCCCTTGCTGGGAGAGGGGATATTCATTATATTTTTCTCCCACTCCACAATGCCCAAGCTAAAGTTAGGGCATTAAGTGTGGTTAATGGTGCAGAAGAGATTTTCTTTCCCAGTTCTTGCACAGTTTCAGCTCACAAACTGTGTCACTTCAGTAGATTACATCATTTTAATGTAGCTTGTGCTGTGGTAGATCATTCCTCATATTTAGCAAGCATTCTGATTTAACCACCCCTCCTCTTTGAACATCTTGATATCAAGGTGCTTCTTTAATTTTTTTGGGTTCAATATGTTTCCTTATCACATAAAGACCCCACTTCTCTCATAGGTCTCAAAGTCTTCTAAAAAGAAATGTTAAGGGTTAGATTATCATCTCTTACAATAATAAAATCAGACAAGTTTGGGAGTGCTTAACACTGTCTAGATCTTTAAACTGGAAATACTAATAATTATTTCCCCCCACCTCCAGCTGCATCTACCCTTTCCCAATCTTCTCTTAATTCCCTTCACCCCTCTTCAGATGGGCTGCAATTAGTAATTTTGATGTTAATATATTCCAGTCTCCCCTTGTCCTGTTAGCAATTTCCTTTATATTATCTTTTTGGAAAGGCAAATCTCAGGGACTGATGCCTGTTATCTTCCTTCCAGCGTGTTTTTGGTAGATCTCAGGGCAATTTGCCAAGAGGGTGGATATGTTTGTGTCCATTTCACTGACAGGACCTTGCAGCACCTGGCTGGAGGCTGGGGAGGAGATCAGCAAGAGCCAAGAGCTGCTCACAAAGCTCCCAGCACTGCAGATATCAACAGCTAATTCCAGATTGCAAAATCACTTGTAAATTATACTACCACAAAGTCATTTTCTAAGCAAATGTCTGCAGGTTTATTAACTTTTGACCACTCCTAAGTACAAATATATGTGGATACCTATTTCCATATTAAGATTAAAAGCCTCTCTCTGCCAGCTGTGGCAAGCAGTGAGCTCTCCTTGGCCTCAGTGTGAATTATGACAGTGCAGCCTCCTTCAAGGCCAAATCCTATGAAGAATGCTATTTTGTCAACTTATAAATAACATTATTATTCAGCAGATAATTCATGGATACCAGGACATAGCTCCACTTAAGTGTGCTGGGTAATTTATCATTAGACAGCTGGTGGATAAAAAAAATCAAAATTTAGTCAAATGAGGGTGAAATTTTATCAGGTTTTCTCCACAGGAGACAAAATGGGAGAACTTTCCAGGACAGCATTATAATGCTTGATGGCTTTTTCATGCTTCAAGAGTTTTTCTCCAGGAAGAATTCTTCTGAATTCATTGGTGCAATCCTCATGCAGATTGTTGTATCTGGGGGAGATGATACAGAAAGAAAACAACAAAATAATCATCCTTTAAGGGATAAACCCACTGTTTATACACAATACTTTTGAAGTTGTAGTGCTTTCTGAATCCTGGATTTCAAGACAGCTAAAAAAGTAGGAAAATGCAAATACAGATTTTCCTAGGACCTTTCAGAATTTCAGGATGAGAAGAATCAAACTGGGTGCAGATGTTAATGATACCTGTACTGTGTCCTTTAAAAAAAATTCTAATAATTAACATGCTTTTTTCCCCTCAGAGAAATTTTATTGTATTTTTTCTTATTCCAAGTTTTAAAGACTGTTTTCTCCCCCGCCTAAATCAATGTTTATCTGAATAGTCCTCACTTTTTCCCTCCCCACTTAGAGAATTCTTATTCATCAAAAAATGAAACAAATTACAGTTGATTTCAAAATAACGTCTTTCTAGTAAGTCAAAACTTGTATTATTGAAAGATAAAGCACCTTGGTTCTGAAGTGAAATGCTGATTTGAAATAAACTTTTTTAAATATTTGCTTTTCTATTTTTATGAAAATTAGAGGTCAACAGATTCCTTAATAAAAATGTTAAGCTGTGGTGTGAATTTTTTTTTTTTTTTTAGTTTAAACCCATTTTATGGTAACATTTTGACAACTAAAATCTTTTCATTTTCAACAGTAAATGTTACAAATGAGAATTTCAATTTACAGAAGAATAAAATCCTATATGAGGACTAAAAAGTACACTCAGGAGAAATGTTTTTAGTTGTGATCCAGTTCACATCTAAGAGAACAGAATCATATTGGAATAACCAACAAGATACTAAACTTAGGTGCTGCAAAGATGGTGCTATATGTAATAGAAAATAAATTTGTTTTGTCAAGAGTTCTATGAGTGCACCACCCTTGGAAGTTTCCTGTTGCTCTCATCACATCCCTGCCTCATCAAGGTTGTGAAGGATTTCCACAGAGCTGCCTCCCAATCCCAAGACCCACTTTCACTTGACCCATCCCTCCCTCTTCTTGACTCCAAGGGTTACTTGTAGTGCTGTCAATAGAAAATTCACTGGGATTCCATGTCCTGGAGTTGTGAGTTCCTTGCATTTTACAGGCAAAATATAGGGATTAAACCTGGGCTTTATAGGTGGCATAAAAATTGCTTCTTGTGAGTGGGCTGAGAAATTCTCTTGTCTCCAGCAGGAAGTTTCTTTCCTCCCATGCTCAGTAGAGTATCAGAAAATATTTGGGGGCTGTTCTGCTGCAGCTGCTGCTGTCTCAGCACCCCTCTGCCCCACACAGCTCACTGGGACAGCAGCAAGGCTTTCTACAAATGGGTACAAAAGCAGGGGCAGTGGAGGTCAGCTCCATGGCCACTACAGCTTTGTGTGCCCATCTAAACTCCATGCCAAAGTATTTACACCCTTCTAGAAGGAATACGATGCTCTTCTTTCTTTAGAGTTTTTTTTTAATATTAATAAGACCCCTTAACTATTTAAGGTTTTAATGACATCAGTTTGTTTTAGCTCTTTTTAGCTATTTCTGCTGTGAAATCTCTCTCCACATATCATCTACTGCTACCAATTCTTTATTGCACTCTAGTCCACAGGTTTTACAAGAATTTCTACCTGCACCTACAAATGAAACATCATGTTTTCATTTCCTCACACGTACCTGTGTGCAATGGTCCAGAACCCCAGGGTGTTCACCATCATTAAGGAAGCCAAGAAGAAGAAGAATCTCTCCAATTTCCCTTCATGCAGCAAGTGTGGGAACCAGTTGCCTGGTGGAGCAGACATTTGCAGCAGAATTAGTTTGCCTTGCAGCACGAGACGTGGCTCATGTGGAAGACACGAAGATAACTCAGAGTGAGACACAATTCCCTGCAGCTTCTCTGACCTGTTGATACAGATTTCATTCTCACAACATCCTTGGGGGTTTTTAAGCCCACTCTTGCTCTGCAGACAGGCAGTAGATATCTAAAGAAACTACAGAACTTCCCTAATAAATCTGAAGTGCACTGGAAAACTTAATCCTGCACAGCTACTGCTGTAAAGACTGGACCATCTTCCATCTGAACTGCCCTGTGCTAAATCAAAGTCAACTGTGAAAATTTTAGGAAGAGCTAGAATTAAGGTGGGCTGTAGAAATCCTTTCTTGTATCTCTCATGCTTTGAAGAGTCTCTTTTTCATATAAACAATTAAAAAAAATATTTTTAAAACTCAAAATATTAAAAGCATTCACTCAGAGCCTTGGATGGTGCTCCAATACTAAGATACCATCTGACATTTTATTTTGCCTTTCTTTACAGCTGCCTTTAGCCATGAGCCTGTAAGTTGTCCTTTTCTTTCATTTAGTGTTTATTTACACAGATCAGACCTTTTCCAACCAAGGCTTTTGGCAATAGAGTCTGGGCCATTTTGGCACTTCATTTAGCAGAGAACAGAACACCTACATGCCCACAGAGACTTCCCTGTGTATTCCTGTGCACTCTTCAGTTTGTGGCTGCATTGCTTTCAGCACTGTTCACTGCAACCAGCCTGCAAACAAGCTCAGGTGACAATTAACCATCAAAGAAATCAAAATAGTTAAAAATAATAATAAAGCCCCAATCAGTCTGCAACTGAACACAATCAGTACCTGAAATGCCATAATCAACTTCAGCAAAACCACATCAAACCAAGGTGAAAAAAAAAAAGTTCCAGAATATCCAGAAGTTACAGAATATCAGAGACCTAAGCAGTGCTGTAATGACCATGTACATGATTTGGGAATCCAGGATATTTAGTGCCTTTGAAGAAGGCAGATAGACTGTCTTCATTAGCAATTAATGAAGAAATGCAGAGTGTGAAACAGCTGGTGCTGAGAATGTGATGTCCACACTCTCCACAGCCCAGGGGGTTTCACATCAGAGCACTTCCCATTAACAGCTGGAACATATCAGTCATGAGCTTATTTTTTTTTCTTGTTTAGTCCTCTCTAAAAAGAATTCAGTTGTTTTCACGCTCCAAGACCATTCTGTGATGTAAATCAGAGATTATTAGGAGATTTAGATTAAAAGCATAGCCCTGATCTGAACTATGCCAGCATCAGTGTGCCCAAAGCCACCTTTCTCTGCTTCATCAAAGTCTGGTATCAAATCCTGCCCATGTAAACAGTGTGGCTCTTCACCCCTTGGGTGAGCTAATGGGGAAAGAAGGATAACCAGCCTTCTTACCACAGCTGTATTGTAAAATCCTGATGGCCTTAACAGATTTTTTGGCCCCTAATGCCACTTTTACACACTGATTGTCATCCTTAGATTGTTCACATTTCTCTAATTAGAGACAAAGAGCAGTTCCACAGCACAGGAGAGACACCAGCCAAGGGATTACATCCTGCCAAACACACATTCATATATTTACATTTTTCTCTACATCTTAGAGCTATAAACACATTTCTTTTCAGAGCTGTTGCCTTTAGCTCTCCTGGGACTGACAGAACAACTGCCATCAGTTTTTCCTAAGGTCCTCCACAGTTCTCTCCAGCCCATGTTACTCTTTTTGCTTGTCACAGAGCAGCACCCACCACACTTCTGCCTGCTCCCTTCCTTTTGTAGCCTTATCTCAGAGCCAGGTTTAAAAACCTATCATCTAACACTGTAAAGCTGACTGAGCTCCTAGGTGCTGTAACTTCATTTTAGTAGCTTATAAACTTTTACTGTCATCATTCACAATCAGGTATTTTTTCAATCTGCATCCTCCAGGGGCCACTAGAAAGCAGAGACAGAGCACGTGGATGTGATGAAAGGGAAATCATGCACGGGGGTCTGTACTGCAGCTTGTCAAAGCAGAGTTCACACTGTCTGCCAGGTTATCCACCTTGGCTGGGCTAACCACAGGAGCATCCTAATGGAATGGCATTTACAGTGCAACCTGAACAGAAAAAAATATAATGAAAAAGTTAATAAAAACAATTTTATGGCTTCTGTGTTTCAAAGGTCCATTTGCACCATTCTCTGTCTTACCACTGGTAAAGGCACCAGAAAAAAGCACTGAAACTGGGGTTGGTTGGTTCTGTGAGGGTGGGATGGCAGTCTGGCAAGCAGATCTGGATTCTACTCCCACTTCACCATGGGCCTCCTCCATGGCCTGGGTCAAAGATCCTTGCTCTGTCTCCTCCCTGCTTCTTTTAGGAGTTGGTGTTTAAACAGTGAGGCCAGGATAATGACAGAGAGCCTTTGGAGGACCCAAAGGATCAACAGCACAGGCAGGGACAAAATCAGACAGGGTATGGTGAGGCCCCAGCTGCCACACTTTTTCTCTCAAGTTTGCTGCTCTGTCCAAAGCAAGATGTAGGATCGAGGCTTCCTTTTCCTCTCAGAGAGGGACAAAGTTTGTCAGGGGTAGGTTTTCCTCTACAGAGGGACAAGGATGGCAGCAGTCCTAAGGGTATCCAGACTATATCCTTCCATTTTCATCAGTGGATGCAGCAAAAATTAATACGACCATTTCCTACTTTCAGCCAAAAAAAAATTACTTCTCACTCTTTTTCCTTTCATTACTTTTCCTTTTAATTTTTGTTTTCCCCTCATGAAACAGGGGATAAACCTGGACTACATTTACATCTACTTATACTCACTTGACAGAGAATCCTCCCCTGTGGTTGCAGGAAGTCTTGAGAGAAGAGTCAACAGTGCTGAAACTTCACCCACGTGTTTCAGGCACCAAAACTCCCTTTAGATGCTCTCACCCCTGACCCCACTAACACCTCCCACAAGCTGTCTGCAGACTCCAGCACCCTCCACTGACTGCCTTTGGGGTTCATTCTCTCAGGATATTGCTCTCAGCCATGAACTTCAGGGACTCCCTGGGCCAGTTTTTTGGTTTTGCTGGAATTGGGCACTGCTGTGATTCCAAAAGTCCAGCACTTTCCCATCCTTGCCTCAGCATGCAACATGCTAACTATTCACTTTTCCCCAAAAGATACTGCCTTTGGGCTCTGTGCATCCTTTACTTTTCTGTGGAGATTGCCAACAGAAGTGGCAATTACAAGGTTGGTTTGTCACACAGATAATTCACTCACTGGGAATTAACTTTCCTCAACAAGCTCCTGATTTCCATTTTTATTCCAACAATAGAAACACTTAGCAGCATGAATCACCACAAAGAAACAGAAGTTTCCTTTAGGTGCATTATTTTAAATAGACTTTCTCTGCTGGTTAGAGGAGGATTGGTTATGTATTTTATGGCAAATTTAGAACAAGTTAGAAAATGAAGCCTAGGCAGAGTTGGTTCCTCATGTCTGCTCTATAGTCATGGAAAAGAAGTACCTGGGAAACTTACACTGATATTTTGGAGTCTTATCAATTTTGCATCAAAATTACTCAGTTCAAGAAGAAGGAATAATTTACAATACCAAGAGGAAACAACAGATCCTACCAAAACAGGCAGAGCTGGAGGTGAAGCAGAGATTAGGACAGCTTTAAGGACAAAAACTTTCCTGGGCTGTTTCTGGTGGGTGACTGACAGCAAGGAGCTGCTGGCAACTCCAGCCATTGAACAAAACCTGAAAAGGGCCAGTCTTTGACAAATATTAGCACACACAGCAAATCTGCTGCTGTGGTGGCACCCTCAGAGGGCTCAAGGGGAAGTTGCACAGGGATTTTTCACTGAATAACACCGTCCTATTTTATTATGAGGGAAACCTTGAAGAAAGAACAAGAAAGTCACATGCCAGGAGTTACTCTATCCTGTACCATTCCTGCATTTTTGCAGCTATTCTGCAACTTATGCTGTGATTGTAGAGAAAAATTAATTCTTATTTAAAAAAAAAAAGGTTTGTAATGCCTTCCTTCATTTCATCAACTTAGTGGGCATATATTCAGTGTTTAATCATATCCAAATTAAAGTCTCACTCTGCCTCTAATCCCTATTAGCTAAGTAGGCACCAGTGGCCACCACCATCTGGACTGCAAGAAATATCCTTTAGCTTTATCATCTTTGGTATTTAGAATCACACAAGACTAAAATGATAAAAAGAACCAAAAAACCCTACCTAAAACAAAATTAAAAAAAACCCAAACTCAAATCACAACCCCCCTAGCGATTCTCTAAATACAAGCAGGAAAACTGTGTCTGGGACAGTTTCCTTCCTCTGACCTTTTATTTTTATTTCCTTCTTTCATATTTATATTAATATTTTTGGAGAAATATATTCTGAAATGATTGGCATAAGAGGACAGGTTTTGTCTTGCATCTTCTTCCGTTAAAATGTTAGGAGAGGTAAGAGATCCAAAAGAAAGCAGTTTCCCAGCTTGTACTGAAAATATCACTGTCACCCATCATCTGTTTGCACTCGTCAGATTTTTTAAAAAAAGTCTTATTTTATCATATTCACACCATCCTCCATAGATGCGTTAAAAATGATTAATGCAGCTTTGACTGTGACTGATATCTGATCAACTTTGCCAATAAAAACCCAAATAAAATTCTAAACGAGCGACATAAAGTAGGATATAAAAACGTTTAAATTTTGTCAACACCCTCTGTGCTTCAACACTTCAAAATCCTCAGTGGAGGATCTACTTCAGTGCAGGAACATGGAAAACATGGGCTCACTGCTCAGAGATGGGAGAACCAGAAATAGTCTTGGCTCAGGTTTTAGTGAAACAAGAATCATGGGACAAGACAAAAACATTCATAGCCCAAGAGTCACTCACTAAGCCTTGTTAAATCTTACAGAACCATTTCATCTATCAAGAGACTATCTTTGCAGCAAAAGAGAAAGGACTTGCTCTTCCAATATAAATAAATTAGGAAATTATCTGAGCCTTTTTTTAAGGAAGGAAAAAAAAAAAAAAAAAAAGAATTCTGGTTGGTTTGCTTTACTCCCAGTTTCATAAATTGTCCAGGCACTGAATATTTACAAGCTCTTTAAACAGATCTAAAAAAAAAAAATAAAAAAATTTAAAAAAAGCTTAATTTGTGTCATTGGACTCTAATTTGACTTGAGAGGCCACAAATTTGTTCCTTACAGCAACCATCTTTAAGGGGTTCATTAGGCAACCACTAGGTTTTAATAAATTTTGAAAAATATTATTTTTCTGATTGTTATGAGCATCAAAGTCCACTGTAAGAAGCACAGTTGGAAGAAACACAGATGGAACAAAAAAAAAGTATGCATAACATTTCCTACCAAATTAGGAGAAAACCAAAACTGAGCCTAAAATGCATTTTTTGTTTTGCTATAGTGTATCCCCACCTACAAAAGTCTGATCCTAAACCTACTCTGACTTAGGAGTCAGCAGGAGAACAGGCTGGCACGAGCAGGGCAGTGATATAACACAAATGAGCTTACAGGAATATCAGCATCATTTGCAAGCTGTGAATTGAGTGAATTGTGGTAACTTGGAATTATTCATCTTATTCAAGCAAGGAACAGAGGGAAAGAGATACCCAGCGAGATCCCAATTATTTTTAAAAATAAAAATAAATAAAAATAAAAATAAAAAGTGAGAGCCCACTAATATGTTGTTTACATATTAATAGGGCAAGTAATCTCTAACACTCTTCTAGCTAAAGCAACAGAGCAATCACCAAGCATTTTTCACTTTATTTTCCCTGAAGCTTTTCAGGTTTTGCAGAGGACATTTGCTGCTTAGCAGTAGTCATTCCCATTACAGCACCTTCATCTGAATACAGACTGTCACTGATTCCCTTGGAAATTTCAGAGTGACTTCTGCTCAGGATAATGGTGCAGTCAAATCCCACCTACAGGAACAGCAGGTCTGACAAAGTTAAACAAAGACATAAGTTACAGCTTGGGAAAAAGAAATAAAGAAAAGCTAAGCTGAGAAGTTTGCCACCCAACTTTCTAAGAGTGAGGAATATTTAAGACAGGAAACTTTTCAGTTTGCACAAGAATCCTGAGTGAAAGGGGTTAGGATGTGGCAACTGCAGTCTGTGGAGAATTTAGAGTTCAGCCTTTTTGGTCTCAGCCAGGATAAAAAACTCACAATATCTCCGTTCAAACAGTATTTCTGGCGAGAAAAGAACGTTTGCTTTTTTGAATCAATTAAATGATTTCATACAGACTCACGGAAAAAGGATGAATCACCTTGATAGAAAACCAGACAAAAATCCACTGAATTGCAAATCAAATGCAAAAATTTGTATCCTCTACCACAGAGTACAGAAATACTCTGTAAAGAAATTAATTACATAGCAGTGACACAACACAGGCAAAATATTTTGGTGCTGACATTATGCTTAATTATTTTGCAATTATTTAATTATTTCCAAAGTCAAGTTGCAGTAAAATATGTCAGTTTTAACAAGTATTTCAATCTCATAAAAATTAATAGTTTCCATACTTTGGAGGGGAAAGAAAAAATCATCAACACAGTCTGTCTTAAACTGTTTGTTTCATTTACCCCATATTACACTGAACTCACAATAATGAAAAACATTTTCCACTGGGGGATATTCAAGGAGCTCAGTTCTCCACACTGGATAGCTTGGTGTTTAATAGTTCTTTGCCTGATTCATTTGTGTAAACATTCCTGCTTTTTACTCATCTCCAGGTGATGTTTTATACCTTGTCATAAAATTTTAATTGAATTTTTAACTTAAAAACAGGACTGCGTGTCAAAGCATCATTTGTTTGTTCAGATCTTGCGAGTAGGAATAAAAATTTCTTGTCACACTTTCAAGACACCCACTTCTGCTTGTTTTTAAATGACATGATTCTGTACATAGGAAAGAGAAGAGCCCAAAACTTTAACCCTGAGCTGTTACAACATCCTGCAGCCGTGGCAATTGCAGTGGTGTCATGCATTGGGGCCAGCTCCCTGTGACAGTTCCACCAGAGCTTGTTGGTGGCATCTTTAGAAATATTCCTTCAGCAAGCAAGAATATTTCAAATTTGTGAACAAAGGGATGGATCCCTGTCCCTCAGTTTGAGAACTCAAGCACTTTACTTGTTAAATTTACTTGTGAAACAAGACTGTTCTGAACCTGAATCTGAACAAAGATTCATTAGCAAAGAGAAAATGACTTTAAGAAGTTCCTGGCTTATCTTGAAAGTCAGTAACCCAGGAACTACTCCAGAGCTTCCACTAAATACACCTCAACTGAATCTGCAATAACTCCTTTGAAACAGGAAGGTTTCTGGGAATTGCAGCATTCATCTGCCAAAGGGCAAGCCCACAGTGAGACTGGATTGTCACAGAATCTGACTCTTCCAAAAACTGGCTGAAGTCAGAGGGAACCACTGATTCCACAGGAAGGAATATTCTCCATTCTTTAAAGCACAGATCTTGCTCTCGAGGCCAGAGGCTTCCATGGAAGTGTGAATAACAGGAGTGTACTTCTCCAGGAGCACAGAAAGGTGCTCCCTAGACAATTTATTTTCAGTCTTCCAGAACAGAAGTAGAGAGATTGGACAGGAGGACTTCCTGCAAGATGCCATCCTCTAATTACTCTGACTATCAAAACTAAGATGACTCATTAAAATTGGATGAATACAGCTGGAAGGCTATTTCCTATCTTAATTCCATCTTAATTGTGAGAGCAAATCAATAAAACTTTGGCATCCCTTTTAATTCTGCTGCCTGATTCTCCAGATCAATAATATTAGAAAACTGCTCAGGAACACCCATCATGAGCATCCTCTTACCTTGAGTGCCTGTGTGGGCTGTCTGAACAAAGAGAGCTCCCAAAAAGCAGCCAGCTCCATTAAAGAGAGCTAAAAAATGCATGGAAATCCCTCTCATTCTTTCAGGCACAAGCTGGAATGAAAGTAAGGAACCTTAGGGAGAAAGCAGACACAGTTACAAGTTAAAATTAAGTCAAAAAAGCAAAAGAGAAGGGAGATGATACCATCTAAATGATGGTAGAACATAGATAACACAGAAAAAAAATTAAAGCATGGCTATTAGTGAATTTATGTATTTTATATAGAGAATGTGCTTGCTGCAGAAGAGCAATCAGATGTACCCTATAACATGTTAATATGTACCCTATAACAAAGCATTATCCAAACTGCTTAAATGAATATCTGTAATAAACTACCCACATACAGCTACCCATATTCCACAAGTACAGACAGATCTTTCACCCAGACATTTGCTCACACCTTTTAAAGCCTCAGGCATGAGCAGAGAAACACCAGCACAGTCAGTGAGCATGAAGACAATGGATGTGCTATTAACTGCAGAGCAGCAGGAACTTCTACCTCAGAGCCAGTGCAACACAGCCATTAGGAAATATTTCCAAAAATCTAGAACTCTGCCTTAATTTGGACAGTTAGCTTGCTTTACCTTCAGGCTGGACAACACTCTCATTCCCTGGAGTGCAACCCCCAGGCTCACTGGCTCATTTTTAGGACCTCATTCTTCACTTTCTTGCCAGAAGGCTAAACCAGAAGCAGCAACAGCTTTGGTGGAGAGGGGAATCTGTAGCATGCTGCTGTAGCATGGATGACTATAAATAATCCCACCAGCTGTAATTTGGCTGTAACAGCAAGACTTCATGATTGCTGTTCTTTTTGTGCAATTTTCACCCATCTTCAAAAACTTTTGTTTCCTAATTTTGCTCCTTGAGTTCTCCTCCACACTTTTTCTCCCAAGCTCAGTCTCCCCACCTGCTTTATTAGTTGAATTAGAATGACCTCCAGCTTGAAAAACTTGATAGCAGAGGATCCTATTTGGATGCTGAGTTGCTGAAACACCTCTGAATACAAATGAAACTTTACAATCACCATCGTTCCCCATTTTTAATTTGGATGTCCAAATGAGAGCTTTGAAGACATATCAAAAAAATACCACAGACAGTGTTTTCTCCCTCACTCCTCACAGGACCCAGAAGCCTGAGGGCAAAAGAAAGCAGGTGAGCCTGGGACACCATCTGTAGATTCAACAGTCTGAAGCATTGTACAGCTAACTTGAGACACTAAAATGCTTAAAAGTTTCTGGTTGTTCCTCCCTTCTAATAGCAGGGGTACAAAACATGCATCTTGGTCAAATTCAGCCTGGGTAATTGCATCCTACTTACCTAAATTACCCCTGCTGTTTCAATAGCCTGCTCCAAGCCTCCCTTTCCCCACGGTGCTGCTGGCAGCTATGAAACAGCTGCTGCATTTCCCCCTGGAGACTGCTGCATTTCATCAGTGGGCAAAGCCAGCCCCAATACATCCTCTCACTAACAGAGCTGTAGATTCCTGGTTTAAACCAAGCTAGGCTTGCAAATTCAGCCTGCCAAAGGCTAGTGAGAACTCTGTGGCACTGCGAAGGAGAGTAGTGCTGTTGTTTTATTTTATTTTTAAGACTTCCTTAGGGGCAGATATTACTCTAAGAGATGCTCATGCCACCTGAAGCAGATAATTATTCAAAACTCCTATCAAGAAGATAGTGAAATATGTTGTATAAACACAGTTCTAAGTAACAGGGACCAAATTATAGAATAGCTTGGGCTGAAAAGGACTTTTAAAGGTCAGCCAGTTCCAACCCCACTGCTATGGGCAAAGAAACCTTTCACTAAATAAAGCTATTGAGAGCCCAACCTGTCCTTGAGCGCTGCCAGGGAAAGGGGGATCAGCTTCTCTGGGTAACCTGTGCCAGAGCCTCACCACCCCCACAGGAAACAATCTCCTCCTGATATCTAATCTAAACCTACTCTCAGTCTGAAGCTGTTCCCCTTTGTCCTGTCACTACATGCCCTTGTAAATAATCTGTAGGCTCTTGTCAGGTACTGAAATGACACAATTAGGTCACCTTGAAGCCTTCTCTTTTCCAGGATGAACAACCTCAGTAAGAGAGGTCCTAATGAAGACAAAGAGTTCAATGTGCCAAATTTAACTTCTCTAACCAAGCTCTTCAGAAATTAGATATCTCCTTTCTTCCCCCTGCTTAAAAGAGTGACCATTTACCTCTTCAGCTTGGATCATGTACTTTCAGGTCCAGTAAATTATTATGATAATTGAATTTGACCTTCTGCATAAGAAAGGCAGTGAAATGTCAGGAAGGGTGAGACAACTCTGCAAGTGTCTAGGCTGTCACTGACATCCACTGGGATTCACCAAAGGGTTCCTGAACAGCAATTCAGTCCAAATTGAAGAAGAAATCCAGAGCTCAGTTCAGAAGCCTGAATGCAGAGCTTGAGGGCTGCTGGAGAGGATTCAGGAGACCTCAGCCACCTGATACAGTGCAAGACCTGGGGGAAAACCAGGCTCTTCTCCAGCAGCAGCTGGGAGAGCTGTAGAGAACCTGCTTGTCCTGCCTGCACAGCCAAGACACTCCCTGACAAACTGAGCCAGACACCAATTTGTGGGCAAACAAATGGAGGTCTTCTTCCCCATCCACTACAGCCACATCCTATTTTAGGCACCTCCCTCTAGCTTTTTACCTGCAGGTCTCCTGTTCAGACTTAGTCCCAATTTAGCTGGGGTCTTAAGTCACACCTCTCACTGCAGCTCTAAGCAGGATGTTTAATCTCTGCCTAAATGGGGAAGGACAGCTTTTCTTCCTAAGAAATTCTAACCACAATCCCTTAAAAAAGATCTTAAAAAAAAAAAAAGGGAAGAAAACCTCTAAGATGGAGTTTTATTTCTTTTCTAAAGGCTAATGTAATCTTCCAGTCATTGGACTCCAGTTGTGTCCCATTGTGCTAGATTAAAAGGCCTTATTCTACCAGCAATATTCTTCTCATGCTTTTGCATGAGAAGACTGTAAGCAAGTCACCTCCTAACCTTTTTTTTTGTTAAGCTAAACAGAGAGGGTCACAGTTTTCAGTTACACTTAGCCTGTAACCTAGAAACCAAATTACCTGCCTAGAAACCTGTCGCAGTTAAGTACTTGAGAGCTATCAGATGAAGAGGCATTATGAAAGTGCTAAGTATTTAAAACTAGGGAAAATTACCTTTTTAGTGACAGACTGTGACCCACAGCTCTCAGTAGTCTCAGAGTATAAGAATGAAGCTGAGACACTGAAGTTATTTCCTGCTCTTAAATAAAAACCTGAACATTTCTGGGGTTGTACTGGAACAAGAGACATTCAACCCATAGAATTAAATACCTGCAGAGATCAGCCAGTCAATTACTTTATCTGTGTCTCAAAGTGAATGTTGCTTAGATTATTTTTATAATACTTTTTTTTTTAAAATCTCTGCAAGGTAAAACACTGGTAAGCACTCTAAATGCTCCTCAGAAGAAAATAAGCCTTAAAAATGTCAGTGTAGACAAAGAAAAGTAAATTACAGAAAGCAGAAGAGGTTCAGACTCACAATCAAGAGTATGACTACAAAATGTGTGGATGGCAGGCACAAGCTGAGCGCTGAAAAACAGGAGTGTTTATCTCTGGCTCCATGTCACAAGCTGTGATGTGATGATCTGTGGAGGATCTCATGGCTCCTGATTGGAGCACTCACAAAAACCTTGCAGCTGCCTACACCATTCTCTAGGTTAACCTGTCACTGTTACCTGCCCACATATGCTCTGTGCCAGTGAAAAACATGTAATAATTCTATTAGCTGGGACCAAAAAGAAAAGGTGTTCAATTGCTTTACCTTGCTCTGACTGTGGCCTTTAAGGTGGTCACAGAGTACAACCATGGCTCAGCTCTCACATGCGTTTTTATTCCATCTCAATAAAATCATCACAGGAGAGTTCAGGTCAGAAGGGGCCTTGTGAGCTCCTCCAGCCCAGCCCCTGCCTGAAGATGCTTCAGCTTCATCACCAAAGAGGGGATTGTGTCCCCAGGGACCTGACTGGACTGTGCTCCCTCCTTCCAGTTAGTCTGGAACATCACTGCTGGTCCTGAGTTACAGCCAGCAAGACAAATCACGCTTCTCTGAAGCAGGTAAAGCACAGATCTCTGCTCATTAAGCCCGTGGAAGAGAGCCAGGGATAAAATATCAGATGACAGTAATTATTTTTAGGAAGCTGATATAGTTCTCTGAGAATCAGGAGACCTATTTGCTTTTACTTACAGGAGGGAGTTACCAAGGCTTCAGCCACTCCGAGCAGGATGTACTGAGGAGCCAAGTGGAAGCAGGGCATGGAGGAGACCAGGAGAACCTCCTCAGAGAGAGTCTGCTCCACCTGAGGGAAGTGCTTTCGGTGCATCTCAGAGAAGCCAGCAACCATCACAGAAAGTGCAGCACATAAGTGACCTACAACTGGGTAAAGAGCACAGAGAGCACTCACCAAAATTGTAGTTACAGGACCACCATGTGTTTAGAGCCAGGCAAACTCCTAGGAAATGCAAAAGAAGCTTCCTACCCCCACCCCAAATCACTTTTTCTGAACACCTAAACATGAATAAAGAGTATTTGCTATGTGTGTATGGCAAATATGGCAAAAGGACAACAGCTCAGTCCAGAGATGGTTTCAGAGTTCAGAATAAATGAGAGAGAAAAAGCTTTTCTGAAAACCAAAGTCACAAATGATTTTTTACTATTTTTTGAAGATTGAGGGAGAAAAGGAAGGAGAAAAGAAAGAAGGAAATGTCCTTCCAGATAGTACAAGAGAAAGGGTAGGAACAAAACTACCAGGCAGCAGGAAATTCTTCCAAAACTCAGATGGGTTATAACTACACACTTCACTCATTGCACAGAGGATACTATTAAAATGTTATTTTATATATTTTGTTGTTGGCAGTATGAAATGGTTGTATCTTCTCAGAAAAGAAAACCACAAAGAAAGCAAAGTTTCCAAGTGAATCTGAATTATCCATACCCCTCATGGTTTGAGCTCCCATTGATTTTGACTAAAATTCTGATTTGCCAGCATTTCTAAGTCATAGTGGGAGGAGAATTTGGTAGCTTTTGACAGTTTTGGCTCAAATGCTTGGACCAAGCCTTCATGACTGGTAATTGCTACACTCATTAGATTGGACATCAACAGCCAAAAGCTTTTGCTTCATATTATATATATTTAACATACATACACTTTGTTTTTTTTAGTGTCAGGAGAGCAGAGATGAAGAGCTCCTATAGCTAAGTGGCCTTAGCCTTGTTGTGTTTCTTCCCTCAGCACCAAACTCTCACCCCCTTCCTCCAGCACAGTTTTCTTGTGTGTTCACAGCTTTAAATATCCTACCTCCCCTGCCCAACCTGAGCTTTTTGGAAGCTGTTTTGCTGTTTAGGCTCCTCTAGTGCTTAATGAGAATATCAATGAATTATTGCTTGAAAATTGATGACAGGAGGGAATTCAACAGCATTTTCTGGCCAATGCACCTTATCAAAGCCAGGTATAAAGCCCTCAAGGAGCTTCTTGTAGTCATCCAAAGCAAGAGTTCTCCTAGTGAAAAATTATGTTGGTACTAAAGAAGCCCCCAGCAGTTCAGTATTCCTAACAGTGCAACAAACTTGAAGCATTTTCCTTTACTAAAAGCCAATACATTTCTGAAAAAGTAACCTCTGGGTGCCCAAAAATTTCAACTTTTTTTCTCAAGATTTTATGTGGCAGGGGAAGAAACCAAGAGCCTTGGAGATTAGGTTTTCATTTTTATTCTTCTCCCTTCAATCCTCCTTAAAACAAGGGGCTTGGAATGAGTGTCTGAGGCATTGGTTTCATAGGAGAACAAGCTATTTCAGTAATATTTAGGGGTGATTCTGGGACAAGGTTCTTTATATTATCCAGAGACTAAGGTTGTATTGGACCTCTATGAATAAACCAACAACTATAGAGAGAACAACAAATTACAGTTTTTATGTAGACCCTTAATACAGAGCAATCAGATATTTCAGTTGTCTAATATGGTTCATCCTTGAAAACTGTTATTCTTAACTTGCTGAAAATTTCCAGAAAACTATTTAAATGTCTTCTTCTTCTTACAGGAGTTGAATTAAAATATAGTTATAGGCTGGCTTAACACCAACTGCCTATTTATACTTCCAATTTTGCTGCTGAAAATAATTGAGAACCTAATTAACTGTTGGCAAAAATATTGGCACTTAGAGGTCTACCATACTTGCAGGTGCAGTCATATACTTGGATATCTAAAGCCATTGCCTGTACTCACAGGTATTTTTATGCCTCAGGTAGTTTATAACCCTAACAGGAGGCTATTTTGATAAATGAACCTATTAAGAATAAACCACTGCATATATTCTGCTGCTGTTCAACATAACAGGATAATACATTAATACTAACTTGAAATTTCCGTGGTTTAAAGGAAAGTGATTATCTGAATGTGCTTTTTGTGTTTTAATGCAGATGTTATTTTAAAAACTAGGCTAATTGCAACCTGCTGTGTTATATGCTTCTGGTTTGTATAAAACTTAATAACACTCTTAATTAGGCTAATTTAGTCAGATTAATACCTCTGTGTGTGTCAGTGCTCACTGTGCTGCCTGCCATGGGGCACTGAATTAATAGCAGCACACTGAGAAAATAGCGGTTTATAAATATTTTCATCTGAGGTTTGCAATGCAGACTGGAAGATAAAAAATGTAAGGAGTTTAATGAGAGTTTCTATGAAAGGGAATAGTTTTAAGTGAATACAGAATGGAAACTGCTTTGCTGTTGCTACTACATGTAGCTGACATCTGAAGAGCATTGCAGAGGAGCCCTCCAGATCCTGGAACATAAGAGTTTTGAAGGCAATTAAAAAAAAAAATAAATAAAAGAAACCACATTAGTCTCAAGAGAAGGTAGCCCAACTCTTATTAAAGTCATCATTCCTTCTAGGCTATGAACTTCTCTGGAACGAGTGCCAATCTACAGCAGGGAAGACTTTTACCACTTTATGGGAGAAAGAGGTAACCCTTCACCTTTGGAGATCCCTTTGTGCTGTGACTGAGGATACAATAAAGATTTTAATAATGAAAATACCAAACACTTGAACAATTACGTCCTATTAGGCATTCTAATGAAAACTCTAGTGGTTGGGGAGGAAGGCTGTAGCTCTCCAAGTAACCTTCCACCTGTGAAATACTCAGCCTGTTCAATGGGAACAGAAGCCAGTGACACACACCCATTTGCTTTGCATAGTTTTCTGAATGTTTTCTTTTGCTTATCCATTCTAAAAAACCACAAACCCTATTGTACATACAGAATTAGCCTAGATACTTTTATTTCATTTATGATGCCACTGCAGTGTCTGGAAGAAACTGTTCTAATGGTAATACAATTTCCCTCTTATGAGCTGCAGTCCTAACAATAATGCATTTACAGCATAAAAAATACAGAAAAAGAAAGCTTTTATTCCTGAGTTATCAGAATCCAAAATCATCATTCTGAGCAGCATATTTCTCCAGTATCAGAGAGCAACTAACTGAAGAAATCTTTAATTTCTAAAAAAGACTTGGATTGTAAATTAACTTTCCAGAAGTTAATG
Source organism: Poecile atricapillus (assembly GCF_030490865.1). NCBI lineage: Eukaryota > Metazoa > Chordata > Aves > Passeriformes > Paridae > Poecile > Poecile atricapillus. Next base: position 3,947,050 of record NC_081266.1, on the reverse strand, counting down.
GATAAAGAAACATATAGAAGATAACCAAGTGAAAGTAATTCTCAGGCATAAATAGTTAATATTCTTCTCTCCAATACCTATTCCATAGGATAACTCCTAGTTATTTGTGAGTGTGCCTCAAAATTTTTATTGGTCAGAGGAGTCTGCCCTACACAAAACCCATACTTTTTTTTCGGTATCTTTTGTTTTCAGGACTTTTTTTTCAATAATGCCTTTGAAACATAATTACTTCTGAGCATCATCCCAAAACAAGTCCATGTTAACATTTATAGTCAGATATAATTGTCTAGGATCATCCATCACACTGAAATTTCTCTTTCAAAAAGAGAAAGACTATTAAATAAGAATATTAAAGCTGCATAAATACACATTTTTTACATACCAATGTAAATTGTTGGAGAGTGTCCAGTGTCCTTGGAGCTAAAGAGCCATGAGTTAACGCACTCCAAAACAGGAACAAGAATCAGTAGGGGCACGATGCTGACCACGTTCATTGCTGCAACTGGCAAGACAAATCCACTGAAGTGCAAGTTGGAATTCATGGTTTGGAGATAATATCCTGAAGGAATCTGTATTGAAGCATAAAACCACAATCCATGGATAAGATTTTCACTGTATTTGGCAACTTCTCCAAGTTTTTCCTTCTGAAGAAGTCACATTAAACCAAATACCTGCTGGCAAAAAGGAATGGGCATTCATGAAGAAAGCCCTTCAGATAGTGACAATATTGTTCTCTGCCAGAACATTTCCCTTTTATAAGATTTTCTCCTACATTTAACAAATTAAGCAACAGTCTAAAAGTTTGTTTGATCACCCCTAATTAGAACCATCAGCCAATATACTGAATAATTCCACCCAAAACTTCAGTCACTTCACCCAGTGTGCAACAGAACAATCTCAAAAGGGCAAAATGCAGAGTGGTTTGATTTTAGAATTGCAAGGTACAGACTGATTTTGGATTTATGGTTGTGTGCTCAGGGTAGGAGCACTTTAAAAGCTACAGGGAATGAAGATTTGGGTACAGCCTTAGAACCAGCTTAATGCAACTCGCAGTCAGAGCACCTCTAAAGGACTTCCCTTTTAGGGGAGCTGAAAACCAAAGACAAAAAGAAGCAGATGAGGAACCTCCCAGTGGCAGTCAACAGGGTACACAATAAAGTAGATCTGTGAGACTCTCACTACAAAAGCAAATAATTCCTCCTGATTGTGTGAGGCTATGCAGAAGAGCTGTTGAGGTAATTAAAAAGTATAAAATCAAAATCCTGATGGCTTTTACCAACAGATTTACAGACTTTTCAGTGGGGTGTTTTTTGTTTGTTTGGGGATTTTTTTTTTTGAGAAAGCTTGATTAACTAATTTCATGTGCAGCAGGGAGTCATGATCCGCTCTATTTTACAGACTGGAAAACTCCAACTTGAGCAAATCACAGATTACAGTCATGACAGAACTTAACCTAGAACTTCATATTTTTACCCTGTATCTGTTTTTACTGAGTTCTAGATTGCTGCAGCATCCTGCACACTCTTCAATAAAATCAGTGATTTTAAACTCAGGTAGAATATTGCTGCTTTTTAGTTGTCTGAAAATTAATGTATAATTGTTAACTGAGCTGTGTAGGGTTTCTCATCAATGGTTATAGAGTCAACCCTGCCCACCATGAGTCCATGCTAAAGAATTACTCCAATACACAAAATATTTTTCACCTACGTTCCTCCTTCAAAAGGAAATACAAATTGTAAAAGGGAGAATAAATAGAAACAAAATTATGTATGTTTAGAACCAAGTCAAATTTTGTTGGTTCCTCATTTCCAAGGCCTATTGCAAATAAGAATTGACTTCTTAATAGGAATTAAAATATCATCAACATGAATCACGGGCACTGAAAGCTGTTAACTTAATAATTTGAAGAAAATGCTATTAATCTTTACAAAAAAGATACTGATCTATTTCTGAGTGAGAAAGAGCCCTAAACTTATTGGAAATTCTGCCAAAGAATTAATTTATTTCAGCAGTGGAAAGACATCTGTATTTTCTAGAGAAATACTTTATAATAAACTTGATAAGTGATAATATCTGTTTGATTTTTATATAGTCACTAATGCATAATTTTGGTCATGTAGGCGTGACTGTTGGTTTTGAACAAAGTTTTTTTTTGTTTGCTTGGGATTTTTCGTGCTTCTGGGAGGAGGGGAGGAATTAAGGAGGGAAGAGGAGAAAGAATGAGGCAGATGGATGGAAACATGGAATGATGGCATGAGGAAGTGCTAATGGAGCAGGATAAGCCACATATTTGTAAGAATTTCCTTAAGCAACATTTAAACACCAATGAGTGAAAACAAATTTCCAAGACAAGTTTGTCATTCCAGTTGCCAAAGGGGAACCCTCTAACTCCTGCTTCTCCAGGATCACCCAGACAAAGGAATCTGAAGGAATCATGTCAGCTTAAGGAATTTATTGACACATTTATGTTTGCAGAAGTGAAAAGAACCTCACAGCCCGACAGAGGGGCTGTGAAAGGGCTGCTGCTCTCCACAAATGGAAACCCACACACTTCCACTGTAGGTACAACAGCCACATGATCCTGTCAAAACAGTCAGGGGAAAATGCAACCAAAACAGCAAATAAAGATTTTTCTACTTCTCCCCAAAAGGGAGGGAACACTTAGGAAATTGGAAAATTCTGTTTTAATCAGCCTGAGTCTCAGTGTTGATAGCTGTGACGTGGCATCATGGGGAGAACAGGGCTCTCACACGAGATGGTTCAGCCACTAAAAAGGTTCCTAGAAAGGAGTAGCAAGCACACAAGCTTCTTAATGAGCCTTGACCAAGTCAATTTTTATTATTTGAGGAGTTCAGAGGCTGCAGCAAGGTATATTCTTAGGCAATTAAAGCTATGCAAGGCTGCTCAGCTGGCAAAACAACAGTTAGGAGAAAAGCGCCTAGAGAGATAATATTAAGCACGTGTCAGAGTCTATATCAAGATTTTTGTTCCAAAGCCGCGTACCCACCTGCATAACGCACGTTCTGTACAGGATCTGGAAAGTGAACAAGGGGAAGAGTCTGGTGAGTGACTTGGTGCCTTCCACCTGGCTCTCGCTGTACTGACCACCCTGGTTTTCCTTGGCATGGTCCAGCCAGCTGGCCAGGGCTGTGCTCAAGTAGCGATACCGCACACCACACGTCTTCAGGGCGCTAAAAATGACCCCAAAAGTCGTCAGCAGGGAGCTGTCTGCAAACAATCAGAGACATCAGACATTGGTGTCTCATTAAGGACTTTTGGGTTTGGGTTCTTTTTCCCTTTGAACTGAAGATTGGCGAGAGGGAGGCAGTTTTCTCTTGTTCGGTCTCAGTTGTTTATTCTTTTCTGATCAGCATTACAAGGTACAAGGAGCTATGTGCACTATGATAGAAAAGGGGTAAAATGGCTCACAAAGATCCTCTTCAAGGTCTTTTACATGTCCATTTACCCAATTAACAGATGCCAACCAAGTTATTTTTCTTAGTGACCCAATGACCCAACACCTGTGAGCTGCACTGATGCATTTTCTACCCAATCACCTACTACTACCCAAAAACCTCTGGAAGAAGAAGATGAAGAAGAAAGAAGAAGGAAAAGAGACAACACCCTAAATCCTCCATCTTGTCTTTTGCTCTCTAAACTACCTTAAACTCTAAACCTCAACCCATTCACCCAGTGACTCAAGAAACTTTCTAATTCACACACTTACATTTTAACTACTACTTAACTCTAACCATTGTCTTCATGGTGCTATGTGAAACTCACTGCTTTCTTGGGTGTCAGAGTTAGGCATGACAGATAAAGGTATACACCTTGCATCTCTGAACCCAACACATTGGTATGGTTTTTACCTGCTGTCAAGATAAACAAGCCAAGACAAAACATTTTGGGATCAAAAATATAAGCTGAAATATTCAGCTTTATGTCTTTTTAGGGAGGGGAAGGTCATAACTCTGGATTTGTTTAAAAAAAATTCATTTTTGAACCCAGGTGGTTCACAAGCCAATTGTTACAAAAGCAATCCTGTCCAACAGCCATGGAGAAGAGTCCCTTTTATTACCAAACATTTGACACACCAAAATGTGTTTCTCTGGTTGAGCAGGTTAAGTATTAATTTACTCTGTTTTTTCTTTCCATTTATTGAATATCTATCAAATGCCTGCTGAAGTCCCATAGCAAGGGAAAGGAAGTAGCAAAGTGAGAAGGAAAAGGAGTTAAAAAAACTCATTTGGAAAATGTTCTTGGGTGGATTTCAAGGCCAGAATGATCATCTCAGGTCTTCCAAGTGGCATGCAGAACAAAAGAGGAGTTTCCAGTCTAGGCATATTAAAGCTTATTGACTGGTTACTGGGTTCACGAATTGCCAGCTTGGTTCTCAGATGAAACAGAAGTAGAATGAGCACAAAACTGTTAGCTTCAGGCTTGGGAATGCAGGTTCATTTACCTTTGGCAAATTACCATCCATACAAATAGGGGTTATGGCACTTCTATGCTTTTCTGAGTGCTGAAGCACTACAATAAATTGAGTATCTCTGAATAAATACTTTCCAAAACCCAAAGTGAACTAAGACTGCAGAATGAAAATGTCTCCCTACTATCTCTGATGTGAAAATGATCTGATCTAGAAATATCCATTGACACCTGCTTGAAGCACTTGCTTTAAAGTACTAAGCAAGGGTGTTTTATTAGATAAACTAATATTTAAAACTCCCTGGCTACATGGTATTAACCTGCAGAATGTTGTCACTATGGAATAAAATCTGAAATAGCATATCAAAACCTGAAAACAGAGAGTTGGTAGAGTTTCTGTTGTTCTGTAGGACTGTACTAGGTAACTATTCTCACCATTCATTGTAAGTGATGTTTAAGTTTCAGACCTAGATTATTTTAAGAGCAACTCTGAAGACTAAAAGAAAAAAAAAAAGTGCAGAATTCCACAGTGAATTGAGTAAGAAGCTAACCAGAAAACAAGTGGGACCTGGGGGCTCTTCTCAAAGCAGAGTTAGTTTCAGAAGTAAATAAAAGATAAGAGGAAATTTGGTACTAGCTCAATTCACTGCCAGAGCTTGAAATGAGATGTTTCAAGTTAGAAACTTTCAATGAGATGTTTCAAGTTTGAGAAATGTTATTTTGCTTTGCCCTACAGTAGAAAGTGGACATTCACAGAAAGGGAATAAGAAGTAATGTGATGTTACTGCTCTGCAAGTAACCTCTGAACCCAGTCAGGTTTGACATCAGAAGATGCACTGAGTGCTCCATGACAAGCCCAGCAGAGAGCTCAATGAAGCAGCAGCTCTGCTGTGTCCTGGCTCATCTGACCTGGGCTCCAAGGTGGTCATGGCCCTCTCCTTTCCTCTGGAATGTGAGGGGTTGGGCAGACAAAAGGTTGAATGAAACGTGACAAAATCAATTCCACCAGCAGCAGGAATTATTAAACCTCTTCCTGCACAGGCAAAGGCTGTGACACCTGTGCTGACACAACAGAAAACAAACAGGAGTTTGGTTACCAGAGACTGCTTCCCACTTTTCCCACAACCTACCCAGAGTCTCTAGAGAATGGATATCCTTCCTCACACGCAGATTTTGGAGGGCTAAACCCCAAGGATTGTCAGCCAAACAGGGCAGAGTCATAGAAGAAATAGTTTAGATATGCAGATTGATTTCTTCTGTGAAAGTAAATCTCTAAAGATGTTTCCTGAGTTGCCTCTTACCTGTTTTGGGTTTGTAAATCATTTCACCCCGAACCATGTGAATTGTGATCATAGCCATAAGCCCAGACACAAATGGGATAAGAAAGCCAAGGTTCCTGGCCACGGACTGCTGGATGTAAGAAATGCTGACAAAGACCACTGCTGAATTCAAGTTAACCAACCAATGAAACCTGGAACACAGAGACAAGAGAGAGAAAAGTGGAGTGTCTGAATAGTATAAAAACCTTTGCAGAAGATTAAAACAGCCAATTAAAGGCATGGTTAAGTATAGTAATCATGGACACATCAGTACCATGCACACATTAGCACAGCAATTAAAACAGATTTTCACTCAAATGTCTCAGCTCCAAGAGGTATATGATTAAAGTAAGTGTACTAAGGCAGTAGAGCTGAACAAATTATCAGTCTAGTACTGGAAATATTCTTGTGGGTGACATTAATTAAATACATCAACATTTACCATTTACACATTTAATATCTGGTAACAAGTTTTGTGTATGAAATATCATCTAATCATATGCTTCAAGCTTGAGAAATGTCTTAATGCCACCACCTTTTGGTTAAGAAATATTAAATGCTAAAAAAATGTAAGAAATATTAAAATTTGTTTTATCAGTTATTAGCTGGAAGGCTCTGTTTGAATTTTTGTTAGCTTCTGGAATACCTTGATAAGGAGGTTCCCCTACAAAACTTTCTCTGAGACTGTAACTGGTAGCAGAGGTGCTTCCCAAACAAGTACTGAGCCCCTCCTAATCAGAGAAGATCTCCAAAGGATAAATCACACACTCCTGGAAGCAGATGGCATACCACTAGTGACAGGCCTACTGCAGTTTGGAACCCCTGAAAATAATATAATTATTGAGCAGTATTATCCCAATGTGTCAAAGATTACAGCTTGGATTCAACTCCAGGAAAGAGATTTCTTTGCCTTTGCTGGAGCCATAGCAAAATGGTTCACTTAAAGGTGAAATACACATCAATGCATAATTATAAAACTTATTGCATATTACTGGAAGAAGGAAAGCTTTTTTCTTGCTCAGTGCCACTTCTGCATCATGCATGCTGTTAGAACTTGAGTATTTGGGCCAATGAATCTAGAATTATCTTCTTGGTGACAAAAAGATTTGGAATTTATGTTGTTCAATGATGATACATTTGGAGGGATTTTGTACATAAAAATAATGACCCATTCAACTAAAGCTTTTAAAAAAATATACTTGGATGACTCATTTGGCTAGAACTTGTGTAAAAGTTTTGAATCAATTTTTAACTGACAGTGTTTAAGTTAGGAGCTTCAGTGGCTGTTTTCCAGACTTGCTAAAGAAGTATCCTGAACACTCTTCATGACTCTATGAGTGCTTGGAAAAAGGAGCATCCAAATAAAACCCTGGAGTACAGGAGAGCACTTTCATTTTTCACTGCTGCATAGCAATGCACTTTAAGACTGAAATGTAAAGTTCCTATACTCTTACAAAAGTGAAAAGGAAAAGAAGCCCAACAAATGTGTTAGCAATCCCTATGGCCAAAACAAGAAAGATGAACTAACCTCGACACACACACCAGAATTCTGGGATGTGCTCATATCATACTGACAGCAGCAGATCAGTATTCAGGCCTTTATTGCATAAAGAGTCCCAGAGCTCACATCAGGGCATGTCAGATTAGTCAGATACATCAAACTGAATATCCTGGCCAGCTTTGCAGGGAAGAGCTCCTTCCTGAAGCTTCAGCACTCTGAGGCCTCTTCACAATGAGAGCCAAAATCCAACTTGAGAGGTTCACTTCAAGAATGCAGTGCAGGTACAAATTTAAATGATACAAGCCCACATAAACCTAAAACTCTTCTTAAAACATTTTAAAGAGATGCTTTAGTGCTGAGAACTTTAAAGAAGTAACATCCAGGTGATTCTTATTGAAAAGTATTGTTTATGTTTGTACATCTTTGTAGGAGGAGGTCAGTTTTTTGAAAATTACTTTCAAAACACAAAGTGGGGGGAAAAATCCCAAAGAAGCAGAATTTTTTTTTTAAAAAAGTCCAAGTGTATTGAGGAAAATGGCAGAAATTGATATGTGGAAGCAAAGCAGAGTGAGGGTGGGAAATGCCATTGGTGCCATGTTCTCTGCAGCTTTTACAGCAAGGCTGTAAGACAAGATCCAGCTCTTCTCATTCTCACTGCACCCTTGGCTCTCACTCTCTGCCCCCACAGACAGAATGTATTTCTCCTGCTGCAAAATAGTGCCAGACCATAACCTTAACCCCAGAAATGCAGAAGGCTCTAGAAAAATTTAATCTGACAGAATCCAAGTTTTTCTTCACTTACAATTGGTATATTCTACTTATTTATAAGGTCAGAGCCAGAGTACATACTGCAGGTTAGAACCAAGCTGTAAGATGTGCAAAGAAATCTTCTTGAAGGATGGAATTAGAAAACAGGTAATTACCAGGACTTTTAACCCAGTCTTTAATTCAATAATTCTTAATTGCTTAAACAGAACTTGGCTAAGACCAGACTCAAATTCATCAAGAGTATGCCATCTCATTTTATATAATTTTAAAATTCAATCCCGGGACAAACATCCACCAAGAGAGAACAGGCTACCAAGAAAAAGTGATTATATTCTGAGATGTTTAATGAGATTAAAAATGCTTAGAATGAAACCCCCATTTTTCTAAATTTTGAGATTGCATCCCAGCAGCCCCTCCTTGGGTGCCAGTGTAAAAATTAATTTTTTTTTCAAATCACACATGTGCCTTTCTTGATATTTCCAAAGTTCCAAGAACTGACCCATTTGGATTCCCCCAAAGAACTTTTTATTTGTATTATATTTCCTTTGTAATCAACACTGAGACATGTCACTTTGATTAAACACAATTCTGAATGGCTAAGACCACAGTACAATAAACTCTCCAGAGCTATCATTCAGAACAACTGATTGCTCTCCACTCTTAATCCCCGAGAGTCTTATTTAATCAAAATGATGTTGCTAATTAAGGATTAAAACTCAGAATAGAGTAAAAAGGAAGGATTTTTTTTCCTCTTCTTTCCTATGGGCAGGTCAAGGAGACAGAATCTGCTCTAAGGAACTAAACACTCTCATCCACCTTTGGTAAAGCTACTTTATTCACTGAAGTTTGGATTTAATTCAAAACTCCTTGATATTAACATAATTGGAGGAAAAAAGAATAGCCAGGAAAGCCATCCCCAAAGGAGGAGAGATCTGATTCACCAAGATCTTCATTGATTCTTCAGCATTGCATTGTTAATATGCAAATGGGCTCCATTTTTAATAACCATGTGTATAAAGGAGAAAAAAGAGGGAAAAGCTTTCTTTCACCCTGCCTTGAAGTAGGAGTATGGAGACTCCTGCTGCAACTCCCTCACTGCATGGTTTATATGAAAATATATGATATTAGAAAATATATGATATTAGAAAATATATGATATTAGAAAATATATGATATTAGAAAATATATGATATTAGAAAATATATGATATTAGAAAATATATGATATTAGAAAATATATGATATTAGAAAATATATGATATTAGAAAATATATGATATTAGAAAATATATGATATTAGAAAATATATGATATTAGAAAATATATGATATTAGAAAATATATGATATTAGAAAATATATGATATTAGAAGATATATGATATTAGAAGATATATGATATTAGAAGATATATTATATTAGAAAATATATTATATTAGAAAATATATTATATTAGAAAATATAGCACTCTCTATATGGCTACAGAAGGGGCAAATAAGGGCAAACAAATCATCAAAAATTATCTCCCTGGTAATGCACGGAGAAAGAAATAGTTAATAAAAAAATGCATAAAAGAAATGCAAACCCTAATTTTTAAGATAATTTTCAGAGCAATTTTTCCTAAAGAATGAGAAAAAATTTAACACAAACACAAATGCTAAGTGGCTTATCAGATGCCAGAACCTCACAGCAAGAAAGCTGAAATAATACAGCAGATCTCTACCACTGAGTTCAGTTTGAGATTACTCACAATCCTGATTTCCAGCAAACCAGCAGCCTACTGCTGCCTGAAACTGCTAAAAATTTATCCTGGTGTAAATCCCAATATATCATTGAATTTTGCCACTGTTTAGGAGCAAAACATCCTAAAGTCATAGCCATGTTAAAGGCAAAAAAGCAAATCAGTATGTTGTTCCAACAGTAAGGTTAGCAAGTCTTTTGAGTATTTGGGCAAACAGAAAACTCTGACTGAACACTTCCCTAGGAGGACAAAAATAGATTCTCACCTACTAGCAAAAGGAAAAAGCCAGGAAAAGTTTTAACTCCTGGAAACTCTTCCAAAATCTCAAAGTTTTACCATTAAAAACAAAACACGAAGCCCACCATGCACAGAACCTTTGAATTTCAGCCGCGCATTTCAAGGCACCTCTCCATCATTCCTGGCGGATATTTAACCAACAACGAGTTACCAACCAGTTGAAAAATGAGAGCAGCTCCTTTGGGCCACAGTCCTCGAGGCTGTAGGCACTCAGTGGACACACAATGGCTCTTATGCCTCCTATTCCCAGGCTGGCTGTGAGGAGGGCAAAGTAGAAGATGATTTTCTGCTCCCTCTTGGGCAGGGTGAGAAGAATGTGGCGTCTGTCCATGTGAATGTCTTCAAAGGGGAATGACACCACAGGTAACAGTGCTGTGCCTGGAGTGGAAAGAAAATTGTCATTTGAAAGGAATTAGAATCAGATGAATAAGACATTTTTTTTGGAGTAGTTATGTTGAAAAGACAGATGGAAACACAAACAGAAAAGCGTAAAGAGGGAGAGGCAGAATTCTGTAGAGACAGAAACATTTTGGATGTTGCTATGTAAACCAATACCACTATGGACCTCTGAAAACCAAACCTCCTCTGAAGGGCTTGTAAAGATTCAGATACTTCTACCAACTGAACTACCAATCAGCTAAAAAAACCCCACAAAACATCCTACAGTGGAGTGCAGCTTTTTTTTTTCCCCCCGTCTTCTAAAATCTCAGAATTGCAGTAGCAACCATAATTTAAGAAATAAATTCTCAAAATTTCTGTGGAAAACATTTTTTTTTTTCGGTAGCAGCTTCATAGAAAATATAATTTTCATAGAATTTAACTATAGAAACACTGCCATGAATTGCATTTGCCACTTTTAGTCTGCAAAGCAAGTCTTTCAAATTTAGTTATAGATTGTTCAAGTTTTACTGGACACTAAGTTTAAAATATATTGATGTTTCAACAACACCAGTATTAGCCACTACTATAAGTGTGCATTAAACTTTAATATATCAGGAATGTTTAATGATTTACCTCCAAAGGAAGAAATGTTCTAGATAAAACAATACCCAAAAGCATCAAATTGTGTTTGTGTCTCCAATATTCTGCTTTAAGAAATGAACTGAAAGGACAAGTGGCAGGAAGAGGTTTGAACCAGAATACCAGGGGAGAAACGGTGGAACACAAAGCAAACATTTTTCCAGACTACTTGAATAATGATTTTGCAATCAGCTCAAGAACATAACAGGAATTACTCTGATTTTATTTTTTTACTTGTTTTGTTGCACATCTTAATAACAATGTGGCTGGCTAGTGTAGAAATCAGACTTGCTCAACAACTGGTTCAAGCAAGAAGCATTTCTATCCACTTGGTTTAATTTGACAGAGTAACCAGCAGATTGTGCTGGGAGATGTTCTACTCTAGGAGGCCAAAATGGTGCATGGGAGATGCCCTTCCTGCTATAGAACAGGTGGATTTTGTTTGAGAAGTGCTTTTTCTGGTAAAAAAGTGCTCAAAATAATACCCAGGGAAGATTCAGAATGTGCCAACAGAAGACAGGCCCTCAGTGCAGGTATTAGGATACTGAAGGCAAAGTTTGTTTATAGTGGTATGTATTAAATACTTTTCCTCTTGACCAAATACAAAAGTCCTTTGTAGCTTTACACAGAACCTTACTCCTAGAAGCAGGGAAGCGGTTCCTAAATCCTCTTTCTCCCTGAAGCCTTGCATTTGTGCCAAACACTAATAACCTTAGGGACCAATGGGAAGAGCTGGGCACCCACGCTGTCAATAGCTGACCCACTTGAGAGGAGCCAAGTTTGTGCACCAGCTGCTCAAGATGCACACATAAATGTTGTTTTGTCTTGTTGAAAGCATTGCCTCAGAAAACTACAGAGGTGAAAACACTGCAGTGCATTTTGCAGAGGAGTGATGCCTTAAGTTTTAAATTTTGTGTTTTCCAGATTCTCTGCTGCATTAGTGTGTGACTCTGAACTTCATATAAAGTACTAGCATGTTCTCGTCACAGGGTAGTTAGACAAAACAATTTTCTGCCTGAGAACCAAGGACACTCTTGCAGCTTCAGGTCCAAAAATTATAAACTGTGATTTGAGGGGAGCAAACTGAGAGGATGGGATTTCATCACCTGAAGCTCTAATTGGACAATTAACCCCAATATGGAAATGGACCAAAACTTATAAAAGTGTGAAAACTCCTGACCCAGGGTCCATCTTGGGTGGAGCCACAGCCAGGCTCTTGCACTGCCCAAGGTGCATCTTTTGAAGGGTTTTTAATAAATACCCACTTTATTCCTTTATCTCTGTCTGGCCTCTGTTCCAGCCTCTCTAGGCATCAGGAGGAGCTGAGAATGTGTTAAAAGAAGCTGGGAAAAACAGTCAGATGCCAAACACAGCGCGTTTCTGCCAGACAATTAGTAAAACACGACACAGTCTCCAGTCACCCACCTAGGAAGTGCAGGAACATGCAGATGCACACCAGCTTGATCCTCCCCACCAGGTACTCTGCCAGCCAGCCCACCAGCACTGGTGTCAGCGTGGAGGTGCCCACGAAGCACATATTGACCATGGCTGCCTGGTGGCTGCGGTAGCCGAGCTTGGCGGTGCAGAAGAGGATCATGTTGCACACGATGCCGAAGAAGGTGAACCTCTCGCACAGCTCCACCAGCAGCACACAAACAGCCTCGTGGAGCTTCTTCTCAGCTTGGGGCAGCTTCCCAGCACGCTCACTCCTCCCAGCTCGCTGCTCCTTGTCAGCCATGGGGTTCCAAAAGCCTTTCTCCCGTTTCTCTCTGCTGTCTGCGTCAGGCTGGCTCGTATTTTGCTTTTTTTGAGATCAGCTTGAGTTTCAGGAATCCTTCTGTGCTCCCCCACTGTCATTAGCAGGCTGGGAAGAGTCTCGCTTTGAATTCCACACTCTGCTACTACAATTTCTTAGGGCACCTGTCACTTTTGAGATATTACATATAGGATCAAAGAGTATTAAAGCAAACCGAAACAAAATAATCAAAGAGCTATGTGAAACGTTTTGGCTTCTGAATTTAGCAACACTAGGAAGTTAAGTAGTTTATTTAATTAATTCATTTGGGGGTGAACAAGATTTTCACCCAGAATTATATTACATATTAACTTATGTGAATCCAATACTGTATGCTAAACTCAATTTATATGTTAAAGATAAAGGTTTACAAACACATGAAAGCTAACATTTTCAGCAGAATTCAAATAACAGATTGAGGAAATAATTTGGTTTAAGTAATCCAATACTTTAATTAGGCAACATGTGGAAAACAGTGAGTAGATAAAGACAAGGATTTTTTTTTTTTTAAGGTTAACATTATCCAGTGATTGTGTTATTTCCTTCTATTTTGGGTTGAAATTCAGATAAAGGTAATTATAGAAAAAAGTAATGCTACTAGGTATAAGTTAGAAGAGCATATGTTAAAATAAAGCAAGTTGAATTTCCTATCAAAAGAAAAAGGAGCAACCTAACCCATAACTATTTCCTAAGGCAAATTCTATCCTGTACCAGAAGGGGCACAGGCAATGCTCTTTAAAATCAAACAAAAGTCATTACAGCCTTGAAAGGGAATTAGGAAGAGCCCAACTCACGGTGCTTTATAATGTTCCTGCTACTTTATCCACAGCAAAATTTGCTGATTTCCATTTCCAGGCCAGTTTTTCCATTTTGTGGGGCTCATTAAGATCATTAACACCTGTTCAAAATGCTCCCACCTACAAGAGGAAGCATCCCACATCTATCTTGTGAATATTTAATGCCTACACATGTTAAGAGGAAGTAGAAAATCAGGTCAGTTCCTCTAAACAGAGCTCTTAGTGTTTCTGATGACATTTTTTTGAGACATGGGTTCTGCTGTTTGCTTCCATCTGTCCTTATAACTACTCAAATTTGGCCTCTTCAGATCTATTTAGAATCTGAGAAGTGCTAAACCACAAAACAGAAGCACAATAGTGTATAACCAGTATGGATAAAGATTCCAAGATTACCTACAATAAATAAAAAAATAAAAAGAGCAACCATGATTCAAACACCAAGCCTAAAAACTCTAAAGCTTAAATCTGAGTATTAATAGGCTTTTTCCTAAAACTTAATATATTTTTTAATCTATTACAAGTCTAAAGCAAGAACTCAGACAGCAAAAACCTCATAGTTTGCAGAGACACTCAATGGGGGATGAAAACAGCTGTAACTTATAACCTACTAGGAACTACTTCTGTTTTCTGATCTATGATAACCAAAATGGTTCTCCTTTGAGCAAACCAACTAGAGAAATCAAAAGTATAACTCAGGTTAGTTTCTTCATCAAAGCCTAAAGGAGCCCATCCCAAATCAAAACAGGGCAGAGAAAAGTGTTTTACCTCAGAGGTTCACATATCTTCTGTTGTGTGAAGCCACTTTTATTTAACTGCTCATAAAAAAACCCGAATTTTCTTTTTTTTTTTTTTTAAGCAAATACAACTGTATTTTAATACCAGGTAGAAAACATAAGGACAAAAACTCTTGCTCCAATAGACATTTGGATGTATAATACTGTTTTTTCCTTTAGAGTGCCAAGTTTACCTGTTCTCATGGGTGCTAGCAGCTCACAGAGAGTCACACCATGGCAACCAGCACAGAGAGCGGGGCTCTTAGCTGGGATAGCTTAGTCCTCATGTGGCTTCATTTATCCAAATTTGGGGTTACAAGGGAAAGGGAGTAATTGACTGAGCCTTATAAATGCCCTAGAAAGCAGGAAGTGGGTGATTTTCATGATTGCTTTCCAATTGCCTTTGCATGTGATCAATAAGGGTGTGGTGGTGACAGTCACAGATCAATCAGTATCAATCAGTGATTAACATGTTCAATCCAAGAGAATGGACAGCTCCATGTAACAACAGGATCTTTACTGATTTACTTTTTTAATCACTTCTGCAGCAATTATAGGTGGTCAGTCTATTTATTTGATGTGTTTTCTAGTGAATTCTACTTGAATCATCTGGCATTCAATTGGCTTATTCTTACACAAGGTAATAGAACTGCATAAAAACTGCATAAAACTGATGAAAAATCTCTATTATTTGCATTAACATATGTAGAGCTTTAAATATACTGAAGCTCCTAGAAACTGGACACACAAAATAACAGCTATTTCAAAATCCAGCCCTTCTGGCAGTACTTCTGCCTGCTAATAAGGACTTTTTGTGGGTTTTTTAAACAAATCTTCCTTAGTGATCTGAAAATGTGGCAGTCACATCTTGGAGAGAGGTTTATAAAAATTGTTCTCACATGGCAGTGTCAGCCCACTAGAGGTCTGGGTGTTAATAAAAGTGTTGCTGTTGGATGCCCCACCATCCCAGGTTAAAGGTTAATTCTTCTCATACTAGAACCTACACATTAATGTTGGGTAAGTGAATTAAGCTGGTCAGGTTGGGAATTTTCTACTAATTTTCTCTGACGAGGGATAAGTGTCAGTGTTTTTATTGTAGAGGTAATTTACTGAAATTGAATGGGCAGAAATCAGTGTCCAGCACAACAATTCTTCTAGCTAAGAGGTAGTGGTGCCTTTAGACCTCTGTTTGTGTTCTAGAAAGGTCAGTCTCTAATTTTTTAGTGAATTTAATTCTGCTTTACTCTTTATTTTAAAGAGCATGTGAGAGGTGTTACCCATCATCATAGCAGTGGTTGTGGTTCCTGGTAAATATCCAGAGTGGGACCATAATTGATATGAACAAGGCTGACAGTGCAACACAAGAATTTTGATACTTGTAAAAAAAAAAAAAATTATGTGGGTCAAATATTCCTAGCTAGCACCAGGATTCCCATAACTTACCTGGTTTGAGAAACTGGCTCAATGACCACTGACTTGAGGACTGCAATTCAAAGAAATGCAGAGTGAAAAGTTCATAGTTCAAAAAACCAACAGACAATTTAGCTTTTA
This sequence comes from Poecile atricapillus, assembly GCF_030490865.1. Lineage (NCBI taxonomy): Eukaryota > Metazoa > Chordata > Aves > Passeriformes > Paridae > Poecile > Poecile atricapillus. The sequence continues at coordinate 3,931,065 of NC_081266.1, read as the reverse complement.
AGATGAACTTTGTCTTTCTCTATTAACTTTTTAGATATTTTTTTTCCTTGGTCCCTTTTTTTTTTCAAGTTTAGGTGTCACGTTGGACAATGTGTTAATTCCTATGCCCTACATCCTATTTCACAGGTGAATAATGAAATTCTTTTGTTGAAATTGCTACCTCAGACAACTATTTTAGTGATTTCTGCACTGTCTGTCAGTGTGGCCTCTGAGTACTCTGGTCTGAAAGAGAACTGTGACAGAATATGGCAATGGTTTTTTTGGAGTTCTCAGCATTTCAAACCCATATCTGGTGCTTCTGAGAAACTTCATCAGCATCAGTAAAAATGCTGCCTAATATTTGTCTGACTCCATAGCAGGAGAATGAATATGTGCAAACCCCAAGTGCTTGTGAAGCACGTAAAAGGTCAATTAAGAAACTGAGGTGTAGTCATCATGACTTTGAGAAAGCAAATTTATGAAATCTGTTAGTAAATCCACTAAAATAAAATTGTTCTCTATTTTATAAAGATCTCTCAAATGTTTTAGAAGGACACTTTTAAATCTGAAGAATGGCATCTATGAAATAACCAGTTCTTAAAATTACTGATTATATGAGAAATTCTCTGAGAAGTTCTGGAACTATGGTACCACATCAACTTTGAGTAATTTTATTCTCCCTTTAGTAAGTATTTATGCAAAACTTTCAACACTTTAGCCAGATATTAATTGGTAACCTTACCCAGTTCTGCCTTGCTGCAGGAGGGATGTTATATCTGCCTTTTTCCATGGCCACTTTTATCTGTGAAAGTTCAAGACCAAAGTGAGACTTTAAATTTAGGGAAAAGCTGTTTTTTAAGGAATATATTTGTTTTTTCCTAATAAAATAATAATCACAAACAACGTGGGAAAGCCATTTTCTTCACTCTGCTGAAATGCAGCATAACCAAAAATGAGAATTAAATCCCTCTCCCAAGAATGCTCCAGAGGTCCTGGTGGAGAGCGTAGACAGGACATCTTCTGCTAGAAGCTTAATTTTCTCTGCTTGTCCTGCAAAAACCTTTTTCCTGAATCCCACATTTCCCCCAGTATAATTTTTTCCTTCTCTCTCTCTTTTTTTATGTTATTTAAGCAGTACATGAATGTACAAGATGTGAACACACTGGAGTAGGACCATGGAGATGCTGAGGGGACTGAAGCATCCTTCATATGAGGATGAAGTTTGAAAAGCTCAGGGGGTTCTTGTTAATGTATAAAAATACTTGAAGGGAAGATGCAAAGAGGACAGAGGCTCCTCTCAGCAGTGCCCAGTGACAGGACAAGAGGCAACAAAATGAAACAAAGGGAACTCAGTTTAGGAATAATTAAAAACTTGTGAGGTTGTTAAATACGGAAAGAGGTTGTCCAGAGAGGATGAAGCAGAATCTTCATTCCTGAAGATATTAAAAGCCTGATTGGAGACAATGCTGAGCAAGCTGCTGCAGGTGACTGCTCTGAGCAGGTGGGGTAGAGTAGAAAATTTCCAGAGGTTCCTTCCAGCCTCAACCATTCTGTGATGCTGAGCAGCAACACTATATCTTTTGGCAAAGTAGACTCTAAGCAAGGTGATAGGAGAAAAAAGTTTCTTGCCCAGTTGCTGGGCATGACCTCTCTGAGTGAGAAATTTACTTTACACTATATGAGTGCTAATTTATTTTGATTTTTTTTTTCAGGGGGATGGTTTTAAAATTGCTGATCCTCAAACCTTTACTATAAATGAGAATTATTTTGGCATGATTACCCTGTTCCTTCATACTGCACATGTTTTATTTTGGGAATTTTGTTCAAACATGTATAATTATCTATGCTAAGCAGTTTATCATATGTTCTAAGGCTTTTCTCTTTATTGCACCTAGCTGACGGTTTTATAATTCAGGAGTAATTGAATTGCAATTATTTTTCATGATGCATGGTGTAGTTTTATATCATGTTGTTGGCAGATATTCTTTATGGTGTCGTTTGGTCTAATGGGAAAATTAGAAGTAGCTCTATCATATAGAAAGATGGCTTTTTTGTGTCATGTTATAGTTTGTAGATGGCACCCAGGATATTTTCTTCTGACATATAGATTTTTAGGTAGAGGCTGAAATGAGATTCTAAAGCAGAGTTCACAGTTGAGACAATATTATCTGTACATCCAAGATGATTTCAGCTATTCTCCCGCAGTGACAGTTCATTTATGTTCAAGTCCATTTAGTAGACTGTGGTTAGTAGTCTAAAATACATATAGAAGTACTATGTGGTGGTGGAGCTTCTGCTCTAAATTCATCCCTGATCCAACAGAATTGCTTTCAGAGAAGCCAGGAAAAGGTGTCGGCATCTTTTTTAGAAGCAAATCTTCATCAGAGCAGGGGATTGACAGTAGATTTTCCCTCTCAGTGAAGAGATTTCCAACCACCACAGTGCCCAGGTAGTTTAATCTCTCCTGCTGGAGCCTTTACATTGTGTCAAGCTTTGTGAGCTGTACAGGAGTTGACTTTGTAACCTATAGATTAGGGCTGTTCTCCTGGAATTTGGGAAGAGGCAAATGCAAGGATCCATGTCAGTGAATAGTTAATTATGTCTACAGAACAGAAATTCTTCAACAGACAGGAGAGAGAAAGCATTGTCTGAGAAAAGTACAATTTTGGCCCAAGAATGGGGGAAAATGAGGGCTGAATGCTGGACCCAGCAGAGCACTCTTTTACAAAGGGAAAAAAGTTTCAGTTTTATCCACAAAATAATATCTGGAATCTCACAAATTTGCACAGGATGTGTCGATGCTCATATGAACCCCAGATTTTCTGCCCATATAAAATTCCCATTACATACACAGATGATCACATAAAAGTTGATGGCAGGAAATTTCAGACAGTCATCTTTAAACCTTTTTTATTTCCTTTATCTGTTCATACACATTTTTGCCTTGTAAAACTGGTACAGGAAGTAGTGAAACATAATTTTGTCTATTCATCTGCAAACTACAAGCTGAGAAAACTCTGAGTCGCTGCATACCCTGTCTGCAGTGCCTTGTTGAGGTTGAGGGAGAAACTGGCAGAATTTAAAGTCCTTCTCTTGTAATGGCCAATATTTTCTCAAAATATTGAGTCCAATCGAGTTTTTGGTCTTTATGAAAGGTTAGGAGAGGTGATCCTTCTGGGCACAATGTCATTTATTGTCAGCAATTTGTCTAAAATGAGCAAAAAACCTCCTAATCTGGGGATATGTACAGCAGAACTGCTTCAAAATTATCTTCAACCGAAAGACTCCAGATTAACTTTTTCAATTCCATTTATTGTTAAACCTGGCTGATTTGGACCAAAAACAGATGGCAGAAGGCTCACACAATCTTTTCCACTAGTGGAATGGATGGGTGCTGGGATGCTTTCAGCTGTAGAGGTTTATGAAGGAAGGGGAAGTTTTCCCATGCCTCAAACGCTGCTAACAACACATCACGTAACTTTATAGCTGCCTGCACCTCTGGGCCTCTGCTATTTGATGATGTGAATACACCTTTTCCTAACTGCATTTGGCCTTTAAGGAAATCACTGAATTTCCCAAAGCACAGTTATTCCCACTTAGATTGCAGTCTATGAGATCTGAGTTTGTATTTGGAAATGCTGCTTTCAATTCCCGCTTAAAAATCACACTGCAACCATCTGTGGCTCTTCCACCTGCTATTCAGTGCTCAGATGGAGTATTTGTCGTGTTCAATATAAGAGATGTCTGCAACATCTGTCCAGGCAGTTTTGAAAGCATGGAAGCAATTTAAGAGAAATAGAACTAGAATAATTATTACCTTTATTTTTATTTATATACACCTTTATAAACCTTTAAGATTCAGAGTTATTGGATTTTAAACACTGGACTTGAAATTTCAGTTTAAGTGCTGGTATGTGAATTTCAGGACAGAAATACAATTGTTTACATGGAATACACTGATTTTAAAAATAATCCTCCTCCATTTTGAGACATGAAATATACTACATTTTGAAAAATTCATTTTTTTTAGAGAGGTACACCTGAAGGTGTGATTCCAAAACAATATAATCAGACCAAATAGCTTTATCAAAGATAGCAATTCAAAGCTTTTAGTGCAAATGCATCGCAAATGCTCGCACTCAGAAATTCTCTTTCTAAGGTCGTGTTTACAGACTCTGCCACAATAAAAGAACAAAAATATCTTTGATGATTTAGCAGAGAAAAGGGTGGTACTGAAAAAGAGATGAGAAAGAATGGGATGTGAGACACTATTGAAAAATAATTGATACTGTTACAGGAAGAAAGCCTAAACTCAAAAAGAAAGAAAGGGAATAATAGAGAAATAAATTTGGTATTAGGTGCTCACATTTTACAGTTAGCTACATAAGTGTTTGCACATCAGTAGTTTTGTCACATTTATAATGCACATTGACCTAAACCCACATTTGAGTTTCTCAGCTTTTCTCTCTATTGCTTTCTCCTTGACAGACTTTTTGAAGATCTTAGATACGAAATCTCTTAGCAAGACGATCAAGTAATTATATTTGTGACAGAAGAGATGAAGGCAGAGGAATGCAAACCAAGTTTTGGCTATCACACTAGAATCTGACAGGAAAAGAAAACCACAAGGACACCCTAATTTCCTCAGCCAGCTCCCCTGGCTGAGCTGGGATGGTGAAGGAGAAGCCTGTGTGCCAAGTGATGCACACGGGCTGCAGTGTTTAACAGTGATACCAAATGACACCAAAATGTTTTCCTTTCTCTGTGTGTAACAGTGGGCATCGATTTCAGAGGGACCTCAGGTTTTAACAGAAAAAAAGGTTTGGTAAGAGTCTCAAGGGATGAGGAAGACACCTTTATTCCAGTGCCTTTTCACAATTTCGAGTTCCCATTCCATGGAAGACTTTCAATGAGTTTATTCTCTCAGATTACCACACTGCACTACCTGAAAATAAACATTGAATTCAGATCAGTTCTTACAGTTACTTATGGATGATAGAGCACACAGATTGGTCTAGCTCCTTCCAAGAGAAAAGAATCATGCTTCCTGCTAAAAAAAAAATGGCAGGGAGATGTTTAATATGATTGCAACTAACTGTTAAAATCCAGGCAGCTGTCAGAAGAAAAAATAGCAGAGTTATATTGTCCCACTGCAGAGACGTTACATTTATAAAATAATCTCCAGCACAGCGCTTGTAGCTCATGTTTGTTCACATACTTCAGAGGAATGTTTTCTAATCATCCAGAGAAGTTTACAGTGCTGTGTTGAGTTAACACCAGTGGAAATCAGGTCAGCAAGTGAGACATCCATCATGAACAGCTGTACAGCACCTGGGTGTGCTGTGCGAGCGGCTGCTGCTTCCAGTTTGGTGAAGAAATCACAAGGCGTATTTTTCACGGTGAAGGATTTTGGCAGTCACACAAGCACGCTTTCATGGAGTTGTAAAATCCTGATGGAGCTGTAAAATCCTGAGTAGATCTAAGCTTAAGTTTGAAGTTTTAAAATTCTTTCTTCTCATGGTTCAAAGCGTGCTTCACCTCTGGATTTTGCAGGTGGGATGGGCCTTCTCTGTTAGACAAAACAGAATACATGAGCAAAGAGTAGGTACGAGTTCAAGTCTTTGGCACTGAGTAGGGGAAAGAATTAGGTTTCAAAATATATGCGTGAAAGCAACCATTAATATATTTGCTGTGATATGCTGTAATGTGTTTAAAATGCATCTTATCAGTGCACCAACTGTTTTTCAAGTCATTTGTGAATTTTCAGCGTGAATGTGTATCCAGAGGCTCAAGCTGATAGTCTTGAAGAGCGTCAATTTTCACAGGATGTCTCTAACCAGTCACTTCTGAAAACATTGTCTGTTGCTAATTAAGTCTGGCACGTTTCTGTCAGATAGGCAAGGAATGTTATTTGCCCCTCTAGAGATGGGTCAGTTATGGTACAGAGAAATAAATTGTGGCTCCCTTGCAAATTAACAGCGGGGCCAAATATAGAAATGAAGAATCCTAAATAAGATCAAAGGAAAAACTAAGATCCTAAATAATGACTCTACTTACATAAAGAGGAATCAAGGGCACTACAAATTTTACATGGGAGAGGGAAAAAAAAGAAACATTTTCAAAATATTCAACAGTGTGACAATCAGACTGTGGGCTTTACGTGTGGGGCACACAATTTAAAGCCTTTCTGTCACAATACTGAACATTATGTTGATATTTGTCTTGCTGGGAGAATAAGCCACAGAAACCACAGAAATTTTCCAGACAGATATTCTCTAAATTGCTCTGCCTTGCAAAAAAGCAATTAATTTAAGTGAATCCGAGTGTTTGAAATCGGACATTAAAATAAGCTTTACCCAGCTGCAATCCTTATTGGAAACCCTTGGCAAGAATAGTTTTTTCATTGTTTGTTTGAAATCAGAAAACAAATACTATACTCCAAGTACTGTGAGACATTTGGCAATTTTTTACCACGGCCCAGACTTCAATTCTCAGGAGTGATTTTGTAACACGGTGACAATGTGACTGCTGAAAGAAAACATAAAATAGTCTTAATTCTGCACATGAGTTGGACACTAAGAAATCATTCTGTGCTCATTGGTAAGGTTACCGGCACAAACATTGTGTTTTTCTCTCTTGGTGAAATGTTTTTGCCACACTCTTGGAATTGTTAATGATATTTAACGCAGATTATAATGTGCTACCATTATCCCTGGCCACAGAAAAATGTAGTTCGTACCTGAAGCTGCTCACAATCTTTCTGATTTAGATTTTATCTACACTCAAGACCTCTCCCAGCATAACATTTTAGTTGCTTTTTTTTTTTTTTTTCTCTTAGATGTAACTGTAACATCAATAAAAAGCTTCAGTGTGCAATAGAGTACAAAATCACCCCGCTCCCTTTGCTGTACAGGGACAAGTACATGACAGAATGATGTTTTACAGGGCTGTAACAACAGCCAATGGGTTGTAGCACTTTAATTACAGCGGTATATTTAAAGTGGCACAATTTTGGAGCACAGACAAAGCCTTATTTACCACTTGAGGTATAACAGCTGCATAAAAAGTTATGCTCCATAGATAAATCACCCCATGACAGTGGCAAAATACTGCATTTAGCATCTCACTGTGCCCGTAGGAGTGTCAGCAAAGCTTCAGACACCTGCTAATGGAAAATAGAGAGGCTGCTTGTTTTTATTACCTTCACAAGTTTTTGTGATACTAAGATTTGGATGTATCAGGAATTACTGATTTTATTCCCCCTTTGGAAATTCAAACTTTGCTGAAAAAGAAAGAACTCCTAGTGATTTCCTAATTGTTTTTAACAAGCTGTGGTACTGAGCTTTTGTATTCCCTAACCCTACTCTGTGCTGACCATATCTCAGGAGACCTTGATGAGGGGAAGAAAATTGAGCTGCATTGTCCCCACTCAGTGTGAATTTTTTGCCACAGAGAGACAGAATATTTGTCACCTGGCTACTTCTCCCTGAGTGTCAGGTAGGTTCCCAAAGTAAATCCAAACTTCCCTGTGGTGTGATAGTGTCTATCATCTGGGAACAGCTGGAGTATGAAAAGATCACTTAATTTTCCTTGGTTTTTTTCTTCTTTTTCAAAAATTCTAAGGGTATTTTGGGGTTTCCTGGAGATTCTTTTTTTTTTTTTTAATCTACTGTCTTTCCCAGCAGTTAGTTACTTAACCATACAAGCTGAAGAAAATATTGTCCAAGAATATTGTTTGGATTTTTGAAAGCAATTTAGACCCTGTTCTCTTTTTCACAACAAAAAAGTGAGCTGAAAGCATGTGACACATTGGAAAGCACAGCTGTACTTCCTCTTTTTTTAACTCCTTACATCTCCAGGCTATTCAGTACCTTTTTGTAAATATACAGCTTGAGTTAACACAGGAAGAGAAATGAGGGGATCAAATTAATATTTCTGGTAGTTATGGAAGTTCAGCATGGCAGGACTCCAGAGCAAGAAAGTGCATGGCAGTGGCACCTATTCCTGCTGGCTGTGAACACTTCTGTACAACTCACAAACCAAACTACAACTCACAAACTGTACAAACTGTACAACTCACTTAACCAAACCATCAGAAGGATTTATTGCTTTTATTTCTGATGCATTCAATATTACTTCTTTCAGGTCACAATCATTTCACTGATGTCCCACTGAAAAGTTCCAGGTTTTCACTGAGCAGGAGTTTGCCACACACCTGATGTCTCCTTCCACACCTGGCTGGGGATGGCTGGGCCACTGAGGAAAAGAGCAGCATGGAAATTCTGAATCCCAGGAGCCACCACCACCTCATTTCCAACGGGCAGTGTGCCCCAAAGCTGGTACAAGGGAGCTTCCTGTTAAAACAAGGCTTCAATATGTCTTCAGGAAATAAGGCTAATATACAGAATGTCAGCGTTTTTAGAGCTTTGTTAAAGTTTTAGTTCACTTTCCATTTTCACTCAACTGATTCTTTCTACTTTGGCTGATAGCAAGGATGTAGTGCAACTCTGGCCTTGAGACAGAAAGGTACCGACTAGAAAGTGAAAAGCTATCAGCCCCAGCAAGCCTGCAGACATTATGGTTCACTGCCTAAATTGCATTCATACAGCTCTCATCATAAAAAATATGCTGGGTAAGTTCAGGGGCAGGTTAACCTGCCATTGATGTATGAACTTTCTAATTAGTTGTTGTTTTTGTTTTTGCTTTGCATGTAACAGTTTCTAGAAAAGGGTTTGATTTTATTCTTGAAGCAGTTATGAAGTAAGCTAGATAGCAATGAACTCTGTCAAATACCCAGTAACTGATTCCTTTTTCTTCATTTTTTTTATTTGAACAGAATGGCAAGAAACAAGTTCTGCAATAAACTGTCATTTGGTGTTTTTAAATGCTGGTCAGGACAAGCCTCCTGCAGCAGTTTAAATTCCTGTAGTCCATTCAGCCTTCTGCCTGTTGGCCACAGCTGCCAAGCAAGGGTTATTTACTGAGTGCCAATTGTGACAGGACATTTTGCAATGCTGAAGGACCAAAGGGCACAGCGCAACTCGCTATGAGAAAAATGCCTCATCTTAATCAGGAAGCTTGTGAAGGAAAAAAAAATCTTCAGCCACCAAAAAAACAACTGGTATTGAGGGCCTTCTGCCTGATAAAGACTGAAAATATATTTTAAACCTCATTAGAAAAATAAAGTTTGCCTATTTCTCCTGTTTCATACACTGTGCAGGAAAGGAACACATATGCTGTCACATTCATATTTTACGGGCTCTTTTTTTCCCCCCAAACCTTCGTACCTCAGATTTGAACTTTAAACTTGTGACAGTGTTATGTTCATTAGAACAAAAATCACTTGCTATTTCCATTGCAAAGCTCCCCCCCAGAGGTTATCTTAGCTGTTTTATAAATCATATCAGGAGGAAAGCTGGCATAAAGGTTGACAGCTCACTCTAGATAATCACTTCCCCTTCTCTTAAGTGACTTTAAGCAGAAAGGAGCATGTAGCTTGCCAGTTCAGTTTTTAGTGGTCAAGCATCCACATCTAACCACCACCAACACACTGACTAAATTAGCTTGTAAGTATCCTACTGAAATGCAGGAGGATCACAGTCCTGCTCAGGAGAAAGAATCTCAAACATTCATCAGCTATCAAGGCATATTTTCTCTGTCCTTCCAGGGCAGAGCTCATTACACAGAATGACATGAACGCCAAAGCCCTTTAACACAGGGTCCTTGAAGGGAACCCAGGGTTCAGATTACTGTTGATTTATCAGCTTCCTCAAGAGCTGGGCTGATTAGACTAATGGCTTATAGGGGATATGATTTCAACATTAAAGTCCTGTACTGTGGAGGCAGACAAATGAAGCAAGTTAGATCTTGTAGTAAACAGAACTTACAACTCAAGGCAACAACCCATTAAGTAGAATCTTAAAGGGAATAAACACACACCAAAAGAATCCTGGGTTTAGGAGAAAAGTTCAGCATATGAATTATAATTTTTCTACATAAACCAACAAAACTAAATCCTAATCCTCTCTCAAAAGGCTGAAACAGTCTGACAATGGTGCCACATCTTTTTCCCAGGCTGAGTCAGAAGAGAAAAAAATCAAGAAGACTCTCCCTTTAACACCTCACTTCCCCATGACCTGATTACAGGCATTTCACAAAAAATAGGGACCTCCCCCTGTTTCTATTGGACTTTGGAGACAGAGTGCTTGGAAGAGAAAGGGTTAACTCTAGCAGGTAAAATGGGGGTGGGGGGGCACAGGAAGCAGATGGAAAGCCTTTCTTGGAAGCTGGTTGTGATAGAAGCAAATGTTAAGGAAGGAAAAACCTGAGAGTATTAGCCTGAAACATAAGTATGATTCAACTGCTAATCACTCCATCTATCCCTGAAACTGTTGTCTCTTAGTTAAATGAGGATAATAAGACTGTCCTTTATAAAAAGGGTAATCCTGAAAGTGAGTATCAGTAACAAAGATATAGGGAGCTTATTTTCTCGCTATCTCATTACACAGAATCAGAAGACAAATTCAGCTCAATGCCATTAGGAAGAAAAAAATCCAACCCTGAGAAAACAATATATTTTTACTCAGCTTATAATTGGACTTTGCTATTAATTTCTCTTGGAAGCCAAGAACTTGACAAGGTACAAAAAGGAACTGGATATTTATGCAGACAATGAAAATTATCTATAGAATCGTTAATTTTGAGGAACAAATGTTAGGAAAAGATATTAAATTTCATGCTTCAGATATTTGGCAACTATAAACTGAGCAGGTTAAACTGACAAAGACTAGTTAATTTGGTTGCCTCAATTAAATGGTTAACTGTAGTGTTGTGGAAATAAAGGAACTTGTGAAAGTAGAACAAAATCTGAATCTCTGGCAATCACTTGCACGAAAATACTTCCAGTTAAGACATGTTACACAAAGCACCAGACATTGCAGTTCTTGCTGGTTCTCGGTCTTCCCCGTACTTTTATTAAGCTGATCTTGTACAACACCCCCAGGAACCAGATGAACCTTATTTCTAGTACACCCTGGTATCTTCAGAACTTGGCAGCCTCTTTACAATGGTGAAAGATGTATATATAAGTATTATTCAGTTATTTACACACACAAATCTTAAAAAGGTGAAGGAATACATGAGACACCACCCAGCAAAGTGGGTCAGAGTTGAGGGTGTGTTTGCAGGTGGGTGGGAGGACACAACATCTTTCATTACCAGATTCTTGCAACATAGTACTGGTCTTCATTTTTCAGACCTGTCAGGTTCCCTCAGGTCCTCATGAAGGAGATGTTGTAAAATGCAGAGATTCCTAGTTTGGTGCAAAACTGCTGAGTAATGATTACCTGGCTTTTTGACATGGGAAATTGTCATGAGCCATAGCAGAGATGGGTGTGCACTGGCTGTTAAGCAGATATTGTGCCTGTCTCTCACCTGTCACTGGGTTCAATGCCCAGGAACAGAACTGGGAGACAGCTACAAAGTCAATATTGTGCTTGCTGTAAAGGAAGAAAGGAGGTGAGGAAACTCTGAACCAAAACCTCTCTATTGTGTCTTCCACCTATCTTCATACTTACTAAATGCAAATATTTGTGAATGAAAAGTGGGAACTATTAAAAAAGAGCCAATGATTGAGGGAAGAAGGACCATGCTCGATTTCTAGTGCAACACCCTTTGGAAGAAAGGTAGCTAGAACTAGCTTAATTTTTCATGTAGCCATCAACTTCTTTAATGAGAATCTGCTGGAACAAAGATGCAGCTATTCCAGAGTATGGCTGAGCATTGTTATTGCATTTCAAACCAAACTGTGCTTCTAACTTTCCAGCTTGTGATGAAAGAAAGTTGTTGCATCAGTGGGAGTTCCTGGCAGTACTTAGTTTCCCAGAGAAGAGCTTGCCTTGGGTAATCTCACAGAAAAAGAAACAGTGCAATGTGAATGGGTGCCAAGGTCAGTGACAAGCTTAGGACACAAAATAAGAATCAATTGAGTTCATTGTCTCCAGGAGCCCAAGTGACATAAAGCATCTTTCAAGAAGCCAGAATATTCTTCTCCCACTGGGAAACCAGTTTTGCCCTGTTTTGCTGCTTATTTTAGCTTTGGTCAGAGATGTGAAAAGGCACAGGGTGGTGCTTGTTCCTCCCTGGCAGTTTCTAATGGCATGGTTTCACTTCACCATGTACACTCCCTGAAGAGAGACAGTTCATGGGTGCTGGGAATTGCGTGGGACAAGAAAGGCCTTGGAAGCAGCCAGTGGTGTGTGTGTGTGTGTCCATTTCAACAAGAATTAAATATCAGTGCATCAAGAAGGCCATTCCCATTTTGCCTTTGATTTGGACTCTGGAGATATTCTTATAAAAATGTAATTTCTGCAGAATGTTTTCTGAGAGCATCAGCATGTGCTGTGGGATGAAGATATTGCCTTATTTACTCCAGACTCACCTCAACCTTGCCCCAATTTTACACAGTCTTTTTGCATTTTGCTGTTAGAAATGCTAAGCCATTAGTGTGACTATCTTGTTGTACTAACCTGAAATTATTAAATTAAATGTTGATGAATTTGGCTGCATTTCCTTGCTCCTTGAATGTGGACAGTTCAATACACTTTCTAACCTGCACATGCTCGCAGCCTGGGGGATGTGAGTCATGTTTGCTTTAAAAGAGGCAGCACTTCCAGACTGTCACTCACCTGGGTTATTAGAAACAGAGCACTTTAAGAATTACTCTGCCACCTCCTCGCCTCTAAATATAGCTGGTGTGCGTGGGTCTTAAGCGATTTAGCTAGTCTGAGAAAAGGTCTCATTCCAAATAATCAATTAAAAATCCATCATTTTAAGAACTGTGCGGGCCTCAGGCCAAATGCATCTTGGATGTAATACCTTTGACTGTTTAATGCTGATATTAATTATTTGTATTACAGCTGCAGATCTTAACTCAGAATGAAATTTCTCTGCACTACCCAGTAGCAAGACCTGCTCCAGAGAGTGCGCTATTTAAGCAGGCATGATGGACAAAGAGAAGCAGCAGAAAATCATCATTATTCCCTGCTTCACGGATGGGGAACTGAAAGACAGATTCAATGACCTGCCAAGGGTCACATAGGAAAAGGACTAATTCATAAATCCCACTACAAGGTCTTAAACCATGAGATTTCCTCTCATTCTTTAATCAATAATAAAACACCGCAGATGTCTAAGAATCTAATATCTGCAAAACTGCTCCAAGGTCTATAGGCATGATACAATTAATTTCCATTAAGAGCAATGTGATGTGAGTGCACTCTGTACTGGCCAGAAAAGTAGGCCTTGCAGACTCTGCAGTTTTTAAATACTGGTTTAATAGACAATATAAAAATCAGGGATAGTCTCATTAAAATGAAAATATGGGGAAACAGTTGCCAAACCTTGACCCAAGTTAAAATCAAAGGAACTGATTCAGGAAGTAAACCAATGTTTTAAAAATAATCAGGTCTAGAAAAAGCAAAGTCTTTAAGTGAAAAATTATTATTATTTATATTATTATTATTTATATTATTATTTATATTATTATTTATATTATTATTTATAATGGATTTTCCCTTTCTGAATGAAGATTGTGTTTCTCAGTGACATGTGTGTTGTTGTTTGACCTTCAGGGCTGTTCTCAGCCACGTTTTTAAACTCCTTCCTCTCCTGCGAGCACAAAGGATTACCAAGAGAAATTCTCAGAGATTCACCTGCCTGAAGGACTCGGATTTCAGGAAAAACATTGAGTATCAAAGAACTTGCAACATGATCCCAAGCATCAACAACGCTGATGTGACAACCCCTGCAGGTTACAAGGAAGAAGTTAAGCACTGTGAGAAAAGTTCATCTCACTCAGCCCCCACCAGGCCAACACAGGGAGCTTCCATAAACACCTCAACTCCTTCTGTTCAAATCCCTCTGCAGTTTCCTTCATGTATTTCCAAAAATGTAACAGGAATCATCACTAGGTTGTACAATCAGACTTACCAGGTAGAACTTTTGAATCTTCCCCTCACCCTCTATTATTGTTTGCCAAATGAGTAGAAAAAATAAAATTAAAAAATTATTACTGCTCCAATAAGCCTGAATGTTGCAGTGAGTTATAGTCATGTCTAAATTTTTGTGCAATATACACATTATTGACCTTAATGCAATTGCACAGTTAAGCATAAATATCCATTTTTAGGTGTTGTGACAGGTCTGACTTTTATTTTATGCTTTTGAAGCATGTAGCTAAACTGGAACCTGTAGCTACTGGCCCATTTAAAAAAATCAAACAACAGTACTCGTATTATTTTAATACTGCATGATACACTTAGAGCATTGATGCCACCAAAAAAATAGAGAAATTAAATTTGTTTCTTTGCAACCGGTCTTTAACCTCCAACATTCCCAATACGTAAATCAAACTGACAAAACATTAAGAAAACCTCTGGCTAGCACATTTTAACCACCATTCTGGAGAAATGCAGAAATTCTGGTTTAACAATTCATTCTGTAGAAAGACATTACAATACAATAGAGTACAATACAATACAACACAATACAATATAATACAATACTATTTTCCTTCCTTTCGGTGGTACACAATGAACTTTGATTCTCTAAGGAATTTGCACAGGGAACCACCCACTATTCTTTGTTAAAACTATTGCACAAAAGCACAGAAGTAAAAACTCAAGTTCACTGCTTTATCAGAGGTGCCAAATTTTCTGTCTGGCACGGACTAACTAGTTAGAAACTTTGGCCCATCAGTGTTTATTCTGATAAGTTATCTCAAGCTGTTGTAGGGTAAAGTTCTTAGAAAATAGATGCCATTGCTGTTGCTTTCTGCACTTGTGAGAGGTGCATTGTGACAGGCCCTACTCATTTGACATCTACTCTTAATCTTCTTCATCAACAGGAAAATTCATGTTTAAAGGAGGTGCTGCTACTTGTGACTGTGGTTATTTTTCAAAACTGTGAGAATGAGTGAAATCCTTGTGTGTCACTTAAGTTGGATGTAAGCCATGTCCCCAAAAATAAAATAATAAAAAAAAAATACATTGGGTTCCATAGGATTTGGATTGGGTCTATTGCAGAGGAAGAAACAAATCAACTACATTTATTTCTAGAAGAATAATAGTTTAAAAACTTGAAATCAAGTCAGTATAGCTCATTAAGCAACAGCTATATTTTAGGTGTTCTTGAACATATTGTAAAAGGTCATGAAACCTTGTAGGTGGCTTGTTTATTCAATAAAATTTAGTGAAGGAAGGAAACTTGCACTCCTCCTCATGGAATTAATGGAATGTCCACAGATTTTAACAGTACCTTCTGTAGAAGGCCAGTAGCAGAAAGACTGCATTCAGGCAAATCAGGCCACTCTAATGTGCCCTTGACCTCCCTTATGTAGCATTAATATCAATTTATCTGCTTTGTCAAGGGAAGAGCAGAGGGAATACTGAGTGGCAAGAATGAGTGATAAGAGTCCCTGAACTGGTTCCAAAAGTAGAGGAGGCACAATTTCAGAGAGGCTTTTCAGGGGCTAAAAATGAGATGGAGCACCTGAAATTTCAGAATTAAGTGACTGAAGTAACTTCATGAAAGTTTTAAAGAGAACGTGAATGAAATGTATTGGTGGACACACATCAAATGTAAGAATATGGGGCTAGAAATTGCTCTTGGCTTGGAAGGTTATGTAGGGCAGCTAAAGGGGCTCACTTAAGCTGCTGAGCAGCTCTTTGTGTTGGCTGCTCTACACTGGGAAGGCAATGAAGTGTCTGAGTGCATCATGCAGTGCAATGTTAATAGCTGGAAAAAGAATGATAAAAGGATGGAAAAAGTCTACACTTCCAAACCAAGTTTAATCACTTAACTCTGTTAAAAGTTAATTAAGTACATTATAAAGTTAAGGGATAAATCCTGTAGTCTTGCCAGGAGGAACAGTCAGCTCCAGCACAAGGGAAAGAAGAATTTGGCTTCCATCCTTCATCTGAAGCTTCCTCTTCAAAAGCCTTCTCTCACCTCTTCTTGTTGATCATTCAGGTCATTGTTGAGGTAAGAGCCCAGGTTGTGATCTGCATACTCTGGGAGGCTTTTGCCAGGGCAGTATGATGTGGACTGGGAGGACATGGTGTGTCAGGGATTTTGGCATTGATCTGTTCTTAGGATATAGCCAAGCACATTTCTCCAACACTCTTCAACCTGAATAAATGTATATGTAATATACATATATTAATAATGTAATATATGAATATGTAATACCCTGAAAATCCTTTACTCTGCTTCACAAGAAAGTAATTTTTCTTGTACAAAGGCAGTTAATGCTGCCATTGGAGGCCAACATTGCCTTTTGCAAATAGGCACCTGTGTGGAAATCAGGATAGGGTGAAAAGCACCAAGAGCTCAATTCCAAATGGTCTTGGTGCAGCTACTGTGGTGGAAAGCCAATCTTCCAAAGAAAGGAGAAAAATCCTGCTCTTCTTAAAGTGGGAAGATGCTCACTTTTCTTTTAGGAACTCATTCTCTCTTGCTGCACAGCTCCTACACTCATTCTATACATATGCATACATTGATGATTCACTAGAGCTACTGTCAAGGATACATTTTCCCCTCAGCTTTGGTACACCCAAATATATAGTAAAATGCCTTCTCCTGCAGGAAAGTGGCTCATTGCAGCTGGAAGAAGGCAAGGTTACTGCTTTGCCATCCCTCCCATGTAAGGAGGCACAAGCACTGCTTTTCACAGCTCAGAAAAGCAGCGTGCTTTGCTCCATGAGGAAGTAACCTGCCTCAGATCTGTAACATCTCACATTGTGATGACTTCTCTCCAACTCTGAGTTCAACACTCCTTGTCAGAGTTCTGGATTTGGGAATAGAAAAGGGGGGAATTCAAGGTCTTTGCCCGTTGCATGATAAAAAGCAGCTCTGTTCCTCCTGCTAGCCTTCACCCCAGGCAAGGCCTGTGGACACCTTCCCTGTAGAAGGGCACAAGGGAGTGTTTCAGAGCATAAGAAAAACCTGGCCTAAGTGTGAAAAGACAGATTATTGCTAAGAAAAAACAACAACCCAACAAAAACTTGCACAGCTCCCAGAATTATGTTATTGAGGATGCTATTTGTCATCTGCTATATAACAGAGCGTACATTTTGAAACAGGCTGGCAATTCCATTTCATTCACTCTTCTCTTTCCTATTCCACTAGTGTCATTGAAGGTAAGCAGCAAAGTCACCCTCTTCATGAATTTCTCAAACTGAAATGCTCTCCTGAGGATTGTTATCCTGCTGCTATGTGATCTAGTCTGGAAGGCTGCATGTACCAAATTAAAGAGAACTCTATGAATCAAAGCTGAGAGACTTGGTGCTGAGATATATAATGAGCACAAGAGCACATGAAGCCCAGTCCTGCTCCCACAGAAATGAGCAGCAAGGGTCTGATTCTGATTTTGCTGATCCAGCTATAAATCAAGAGCAACTTCACATGAGTAAAAAAGTGAACAAGCAGTCTTTCAGCCACTAAATTCCCAACATATCACACACTGTATTTAGTGCAAAACATTGTCCCAGCTTGACTTTGCCTGCATGGCCATCCTGGGACAAAATGGTGAGGATATATTCAGAGTGTGTCTTAAGAGAAAAGCAGTTATGATCCAGCAGAGGTGTGGGTAAGCAGAGCCCACTGAGCCCTCACCAACTGCCCAGCTGAATTAAGAAGACACAGGGAGCCTCTCAGAGAATAAACTAAGCAAGTGTATTCTCCTCCCTTGCTCTACTTCAGATCCTCCTGAGTCCTGAGCTGGAGGCAGCTTTTGATGACCAGATACCTGTTAAGAGATTCCATAAAATTTTATGTGTTTATGAGCACTCTTTATTCAAGCAAAATTGACAGCACAGCTGAAAATCCCTTTGTATTTTGAGATTTAACAGAGAGCATCAAGCTAAGCCACAATATGTTGTAGCAGCCAGAAGATTTTCACCAGGACTAGTTAGAATTGCAATGGCAAGGAAATTAATTAGTTGCAGCAGAGTGTAACAGAGAAACACAGGTTATAGCCGCTTGGAGGGGAAAAAATATAAATGGTATTTTTGTTAAGGCATGGTATTCATCAGAAAAGCAAGGCTGAGGCTTTGAGAAAGGAAATTGCCCATATTTACCAGTGGAATGTATGATTTTGTGATGTTCTTTGTAAACAGGATTGCACCAAAGAAGATCACCACTACTGAAGAGAATAATTGCACCCCTATCTAATCATCTTTTTAACATTTTAATGAGAGTTGCCTGGCAAAGAACCATACACTGGGTCACAGCACTGCCCAAAGAGGATTTGTGTTTGAGTAGAGACTGAGTATGTATTTGTAGCCTATTATTAGTGGGCATTAAAAGGACCACTAAATGAAAAATGGTCCCTGTCCCAATTAACTTTTAAATCAATTACACAACTCCTTTTTTTCTACAAGCTGAAAGATGGAGTAAGCAACACAGACTCTTGTCTTGCTACTGTGGCTTGTTTGTTTTTATTTCCCATCTCAGGGCTTTAGGGAGTGTATTTCTGCTAAGTATTTCTGCAGCTGTTCAAAAGCAATCTTATTGCACAATACAGTATCTGAATAATTGTCTCGGGTGACTATTAAAGTCTGCTGCTGCCCCATAAAACCACGAGGAGTAATCTTGCACCACAGCAGAAAATATCCAAGAGCCAACCCTGTGGAGTGTCATTTCTGTTAGGAGAGAGCTACTGCAACTGAGTGGAGATTCAGGAAGGCAGAAGGAGCACAGGGAAGGCTCTGGACCTCAAATTGTTTCTTTTCTTGCCGACTAAGCAGAGCTGCTGATTGTTAAATATTGAATTGTCTGTATTCATCCCTGGCCAGCTGAAGTCAATGGACAGACATAGACTTTAACCTGTTACACACAGAATGTTTGTCTTCCCCTTTGCCTCTCTGCCTCTCCTTAAAGACTTTTATACACTGCACTAAAGGAACCCCTTCAAAGCCTAATGTATGGTAATACAGTTTAATTGTGCTTGGTTGGGCTGTTGGGGATAAAATGAGCTGGTTCCAAGTAATTTTGCTGACTCTAAACTTGGCTCTGTACAGGAAGCTGAAGGAGGGGAGATTACTAATAAAAATAGCTGTGCTACCTGGGGAAGCTCTGCATACTGCAAAGGTACTGTTAGAGTACCTAACAGTACCTAAAGTGCACTATAAAGGCAGAGAGTTGATTTTTTAAAACAGTGACATTTGCCTCACACAGCCTGCCTCTTAACCCTTATGCAGGAACAACTCACACACAAATGTAACTTTCTGGACACTCTTTTCCAACTTAGCAAAATCTGCTCACTTTGCAATCATTACACAGCTCCTTTCAGTCTGGGAGTTGGACACAGCTGAGTGGTTGAAGGCAGAAATCTCCTGTCTCCCTTTCCTGCAGGATGAAAACAGACACCCCAAATTTAGGGGGCCCATTTCTTCACCCCACATCCTCTGATGCAGAACTTCCACTGTATCCCACACACAGTCCACCAGATAATGATACCAGCCAGTTGGAAGGACAAGTGATTACTACTGATCAGTATTTTGCTTACATGGAACATTTAATTCTTTCAGATGGTTACTCCTTTAAAATAACCATCTGGGTAATAGTATCCATCTCTTTCCCTGCCTTCAGCTCTCACAATCATCACCAGAATGCCAGGCAGAAGCTGCTCTATTAGCTAAGCATGGTTCACATCCCATCAGTGATACATTTATATATATATTTATATATATACACAGAGAGAGAGTGTTAAGAAATTTTAGATGACTAATAATGTGCAACAGGATCATTTAGCCTATTGACATTCAGCTGTGATATGAATCCAGTCAAGATTAACAGAAACCAAAGGTTCACACCATCCTAGAATAACATAGAAACCTCATGAGAAAACGAGCTTGCCTCAATCCACAGGGCCAGGCTCTTTCACTACATAAATAGGTACATTTACACAAGTAGTACAATGTAGGATCAGGGAGAGCTTCAGAAATCAGCTTTATAACTTTACCAATTTATCTATAGACATACAAGGTCAGTCTGTTGTTTACTTACAGAAATATCTTGCCTGCAGAGATAAGCTAGCAACTTCTTGCTAGATACTTTTTATCATCTCTGTCTTCTCAGTAGCTCACTCAAGCCTTCTGTGTGCAGTTGAAGTGTCACTGTGGCAAGAAATCTTCCAGTCTGGTCTCCACTTTTATAATTTCCTTGTGTCTCTGAAGCAGAGGAGTAGTACAATAACAAGTAAAACCCACTGGACTCTTATATAAATGCTCAAAACCTCAATGTCTTAAAAATCATTTTGCTCTCTACACTCTGTCATTTCAATCTGTGAAGTGAAATTTGAAAAGCATTCTGCTTTTATAGTGAATACTTTCTCCTTCTGCTACTTCAGTGTTATTTTAAAGGATCAGATTTTGTTCTGTTAGCTGTATGTAATAATGTTTAACAAAATCTCATTGCATTAGTTTAAAAGAAAGTTACTATGGCGGCTGCAAAATCTGTTTTATGGGTATATATCATCTTTCTTATGTCGTTTAATGGCAATAATATCTTGCTTTCCTAACCAAAATAATTGTTTAGCTAAAATAGCATCCCAAAAGCTGAGTGAAGCTGTCCCCTTCAGTTCAGCAAGGGGCTTTAAACACCTTACCTCACCACACATGCACTACTGCCAGCAGCAAAGGTGGTTCTGTGCAGACTTATTTTCAGAAGCGAGATGGCTGTTGCAGTATTCTTATGCAGTGAAAAAGGAATCAAGGAGGAAAAATAAAAATAACAAAGATCCAATAGACCTACTAAAAAGGTTTTCCTACATGTCTGCCAATCCTTTTCTGAGCTGTTCTTCATGTGGGACATCAAGCAGATAGGGCACAGAATACAGATAATTTTCCTATGTTGTACTATTTCTTATGGTTGCTCTGCACCTGACTTTTGAGTATAAACAACTTTAGATGATAACTTGATAATGACCAGTAAATGAGCTTTGTGGGGTCTGTGCACAGTGTATAAATGATGTATAACCAGCAGATGTAACCACTCCTGTGCTTTATGGAGTTTGTATCCTTTTTCTCTCACTGCCTGTTGGTCACCACCCACTGTGACTGGTCACCTCAAAAATCGTTTTGGTCTCACAAGTGAGCATCTAGAATTCTGAAAAAAATGGCAAATCCCAATACTATGAACTTCTGTCTTCTAAAGAGTGGCATGGATAAAAGACTGGATGGACACTGCTCTTCAGGTGTTAGAAGCTCTAGCAAAAGACAACTTATGCCAGAGAAGCCTTGACTGAGCTGCATCCAGCAGGAAGCATTCCCAAAGGAACAATGATCCTTGCTGTTTTTGAAACAGCTCCCTAGAGAAACCAGACGGCAGCTTGAGATCTTATGAGGAAGAGGAAGTGTGTGAATCACAGCGAAATTACATAGGTGTCAACATTTGATATAGTGAAAGTGCTTCCTAACCAGAAGGTGCAGATTTTAATAGAGTAGCACAAAAAATTACTCCGGTCCGTCATACTAAACATTTTTGTAACACTTTTCTTGTGGTATTTAAACAGCATTTCAGATTTTAAGTTAGAATATGGATTGGATCTTAATGTTCACGATCTGTTTTACTCTGCAAAGCACTGGTTTATTTAATGAAGCAGGCATAACTTGCCAGTTCTGCTTGAAGAAAAAACTGATTTATATTATCAAGGAGGTGGTGAAAAAAAGCTTAAGGTGTGCTGAAAACGCTCTCTTGCTACCTTCTTTACCATTCTAATTATGGTAAATAAATGGAGCCAGAGGAGGAGACAGGACAGAACAAGTCTGATCAATACTTGCCTCTCTTTTGCCCTCCCTGCAGTTAAAAGAGAATGACTGCACTTATCTGGCCTTCTTGGGGAGTATCCATTCCTTGCTGGAGGTTAAATGAAAAACTCTTTTATTCCTACTTTTATGCTGACCCTAAACTCGTGTCCTGATTCTACTGTCTCTGGCTACACAGATAGTTCCTCAAGTCGATAGGAAAATTGTCATGAAAATGGGTTGTTCACATGAATGAGGTTTGCAAGATCAAGCCCTTCATGATCAGTATAACCCTGGGCTGATATGGCATCCCTGATTTACAAGAGTAATCCCATTAGCATCCAAGGGACAATTCACATGAGTAAGAAGTGTGGGAATGGGCCCCTCAGGAGCAACTATCACCACTGTTATGGATCCAGTTTCACTCACATCAGTTTCCAAATGTTCTACAGGCACTTTATGCTGCAGAGAAGAAAATAGACCTTGGGCACAAGTTCACTTCTGCTTTACAGACTATGGCTCCACTTTGGTTCTCTTCTTATTCTCTGCCCTCTAAGAGTCTTGCCTCCAAGAACCTGAACCTTTTAAGTAGTTTAGGGTCTGCAAGAAATCTTGACTTCTCTCATTTCTTTCTTTTTTCCACCTTTATTTCAGTCTTGCTTTTAATTTTCCTTTTTTTTTTTTTAAATTTCATAACTTCTTTCTCACTTCCTTTATTTCTTTCTGATTTTATTTACTTTAAAAAATATTTTCCTTTTATTTTTTAGCCCTTTTTTATCTTTTTTTCTCCTTTTTCTTATCTTCTGTTCCCTCCCCTTTCTTTTTTTTTAACACAAAATGCTTTCTCTTTTCTCCTTCTTTCTTAATTTTCCTCCCTTCTTGTCCTTCTCCCTTCCTCCTAATCTTCTTTCTTAGAATTAAGGGTATTCAAAGAGGGCAGGAAAAAATTAACAAGCCTCAAAATTTGCCTCAAAATGCAAAGGCTGAGAGTAGTATAGCAGCTTTCTCAGTTTCACAAGTGCTCTTTTAAAGTCACATAAATCAATCTGAATTTCCAGAATATGAAAAGGTGGAAGGTAAAGTCCAAAGGAAAGCAGGGAAATAGCAGAATTTCTACATGCATTTATGCTTTGTTTTATATCCTACCTATAGTGAATGAAAATCACCTTTTCCCTGCTTTTCTGTTGTTTCCAGGTGCAGTTCTGAGAACTTGTGTATATCAATTACCAGCCATTCTTCTCAAATGTAATAATGTGTTTAGTTTTACCGTTAACTTAATAGGTTTATCTGCTTTTTAAACTGACTGTGGATAAGGATTAGAATGGCAAACAAGCAAAAAGGTGGTAACAGAAGATAATTACAGTTTTATTTCAGTCACACCATGTGATTATGATATGTGTTAGGCGTGGTAAAAAACCTATGAAGATACAATTCCTGCCTTGAACTAAGGCATGAGCTGCAGAAATTCTTCTGTGTTTTTTGAAATAAATCCATTCCCTGGGATGGACTCACACTCCTGTGAGTTTTTTGTTGACTTCAGCAGAAACGTTATTTGCCGTGTTGTTATTGAGAATGAAGGTTGTTGAACCCAACTCCTACCAACATTTCAAAACAGTTCTGATGCTACAGTTCTTGCTCAAATGAGTTTTGCTGTGTTTTATGGTGTTAAGAAGAGTTACACAGATATTTGACATGACAGAACATGACATGAAGCACAGAAGTAACATCACTGAATGTTGAATATATGCACATAAGAGTAGAGATTTTTCCGTAAGAATACAGCTTTAAAAACTGTATCCCTTTCTGACTGTGTACACATCTTTAGGATTAGCTTAGAAACCTTCGCTGGGCATCTGAGCACATTTATCTCTGTCTTCTTCAGTCTTGCTTATCATGAGCTGCTTAGTCAGGAGCATTGTTCCTGTCGATGAGGAGTGCTGTGGGAAGAGTATAATTCTCTCTAAAGAACTGCCGCGAAGCTCAGAGACCAGGTTCCCTCTGTTCATCACTTTGTAGCACACTGGTAGAAGTCTGTGGTCAGCTACAGAGTTCCTTAATTTTCTGTTCCACTTTGTAAAGCAACACGATGTATACATCTATTGGCACAGCGCTGATGGCTTGGCAATACAAGCACGTTTAATTTTCTTGCCCTGTGGTAAAAGTTAAGGCCCACCAGAACAAGGGAGGGGAAGAACAACTGAGACTTTTAGGTAAGCTTTGAGCCCCCTTGGGAATTTGCACCATCACCGGACTCGGCTGTCACTAGGAGCACCTGTGTGGCCCACAGCCTTTGGTTTCCCCTTGTCCAAGGGTGTTCAGACAGCAGGGCTTTTCCTCTTTCTTTTCCACGCGTTTCCCTTCTCTTCCTCGCAGCTTTGCCGGGCTCTGGGCCTGACCCGCCGCCCCGAGCCCGCGGGGCTCCGTGAGGGCGGCCCGGCCGGGGCCCGCCTCCGCGGCCGGCGGGGCGAGGCGGGGCCGGGCCGGGCCGGGGAGCAGCGGCGGCCTGGGAGCGGCGGGGCTCGGATCGCAGCGGGCACGGCCGAGGTGCGGGCACGGCCGAGGTGCGGGCACGGCCGAGGTGCGGGCACGGCCGAGGTGCGGGCACGGCCGAGGTGCGGGCACGGCCGAGGTGCGGGCACGGCCGAGGTGCGGGCACGGCCGAGGTGCGGGCACGGCCGAGGTGCGGGCACGGCCGAGGTGCGGGCGGTGCAGCGGGAGCGGGGCGCTGTGCCGTGCCGTGCTCTGCTCTGCTCTGCTCTGCTCTGCTCTGCTCTGCTCTGCTCTGCTCTGCTCTGCTCTGCTCTGCTGTGTGAGGGGACCCGGCCTGGCGGCATCTCCCGCGGGAATCAGCAGCTGGGTTGGGAGCGGGGCGCTGTGCTGTGCTGTGCTGTGCTGTGCTGTGCTGTGCTGTGCTGTGCTGTGCTCTGCTCTGCTCTGCTCTGCTCTGCTCTGCTCTGCTCTGCTCTGCTCTGCTCTGCTGTGCTCTGCTGTGTGAGGGGACCCGGCCTTGCGGCATCTCCCGCGGGAATCAGCAGCTGGGTTGGGAGCGGGGCCAGGCGGCGCTGGGAGAAGTCGCGTTTGAAACACGCACAAAACAGTGGCGGGGCGGGGGTGGCGAGAGCGTCTGAGCTCCGAGCCCCCACAGCGGGGCTGCGGAGACATACCATTACTCCTACCATTCTAATTATTTAATTACCCGCGTACATCAGGCTGTTTGTAGCCGTAATGTAGCATAGCCCTTAAAACCCCGCGCTGTTCGCGTATTTAGGTCTTGTTTTTGCGGTTTCTGGCGGTGCTGAAATCCCGAGTTTTTTCCCTTCCATTTTGTGCTGAGGCAGGTCCTGGGCATTGTGGGAGCTCGGAGAGGGCACGGGGCAGCGAGGGAAAATGGATAATGTGGAGGAAAGCCAAAGGTTCTGCTGAGCAGTGTCCCATGCCAATGCCTTGGCATCGTTCTTGCATGTATTTACAGCGTGGTTCAGGGAAAAGTGCTCTGACGCTGTGGATTTCCTTTATTTTTGTTGCGTGAGACGCTGTGTGCTTTTTTGGTGTGATACAAAGTTAAAAGTAGCAGGACAGTTCTAACATTCTAACAAGTTTGTTAAAATGAATAGAAACAGTTACTGTCCATTTCTGAGAATAGTCTTCTCCAGGTCGCTGTTTGTCTTGGGAACTGTAGTGAGAGGGGAGGGAGAATTACATTGAGTTAATTTGCCATGGACCACAGAGCCTGTGCTAGGCCCAGTGACCCAAGAGCTGTTTGAGAAAGGATAAAAGAGGGAGCAGAATCCCATCACTACAACAGACAGGTCCAGGCAAGGCTAGATTTTTTTTTTTTTTTTATCTGCTTACCTCCATCCTGCCCACTTCCTCACCGAGGACATGCCTCCAGAGCAAATCTTCCATAGTCCTCTTTGCTCATCCAGTTCCCCTTCTTTGACAATAGCTGACTGTGCTGAAAGCAAGATGAGAGCTTGTTAAAACTGTAATCAAGTGAATATTAACATTTTTATTACTAGTGTTAAAATTATATCACAGGAAGTAAGTTGGCTGTAACAAAAAAATTAATTTATTTTGGTCTCTAGTGAAGCTAAGACATCCTATTTGTATGGATTGCTAGTCACTAAGTGCGTGGTTGAAGTGCTTGGTGAGGCAAAAGGCTGGGTCTGTGCAGGGCAAAAATTGAATGTGCACAATTTTTATTATTTTTTTTTTCACCTGCATTCACTCCTCAGCTCCTCTCAACTTTCTGGTGTTGATAAAAGGTACCACCTCCATAGGACTGTGAGTTTGGTACGATCACACTGGAAAGAGACTTCATTAATTTAAACCTCCCATGATAAAAGCAGAACCAGTCCTCTCCTTTTTGTCATTACAACTTAATCTTTGCCCGTGAGTCATGCTAAAAGCAATTTTTAAGAACAAGGTCTCAAAGGGGAAAAATGAATGTTCAACTCGGTTTGATCACAAGTTACTGCTGGGTAGGAAGATACTGGTTAGTTTGAAAGCTGAAGTGTCATTATAATTGTGCCATTTTGCACACAAAAAAGGGTAGGCAATACTAATTTTCCTCTTTACATTCTGTGGTGCTCATAGTGTTGTCACACACTCTTTCTATCCTGGTAACTGCTTAGTGAAATTTGCTAATTCAAATGAATTGGTCGAAAATTGGTCTAACTCCCTGTGTTATTTCAAAAGAGTACTAATTTCTGTGACTAAGTGTTGTTTCTGCAATTACATTAAATATTTTGGTAGTTTGTTCTTTGACAGTTTAATAAGCACTTATAACGGAAGCAGAATATTCTAATTTATCAACTTAAGGTATTATATGATGCTATTGTGAAAAAAAAATGGGGGGAGGGTAATTGTTTGAAAAGAAACTTTCCACTGTGGCAAAATCTTGCTGTCATTGCAGTGATGCTAAAAACAAGGCTATGAACACGAAGTTGTTGTCAGAACTTTGGATTGCAGTGATGTTATCTTTAACTAACTTTAATGTTTTTTAGAGGTTGTCAGTGAGAAGGGGAGAAATGGCCAAATCCACCCAGTTAATTGACAATGAAGTCTTCCGGGCTTACGCTACTTACACAGCCATTATTCTTCTAAAAATGATGCTAATGAGTCTGGTAACAGCATACTACAGGCTCACAAGGAAGGTAATCACTTGGAAATACTGGCTGGGAGAACAGACTGACATTTATATTGAAAAACAGAGATCTATCACAGCTATATCTTTTCAGCTTCCAAGTACTGCTGCTGTTCATTTTCCTCCTCTTCCCTGTTCTGGAGAGATTGAGTTTGGTGATCTGCTGGTCTCAATTGGACAATATTTTAAACTTAATTATGAGACCAAATTATGCTTGCATGTGACTTTAGTCTTCTAAAACATTTCTATTATTTTTAAATAAGAGTTTGTCATAACTCTAATTTCCATTGTCTTCTGCAGAAAGCTCATGTCCAATTTATAAAGCAACAAAAGTGTGATATGGAGCCATATTACATGAATAACCAACTGGTAGGGTCAGAAGAGAGGATAAATTTTTATTCATCTATAGCCTTTTCATCCAATAATTGAAAAGCTTTTTGCATTCCCTGATTATTATAGCAGGTAGGTCACTATCTGAAAAGAAATTACTGTGTTTCTAGAGTGAGAGGCAGGCTGAAAATTGGATTTTCAATTTTGAAAATATCTGAAAACATTTGAAAACCTGTGGTTTGATGTTTGGGCTAGATAAAAATGAGAAAGATCCACTGAGGTTAACTAAACATAGAAGCTGCATCTACTTTAGAGGAAAATGCTCATAGGAAACGTGTTGTGTTTGCCTTGTTCTTGGTCTTCTCCAGGCATCTTCTCATGGCCTCTGTAGGAAACTCTTGGTCATGGGCTGTAAGAGCCCTGAGTGGGCCTCATATGGCTGTTTTTGTGAGATCTGCTTCTGCAAGATGGTGTATGCTTCAAGGATTTTGGTGCAGCCCTTTTGCTGAAATTCTGCTTTTTGTCCCTGCTGGTTTCAGGAGAACCCAGCTGAGCTGCTCTGTGGATCGAAGTGGATGCAGATGACAATAGGGCCTTCAGTAATTCATTTGTTAGTAATATTACAAACAGAAAAAATAGTAATTTTAATTTTCTATTTAATATAAAAAAATTATTGAAAGGAAAAAAAACAGGAAAGGAGTGAAGCAAGAGAATGTAAAATGTTGCTGTTGATACTGTTAACCCACCTCTAGAATTCTGAAGGCTGATATCTCACAAATAGGGATCAAGGCTGCCCTGGAAAGATATCACGTAGCTTTCCTAAAATCAAAATATTTTCTTGACATCTGCATATCCGGAACAGTCCATAGAATGCATGTGTCAGCAGGGAGAAATCAACTGCAGTCTGCACTGCCTGCATTAAATGTTGTTTTCAAGTAGTGTCTTGCAGTGTTTTGAGGTAATAATGAGTCATGTCAGTGTAAGAATTTGTACCTGAGAGGAAAGGGAGACACTTCCTTGGTCATAAATGAGAATGGGAATAAGGCTGTTGGATGCTATCGCTTTGTAAACTTCTGTAGAAGGAAGGGGTCCAAAAACACTCTCAGATAACTTGTCAGGAATGGTGAAAAAGAGACTTGAGACCTCCTACCTTGTAGGTACCTATGCTCTGTCAGCCCACTGGCTTTTCTGCAGGCTTGTCCATATCACAAGAAGGCTTTATCTAAATGCATAAATGGCATTGCATTAATTTCTCAGCACACAAGCTGTGTGCAGGCTGGGCTCAAGAAAGCAGTAGTGCAGTGAATGTTGCATTATTCCCTGTGTAAGTTGAGGCTTTGTAAAAAGAGTGACCAAACTGCCTTGACTGGATAAAACATTTTGGCTGCTAATGTCACTTGTGTGCTTGTGTTTGAAACAGGCATTTGTCAACCCAGAAGATGCAGAATCATTTGGAAAAGGGGAGAGTTCTAAGAAATTCCTGAGGACTGATCCAGATGTTGAACGTGCACGCAGGTAATACACAGGAACCTTTAAAAGTAATTTTAAATAACAGAATAATATTAAATCAAGGAGTTAATTTCATCCTGTTCTCTGTCAAGCCTGTGTGTGTTTTATGGGGCTTTATGTAGCAATCTAATACATTAATTAATTTAAATGAACAAACCATTCCACATTCAAATGGTCAGTTTGAATTCTAAAAGCAATAAGCCACTGTCTGGTTATAATAGCTAACTCTTGGGTAGCGTCCTGTCTGCATGGGCAGAGTGGTGAGAACATTGTAAAGTACAACCATAAGCTCATGGGAACATTTATGTTTCCAAAATCATAAATTTTGGGATGCTGTTTGATACACCTGTGCTAACAAGGAAAGCTTTAATGGAATGCTTTCCATAAGATTATTACTTGATGAAGCTAAGTTTATTTTTATACCAAAAATTTGAATGTCAGTGAACTCTTCTTATTTAAACCTCCATTAGGGAAGATCTTGAAAATTATATACCAGTGATGATTTAAGAACACTGCATCCTTGCAAATAATGGCTGTTGTTTCACAAAGTATATTTCTGTATGCCTCTTATGGATTAAAGTCTCAGAAAGAAGAGTCTGATCTAAGTGGGCTGTAAAGATGTTCTACTCCTTCCTTTTCTGAGTAGTTCAAGGAGCTGTTGCTTAATTTCAAGGGTGTTACATAAAAGTGGAAACTTTCATGGTGAAGGGTAATTCCTTTCTCTTAAATTGTAAGAGACCAGCTGAATTGAGATTAACTTTATGACTCATTTAACTCAAATTGTTGTGGTAAGGAAATGACAACCACCTCAGCCATTTTCACAGAACACATTTTTAAAGCACTGCATTATCAAATCCTGTTTTGCTGGTTTGTGGAGCTTTTCAGACATCCCCAGACTCAGTAAGTCAGCTTGGTTCTAGTTACTACGTTAATGTTGCAGCATCCATATTTTCCACCCAGCTGTGGTTCTTAGTGGAAGTTTTCTATATTTTCTTCTGCAAGCTTCATGGTAACAGATAATGCCACATAAATTTAGCATGGCTTCTCTTTTGTATAAGTGATTGGAATGTGTTCAATTTATGGGGAAAAGAGATTTTTTTTTTTCAAGAAAAAAGATTACTTTCTTCAGGGTACTTTTAGGGGGGATGATAAAAAATCTGGAGGGATGTGTTTCCTTGTAATGATAAATATATTCTAAAAGCTGCTGCAAGACAGTGTTATGACCTGATTCCAGTTGGCTCTGAAATTTGACATCATTAGTGAGGCTTAGACATTGTTTCAATCAGTAAATAGGGCTGGAAGTATAATTTATCTAAAGAGGTGAAGGGAACTGGGAGGGTTTAGGAAGGGGTGTGAAAGAACACTTCAAGAAATAGAGTTCAGTCTCAACACATTTTTAGTAAATTATATTATGGTTTCAAAAATTCAAACACTTTTTCAGCTATTTTAGTGCTTGAAGTGAAGAAAATGAACGAAAAGTGTAACTGTCACACCTGTTCAATGTTCAAAAATAACCTTCTTCAAGATGATGGAACTTCATGAACATTTGATGGAGTGGTTCCTATGTAGGATATTTCATATTTTCTTTATGGACACCACTAACTGGATTTATAGGATTAGAATAGACCAGCTGGGCCACGAATTGTAATAGTTTCAGTCACAGTCCTCCAGTTAATGGAGTCTCCATTAATGGAGTCTCACATTAATGGAGAGAGACTCCAAGAAAACAGCTACGTCTTTTCTTCCCTGACTTTGCATTCTTGCAAAGTCACCCATTGCACTCAGACACTTCATGTAAGTCCTTGGTATTACCAAGATCCTGGGGAAAAACTAATACCTTTCATACAGAAGATCAGAAGCTTAAAAATGTGGGGTGCAGCAGGAGAGACCGGAGTGATGTCAGGTGAACATGCCAAAATCATTTCAGTAGCTGAACCAAGTCCCCTCTGCAGAGAAAGCCAAGACTTGTTGAATAGTTCTGAAGATGCTGAAAAATAATGAGGCTTGAAGTGGTTTATTCAACAAAACATAACACTTTAAAATAACTTTGCTTCTTTCTCCAGAGGCCACCTGAATGACCTGGAAAATATTGTCCCATTTGTTGGCATCGGACTGCTGTATGCTCTGAGCGGCCCTGAGCTGTCCACAGCCCTGCTGCACTTCAGGATGTTCGCAGGGGCTAGGATCCTCCACACTTTTGCCTACTTGATCCCTCTTCCCCAGCCTGGCAGAGGTTTGTCTTGGGCAGTTGGCTACTCAGTCACCTTCTCCATGGCCTACAAAGTCCTGAAGACAGCGTGGCTCCTGTAGCAGAGCCGTGGCTTCCGTGTCCCCTTCGACATTCCACACAAAGTTTCCAGCGCTGTACGATGATGTCTTCTGCGAGCCAATGAGTCTTCCCTGGTAACTGGAATTCTTTTTTTTTTTTAACAAAAGCTTTTTGTTCCTCTTCAGAAGTGTTTCTTTTCTGGAGGAAAAAGAGTCCTTCTCCCTGTATTCCCTGTTCATGGGTTACACTGCCAAATACTAGATTGGATGTTCCCTTTGCGATTTGTCAAGCGCTTACAATTCTAAACATGCGATGATGCTGTATTGATAGAGTGTTTGATAATTTTCTACAGATGCACTATTTTTGGCTGTAGCTCTGAAGTCTAAATCAATAAAGACAAGATTAAAAAAAAAAGCCTGTTTGTATTTTTGTTTTCATTTTGACTCTTCTCACTGCAGCCAGCAAATAGCATGTCACTATGTATCAGGAAGAGATTCCAATCATACAGTTCTTTGAAGAAAGCTTACCTTAATAATAAGATATAACCAGTAACGCTGGTCTTGTAAAAAAAATCTTTGATGAAAATGTTTGTATAATCCACTTTGGGATTAAAAAACCTAAACCCTTTCAGCTCCATTTCTTTCAGTTGAAAAAGCAAGAAAGTATTTGTGCTAAATTCTGTTTGGAGACACTGGTAAAAATTTGAAGTAATTATTTTTATTGAGGTTCCTGCAAATGTAGGTTTTGTGACTGGATAAACCCTTTGTAGAGGATTTTTTTTTCCCATTTTTGAATAAATTCAGCATAAAATGAGTGACACTTGCAAATGTAGCTATCAAGTAATTCAGATGTACATATATAATTAGCTTGTGTGTCATACTGTCATAAATATGTTTCTGATAGGAAATTTTGCTCTTCGCTTACATCTTTCTATGATGTGTTAATTTGAAATATATTCTTTAAAGGCTTTTCCTCGGCTTTTTTTTGTTTGGTTGGTTATTTTGGGGTTCTTTAGTAGCTCTGGCTTAAATAATAGCATGAGATTTCAAGTGACCCAGTAAGGTCTTTATATGTATTATTAAGGTATTTATATGTATTCTTTTTAGTGTGCTGGTCATTGGGAAGTTTTAAGTGGCAGAAGTCAGATCACAACACATTTGGTTTCCTTCCCTATCCCAAAAGCTGTGCCCTTAAGGGATGGCACAGAGAGGAGATGGAGAGTTCTCATTGCTGCTTCCACATGTCAAAGATTTTGTTTTGCTTTTTGCATGGCAGCAGTAGTTGTAATACTGTAAGAAATAACACTGGAGGGCTTTCCTACCTACCCACAGTTGTGAGGTGGAAGTTGGTGCAGTGCTATGTTAGGCTGCAACTCAGAAGGGTGGAAGGAGGAATGGGGAAGAATTCAGAGGCAGGTTTAATCCAAAGAAAGAGGATTTTTATTGCAATTTGTGTCTACTAAAGAAGAGAGGGTGGAACTTGAAATCAAGAAGTTAACACTGATTTATGAAAAGTTAAATCTAACTAATGAGTAAAATAACAAAGAGCTGGGTCCTCTAGAAGGAGGATGAGAGGAGATGATGATTAGAAGTTGGATTTTGGGGAGCTTCAACTCCTCACATGGCAGAGTAAGCACACATCAGCATGTCTGGGTTAGCAGAGGCTCCAACAGGAAACATGGGCTTTTGTGTTTCTTCTCGCACCTTTCTCCATCACTTCCAGCCTGTGCTGTTTTCCTCCTGTTCCTTCTTCCTCTGTTAGGTTTTATGGGATCTTGAGAGAAGCTACTCAAGCTTATCATCAATAGTTGGTATCATTGTAACAAAGGCCTCCAGCTCTTTGGTTTGAGAAGGACCAGTGGAGGAGGGTGGAGGAGCAAGGCTGCAGCCTGGAACTGTGTCCCAAAGCAATCATTGTCACAGTCAGCCTGCCTGCTCTCATGTCTGTGGCTACTCTGGCTTCCTTATATCATGATAACAGCATCTAAAATTATTTCCTCACTATTTAGTATCTTGCCTCTTCCTCCCAGCTGTGTGTCTTTCCATCCATTTAAAACAAAGGGAATGTAGCCACCGTGCAGAGGGCCCCATCTGAAATTCAGCAGCAGAGTGAGTCCTCTCCCTTAGCATGGAAAAGGCTCTTCAGACAAGCCTGGTTGTCAGTGCCAGGCATATGCAGGAACAGCATTTTGAGTTCCTTTTGCATCAAGCTTCTGTACAGAAATCTCATTCCTGGAGACTGTCTTTAATTCTAGGATCTTATATTTGAGACAAAACTGGTTTTAAATCCCTTCCATTTGCTCAGTGGTTTCAAAGCCCAGAACATACACTCGCTATGTGCTGAGAAGCAGAAAAGATAAATGAAAACCCTTAGAAATACCTAGAGTGATTCAATATTATTCTGTGTTTCTCTTGCATTTATTTTAAACCTATATTTTATTTTCCTTTGCTCCCACAAATACCATCTGTGCATCTGGGCGGGGTATGTGCTCAATCTGGGAAATGTGCCTTACCAGATTCCGTCAAACGCCGACTGCCAGCTCCGCATAAACTGTTGGCTTGGTCCTTGTCACACAGCTCTTGCGTTTCTCTGGTCCCTGCCCTGTAGAGGTGCACCTTGCCTGCTGTACAGCTGTGAATTTTGAAAGGTTAGCGTATTTCAGGAGAGCTAGCAAAGGAGAAAGAGTGTGGAAATGGAATTTATTACTCAGCTAAACTGAATTTTCACCTTCTAGAACATGCATGTGGGTTTCAGCCTGCTAGTATCAGGCTCTCTTGCAAAATCACTGAATGAGGTAACCTGTAACTGATGAAACAACTGACTGTTATCAGCAGGTGTGCTCCCTTTGACCTGGGGAAAGTACAGAAAGGGCTGCTCCATGTAAAAGGAGGTCAAACCATCAGCTTCTATGCTTTATTTCTGTTTGTTATGCCCCTTATTCCCACCACCAGTCTTGGGCAACTGGAGAAGCTACAGGGTTTCTTCTCTCTGCTCATTATTCCTGGCATTTTGTGTTCTCCTCCCAAGTACATTGTGTATCTTTGAAGTGGATCTTACAGTTGACCATGAAGCACCTCAAGATGCCAGCTGACATAACCTGGTTAGCTGATTTCATCTCTGGGGGAATTTCATGGGCTGCTTTGGTTTCAGAAGTGCAAATCTGAGCAATTCCTCAGTTAATTTTAATACTTACAAGCCTTTGGGCAAATTTACTTTGTGCTGGTTTTCCTGGCTGCAGACACATACACTGAAGGCACTGAATTGTTGGGAGAGATGATGACTGGTGAAGAGCTCTGAGCTAGGACTTGCTGTTTGATCATGACTTTTTGTCCTGTCACAATGAAGAAAGTGTTTGAAACTATAAATGATACATTAAACATTTCCTGGAATTTTCAGAAACAAGTATGTGTCTGAGCTTCACCGCCTTCGAGGTATTTATTTCAAGAAGCTGGGTCAATGTTTCTGTAAGTGACGGAATTACTTGTCATCAAAATACAGAAGAAGAAAAGCCTGGGTTCTTAAATCACTTTGGGGTTTGGAAAAATTTTATTTACCTGAAGCTGATTATTGCTTAGTTGTGTCTATTCATAATTATTTACAGAAAGAAATTCAATCTAGGTTTTTCATGGAAAATGCTTGTAATGTATGTCTTTTCTAAGAGTGAAAAATAAAAAAGCAGAACTTTTAGAATATAGGTTTTAAAATGTTGTCTGTCATTATTCAAGCTAATGGAATTTTCATTTCAAGGTTGAAGATTAAGAACTTTTCATTTTTCCAGATGTTGTTCTGCCAACTGAGATGGCACCAAGTGCTCTCTGAAAGGTTGTATTGACAGGTGTTAAAATACTTTTATGATTAAATATCTCTGGCTGTTGGACACTTAGAAACCTAATAGCTTTTTGTGATTCCCTTTAAATGATATTCATGCTTCCAAATCTTCATTAGTGACTCCCACTCATAGATTCTGAAGGCTAAAATAGATCATTAACTCCTTCAGCCTGACCTCTAGTGGAAAGGATGCCATGGAATGGCTGCCCTTCTGCTGAGGTTAGTTCAGTCACAACATGACTTCCAGAAAGGTGTGTGATCCTCACTCAGAGACTTCGGAAAACAGGCACTGATTCACTCTTTTCTATGACATTGGTTTTCTCTGCTGTATATGTACATAAACTTAGGCTTTAAACACACCATAGTTTGTTTTTGTCGGCTTTTTTGTTGTTTTTGTAGGGTATTTTTGCTTGTTTGTTTATTTTTATTTTTTTTTTAATTGAGGCAGTTCTTATTACATCATTGCAGTGCAAGGTGGAATATGAAATATTTTAATCAGAAATTTTCCTCCTACGAAGCATTCTGCCCCAATTATAGCAGTGACCACATAATCTCCACAACTGAATGCTTTTACACCTGGTTCTTTGCTGGTGGGCCCTGGTGTGCATCACCACTGACAGCATCATTCTTTTATCTTTTATTCTCATATGTGGGAGAACTTAGAGAGAGCTTAAGAAGAGGAACGTGTCTTTTTACTACCAAAAACCAAAAAGAGACAAAAAGAAGACTGTTTGTCTTATGGGTACTGCTTGCCCAGTGAGGGGGAGGAAATTCAGAAGGTAGTGTCAGTCCTGTAGAAAAAATGAGGAGAAAAAAGAAGAGAGAGAGCTGAAAGGAAGGAAATGATAGCTTAGAACAGCATCAAGGAGCAAACTGGATGAAGACTGGTAGATGAAGTATGATGAGAGGAATCTTTCTGGTTTATAAAGTTGCTTTATTATCTCTTTAAAACAAATTTATTTTTAAGAATGTTTTTCTTGGTGTATCCAGTCATTAAATATCTGCCAAGAGGATTATAAATACCTCAAATCAGGATGGAGAAGACCCATGGGCTGTGTAGCTAATTCTGTTTAATCAGTTGCCTTAAGGCACCTGTGGTACACAGACCACTGCAGTGGGAGGTGGCACTTGACATTGTGTGACCCCAAAATGCTGCAACAGGGAAAGGACAATTATTCCTTTTTGCCTGGAAAGTTTTATATGGCACTTGCTTTCAAATTTACATAAACCAATTGCTTTTCACTAGAATGCTTTCATGGAAACCAGAAAGGACCTTCAGAAGGGTGAGTTTGGGAGGTGGGCAGGAAGGCATCAGCTCTGGAGGTTGTTTTTCTTGGAAAAAATTCTGAGCTTCGTCTCTTTAACCCTCGCTGTGGGAGCTGTAGGGATTAGTGCATGTGGAATTGCCACAGAAGTGCTCAAGGTAAGTTTAAAATCCTTAGTCTCTAAGTATCTAAGAGACCTAAATAATTGCTATAAAGGTAGAACTTAATCTGCTTCCTCTTCTGATGGAAAGTGACACTAAAACCTCAATTTTCCTTACAGAGCCTGCAGTTATGTTCTAAGTGTGCATGACCACCTCATTTATTTAATACTGGCACCTGTACAGTGGAAAGTGGTTTATTATGGGATTTTCACATCAGACCAGGTGTGGTCCATCTTACAGGCTGCATTTTTCAGAGAGTAGGGCTGGCAACTCCCATACTCATCATGTGAGAGCTCCTTCTGTGCTCTTGAAAGGTTTTTTTCACAAGAATCAGTTTGTTGTGAATACTCTGTTTCTAAAGCTAGCTGGGACCATGTAGCTCATGAGCTTTTGTTGTCTCTCTAGAAATTTGGAGTTTGCTGTTCTCTCCTTTTCTCCAGCTGGGAGAGGGTTCCAGTGCTGCTGCTCTGCCTCAGCTGACAGACAACTTATTCCACTAATTTTGCATGAGTACCTCGTGGTGATTGGAATGACATATTCACTGCTTATATAAGTGATAAACACTCAATTTTATCCTTTGCTCATTGGGTGAGTGTTCAGAAGTTTTGTCAGACTGAAATTTATTTTGGTGCTCAGCCCTTGGGTTGAGTTTGATGTACCCACTTTCAAGGTAAATTAATTTAGTTCTGCAGGTCCTCCTGGTTTTCCTGGGGATGATTTTGCAAGTGAAAACCAGGGTACAGTTTCCTTATTCGAATCTGGGGTTCAGTGGCAGCATTGTTTGATTATGGCACTTTCATTTAGATTCAGTTCATTTAGAGAAATCCAACATTCTCCAAGAAAAGCAGACTCACAGTTATTCCTACTCTAAGTGGGAATGTGAGTTAGAAAAGGGTATAATAACCAGATTTTTCCTCTCTGTCATTTGACAGAATATTCCCTTTCTGTTATTCTGTTATGTTGAAAGTCTTCCCTTCAACCTTTCCTCATTCCCAAAGAGAAGCCAGCAGTTACCTCAGATCCATGGGAATGGCAGTAGGTTTTTCCTCCCTCTCCTTAATTTTGTGAGTGGTACCACTAGATGTCCCTCTTTGGCTTTTTTTTATTAGGATTCAAGACTCGACCTGTGAAGAATAAAGTAGCTGCGCTCTGCATCTCTGGCAGATTAAGTTGTAAGGGGAAAATATTTTGCTAGATTTAAAGAAGACATTTATAATAGATATTAAGACAAAAGAGTGTTTCTGTACAGTAAACGTGTAGTAAAAAAAAACTTTATGGAAAAAGTGACCTTTGTTAAAACAGAATATGTAACCTGTGGCAGAAACATTAGAATGTTTTGTATTGTTTTGCTTTTCTAAATTAACAAGGCATCAGGTAACTGCAACATCTGAATTCTTCTGCTGAGGTTCCTAGAGAATTATGCCATTTTTATTTTAATTGTCTGGTATTGTTTTTGATGGGTAAACACATTTTACAATTTGTATTTAACAGTAAACTGAATGGGACTAAGGTTGTTCAAAAACTTGGAGTAAAGAAGCAGAAATAAACTCAGAAGCTGTGTCTGTCTGCCACAATATCCAGAGGAGAGACTCAGCACAAATAGTTTACTTCAAATTACCTTGATAGTTACAAAATTCGACTTGGGAATTTAAAGGTGCTGTAAAAAATGTTGCTTGCATTTGAAAAAACTGGGATGCCCTATAAAGCAATGTGTGCACAGCAGATTTACTTGTCACACAAAATGCCAGGGAAGTGGTGGGGGGCATCTTTGAGTGATCCACTTGGCACAGAGGTGGAGTACAGTGTCAGCATAATGAATAGGAGCTGGCTTGGTGGCTGGAAAATATTTTAAATTGAGTTTTTATTTAATGGATTTGAACTTTTCATGCCCAATTACCTTTTTGCTGAAAGAGAACAATAATAATAATAATAATAATAAAGTGCAAAGGTTCAGTTTCATTCTAGAAATGGGGAAATGTGCTTGGAGAGCTGTCAAAAGGCACAGTCAGATCTCAGGAGCATGGAGCAAGGTAACTAATGCTCTGGAGTGAATGCCCATCAACTCCTTTTGTGGCTTTATGTGTCCTTGTCAATGGTAATGTGGCAGAATGGGATGAGTCATGTACAGGGACAGATGGCAACAAAGAGTTGGTTAAAGTCAGAGAAATAATGTCCTTGCAAGGGGCTTTATATTATTTCTTTAATTTGTCCAGTTAAGTCTCGTAGGTGCATGAATTATGGAGGAACCCACCCTCCAAAACAAACTAGCAGGATTTAGAGAAACTATTCCAGGATATGCATAAAGAAATCTTTCCTGCAGAAACCTTAATCTAAACCTAAATCCTATAGCAGGAATGTAAGCAGGACCAAGTAAAGCAGCAATCCCTGTGAAATTCTGTAGGTCTTTTCCTTCTGAAATAACAGCCTGTTCTCAGTGAACTTCCAC
The DNA here is from genome assembly GCF_030490865.1 of Poecile atricapillus. NCBI lineage: Eukaryota > Metazoa > Chordata > Aves > Passeriformes > Paridae > Poecile > Poecile atricapillus. Next base: position 3,892,326 of record NC_081266.1, on the reverse strand, counting down.
TGGAGGAATATTTAACTCCAGGTACATGTACATCACTGAAGGGAAGGTTAGTCCTCATGTGTTCAAGTGCACTAAATAAAAGTGTATTTTTATGAGTGTGTGTAATGAAAGAGGACACTGTATGTAAATTATCCAGTTCTCATTGCTGTGATATCTGGATACAAGGTGTTGACTACAGACCTAATTCAGCAACCAGAGAATTGAGCAGAACAGTTCCCAGAGCTTTCACAGGCTTTGTACCTAGACAAATAGTCTCTGTCACATTCCATTCATTTAACTAAGTATGTGCAGAATACAGCCTGCACTAAAATATTTACTGTCAGCAACAGTGTCCAGAGAAAATACTGTATTTTGTAAAATTTCAGAGAAAAAAAAGCTAGATGCCACCTAACTTCAGCACTACCTCTGCTGTAACCACTCCTAGAAGTGGCTGCTCCATTGTTTGCATATTCTTGATCCCAGCAAGAGCTTTATTGACACTTGGCCTTTGACTTGGTGTTACTGATGGCTCATATGGTGCAATCCTCAGCAGGGGACATGAGAGAGCACCACTTTAAAATAGACCCTGCTGGCCATGTGGTGCTGTTTTTGTTCTGTGAGCTGCTAAAAGGGCCACTCTCAACTGGAAATCTGGTCAATTAAAAACAAACAGGCTAAGAGGACACGTCCCCAAGTCCTTTTGCCAGTTTCTGTGGGATTGCTATCAAGAGAATCGTGTTTTCCTCCTTCTTGTTGGTGGCTTTTTTATTGTCTGTGTGTGAAAGCCATGGAAATGAAAGAGTGGATATGACCAAACCCAAAGCACTCAAAGCAAATGATCCACATTTTCTTTATGTATTTCAGAACTTGGGAATAAAAGGTCTTTTTTCCTTTAACTCTTTGAGTTGCTAAAAATTTTGTCTGAAAATTTGCATGGAATGAACTCAGCTGTAGGATATAGCAACCTCCAAAAGCAGTAAATTTAGAAACTGAATAAAGTTTGTTAAAGTTTGTATTTTAAACATAGTTTTTGAAACAATTTTAATAAAAAGTCATTAAATTTCTCTGATTTGAGAAATCAAATTATATTATTTTGTAATGAATATTTTAATATTTTTACAATGGATGGATTTTACAGCACAACTGGTGGACAGCACATATCACATCCACTGAAGACCAGGGATATCAATGCAGAAGATACCAACTACTCAGTCATAAACTCAGAGCCCCATCACATGGCTGAAATAATATTTGAACTGCTAATTTAACTGCTGTTTCTCTTCAAAACAGAGGAGAGAGAGAGAAAATTCATGATCAAACCTGAAGAATTAAAGTCAGACTAGCAAACATACCAGAGAGTGATCTAAGATTCTCATATTCTCCAAGGTGTGGGCAACACAAAGTCCACTGCAGCTCTGGCAGAGGCAGCTGATGGAGTGGTTAATGATGCAATACTTTTTTTAGTAATGTGTCTCATTTGGACACCACAGCACATCCTGTTTGTATTTCATCTCCTTTCCCTGGTATTTTATCTATGTCCACTGCGCTCGCATTTTGACCCAAGGGACTTTTATTTTAATCATTTGCTCTTCCTACCTGAACTTTCTTCTACATACTTAATATTACTTTACTTGGGACTTGAACATATGGAACAGATATTTTTAATTCTAACAGTTAGCGCTTGACTGCTTAAAAGATATATTTTTCTACTTTCAAAGAAAGCATTTAAAATCTCCTGTATTATCCTTGCTACCTAGAAAAATGTTTAGTGCTGACCAGGAATGCATGCAAAGTGAAACCTGTTTGATTTTTCTTTTTTTTTCCCCCCCTGGCAGGACCATATCTGACTTTAGTGAATGAAGAAGTTTTATCTAGTGGGGTCTTGAAGCTTCTTTGCAGGCATGTAGGATCATTTGGCCTACTCATGGAGCTGTTTTATGTACTCATATTGAGGAGGTACCAAATGCTGGCAGATTTGTTTTATTAGCAAGACCTTGATGCTATGAGAATCAGGTTGCAGGCAGCTCTGACCAAGAGTAGTAGCTGCTTGCTTCTGCTCATAAAACCTAAAAGTTTTATAACTGCAGCACCAAAAGGCCTGTATTCTACCCCAGTTTTATTTCTGACCAAGTCACATAACAGCTCTGTGCTTCTCCTTCCAGTCTCCAAACTTCTATTAATAAAAAATGCTTCAACAAATGCAAACTCCTGATATTGCATGTTTACATGGCTGAGTTGTATACCACACACACTCACAAATAAGAATAAATGTTCAGCTGCAAGATAAGAAGAGACAAAGGCAAGGTGCCAAAGAAAGTGTAAAACAATGTGATACCCTGGACTTGGAATTGGGAAATTTTTCTGCTTTTCTTGTGTGACACAAGCTGGGCCACTTTTTTTTGCTTTGATTTTGTTTCTGTCACCTTCCTTTTGGGAGTTTTGAGCAAGTGACTGTGTCTTATTAACAGTGAGATTGGTACAGAACCTTCTGTAACAGGATGATTCTGGTGGAAGCTGCAATTTTAATTTGTTGCTATAGGTGGTACTGTAATATTAATACATAATATAAAAGAATCATACATAATACGAAAGAATCATACATAATATTAAAAAATAAGAGGAGCAAATAAAAAGTTGAGAACAATCAATAGAAGGAATGGTAGCAAATGCTGATGGTTCATAATGTCTAAGTTCCAGCTGAGTTGATTTTTAAGCTTGAAGGGGACATGGTCGGATTCATGTGGTGGCTTTTGGCCTGAGTAGTGTAAGTCTGGAGGATATTTTGTTCTCTTCCCTCTTCCACAAAACCTCCCAGAACCACGGTTCACACCCTGCTCCTTTCTCCTCACCTGGTGACTGTCTGTGAACTTGACAAAGATGTCCCAAAGATGACCAGGAAATTGTGGTAAAATTTGGAAACTGAGGTAAGTTTGAAGTAAGTATGAAAGCTGGATAATGGTTTTCAAAATGAAGAAGGTTCTTGATATATAGGGAGCTAAAAACTGTTTGAGTGGAGTCTCACCCTCAAGACAAAATTTCATCTCCACCATCCTTTCCAGCCTCACCTTAAATAGGGTTCCCTCTCTAGCTTTTCTAGACTGTGTTGTTTTACTTAAAGAGAATCTTAATAATCACTACTTAGTTTTTTTTCATTTTATAATATTGCTGCTTTCAAGTATATGTAGTGGTTAGAGTCCAAAGAGGAACTGAAATATAGTGAGACTTGTGCAAAAATCCCTTCTGAGAGAGTTCTGCAGCTCTCCCACTTCCAGTTATCCTTTCCCATACATGTTCCTCTGGCCAGAAGTGTGAATGTCGGTATCAAGCTCTCCAGCTTTTCCTTGGTTGCTAAATTTGGGAATGCAGTGCCACGAATCAGTATTCAAGGCAGCTGGATTTTCTCAAAGCTGCTATTCTGACAGGATAATGCTTACTGATCTTCTATAGCAGCATCTGTAATAACACATTCTCAGGGAGCAGTTACTGTACAATAAAGGTGATTCTTCAGGCTGTTGAGGTTAGCATGGGTCTCCTGCCTTGTCCTACAACCCCAGTGTTTGGAGCTCTCCCAAACTGAGCGGGCTCTGAGTGGTGAGGGAGCAAATCACACATAAATTGTGTGAGCCAGCTCAGGGCCTCGTCCAGCCCAGCCTTGAGCATCTCCAAGGGTGGAGTCTGCACACTCCCACTGGCAACCAGAAACATTCATTACTGAGGTCTTGCTATCAACAGTTAGTTTCCAAAGTTTTTAAAAAATCACAGGATTTCTTTGGGAGAGACAATATTCCTAATTATACAGCAATTCTCCTGCACGCTACCATAACAATGATAACAATAACAGAAATCATCTTTCAGTAGGTGATTGTGCATTTCAGTGCAGGCAAAATGCTACAGAGAAGGTATTCCACACTGTCAAATGTTTATAGTAAAATCTGAGAGGTCTGTCTTTTTGTGGCATGTGTGGTTTTTCAGATATAGTTATGTTTACTCAGTACTGCCTGTAAAATATATTTTAACCTTCTCTCTCAAAACATATTTCACTAGAATCACTAGAATATCCTTGTGAAACAAACATTTGGATTTTTTTTTACATCCAAAACCATCGTTTCACAAGGCTTTATACAAACTGGAAACATAGTTAAGATTTATTTATTATGTAAAATGGCAGGGATTATTATGTTCATTACTTTTAAATTGCACAATGCTTTTACATTAGGATCAATTTTAGAGTGCAGGATTAGCTACTAAACTACTGGCAGTTTTGGTGCCTTATTACCTTCTATTATATTCTGAAGTAATTTTCATTTATTTAATTTAAACTTCTGTCTTTCTGCTTTTTCAAACCTTAATGTCTCTGCTTCTAAAAATCCAGTTGGTGTTTTCTATCTCCACTGCTAAAGAAGAGCTGTTATTAAGTGATTCGATGGCTTGTTTAGTCCCTTGACTATTCCAAGGCTCACTTTGCTTAATTTAACTACTGTACTTGCCTGCTCCCTCTCTCCTCCCCCCCGCCCCTTTTTTGTTCTTAATTGTTTTCAGAGTACTCAACTTCCTGTGGGGAATCAGTCAGCATGCCAGACTTCAAAGCACTTGTTACAGTAGACCAATTTGGCAATATGCTAATTTAAACCTATTTTTATATCTTTCTACGTTGTATCTACGCAAACAAAGACCATTTTGGACATTAGTGAAAGAGGGAGGTCTTGGGAGATTTTTTTTTATCGCCTCAGATCTTATTGGAGGGGGGAAAGGGAGTGAGTCTTAGCTGTTGGAGTTGGAAAATACCTGTAGGGTCTTATTTAATACATCCTTCTCTTAATTACGTACTCCATTTTATTTGCTTTGCCTGATCCAGTCCTGGTCCTTCAAGTGAATCCACACACATTGGATGTGGATTGGCTTTAAATCAGGGTAACTGGGGTACAGCTCTTACCATATGGCCCTGAGATGTGGGGCTGAGGGGCCTCAGCTCTGCTAATCATGATGGCTTCACAAAACAAAAATATCTGAAAAATAAAGGAATGCTGAATTAGACATTTAGGACCTCTGGAATTTCCAACAACAGTGAAACGTTGATCCTATGAAGTTTTTGAGTCTTCTGGGTAAAAACATTGCATCTCTAATTGTGTGCATGTTTAGAGACACTGTGCAATTTAAGCTCTCGGGTGCCTGACAGGTGAAATCTAGGAGATTTCAAAATTAATTACAAAATAAAACTTTCTCTGCCTCCTCCCTGACATCAGCATAGCAGGACAGGGAATGGGGCCTCTGGTCAGTTCACACATTGTCCTTGCTGCTCCTTCTTCCTCAGAGGGACAATTCCTCACATTCTGCCCCATCTCCAGCACGGTCCCTCCCGTGGGATGCAGGACTTGAGGAGCAGACTGGTCCAGCATGGATCCTGTCCATGATCCACCATGAGCTGTGGGTGCATCTCCACATCCCTGTGGCTTTCCATGGTTTGCACCAAAGGCTGCAAAGGAGTCTCTGCCCCAGCACCTCTCCTTCCTCGCTGACCTGGGTTGCTGCAGAGCTGTGGCTCTCACCTGTTCTCACTCCTCCCTCCAGGTACCATGGCTGTTGGGAGGGTTTTTTCCCTCTTCTGAAATCTGCTAGCCCAGAGGCTCTGTCACTGCTGGGCTCAGCCTTGGCCAGTGCTGGCACCATCTCTGAGCCACCTGCTGTTGGCACTGCCAGATGTGGGGGAAACTTCTGGCAGCTTCTTAAAAAAACCACCCCTGTAGCCCCTCAACTACAACAGCTTTGCCATACAAACCCAGTACAGGGTGTTTTGGACATAATCCAAGGAAGCTTTTATTTATTTATTTATTTATTTATTTTAATTTAGCATCATACATCACCTCAGCAAAGTCATGGAAGTCGCAGTTTCAGCTTCATCCACACCACACGTGTGCAGCTTTGAGCTGTCTATCCATAAAGATTTGGCCTGGATCCATCACAAAACTGTGATTAGGGCTGTTTCTGGTAAGAGAATGAGAGCCACCAGGTTAGTGCCTCATGCTGGCTGCAGGGTAGAGGATGGAAGACCTGGCATGAAGTATGAAGGATGATCTTTTGAATGTATCTCAACTGGCAAGAAAAGTTTAGTGGGTCTGGAAAGAACAGCATTTTTATATTATTGGGGGCCAGCGTGTCTTGTACAATCATGACCTTGGATTCATCATCTGCTTATAGCTGGACAAGTTTAGCTTTTCAGTGGGATTATTTGATGATAGAGAGAGAAATCCAGATTCTGTGAGTCTTCAGTGACATCAGAATCTCATTCAAGGCTGTTATTAGCTTAGTGTTTCATAATCAATGCCTTTGCAGTTCTTGATTATGGTAATTTCATTAGCGATACTGTTCCAAAATGGCACGGATTGATTTTTGCAAGGAGCATCTTGTATACAAGGAAAGAACAGGAATTCCTTCATTCTCATATTCATTTTCCATCAGCACACTGAGGAATGCATATTCAAACCGTGCTCTCCATTTAAGAAGGCTCTGCTGGAGGATTTCAGCCATGAATGGAGAGGCTGATGTGGCAGCAGAGGCTGTGTGCTCAAAAAGGCCACGCTCAGGTCATGTTGTGAAGAGTGATCAGGAGTCTCTTCCTGATGTGGAGCAGATAATTTTTATTTGAGAAGCTGCTGAGCATGAGCTCAGTGTAGAGTGCTGGCACAGGGACCCTTCCACAAAGCAGATTCTTGCATCACCTTCTTTCTGCAGAGGGAGCACTGTGCAAATCCCAAAAAAGAAGCCAACGTCAAAAAGCCAACGTGGGAAGATTGTCCAGCAATCAGCCGAAAAACTGTCTTGGTCTTGTGGCCTGAGATGATGTTAAATTCTTAGAGACTTCCATAAACTAAATCTAAGGTCAGGCCTTTTGGAGGATCTGATTTGTTGCTGTGATTAGTAATGCTGCCTTTTTGGGTGGGTGTGGTCTAAAGATGCCCTTTCTGTTCAAAATCTCAGTTGAAAAATGGAAATAAATGATGGTTAATTACCAAAGAGAATTTCTATTTGAGTTTTCCTACTATAAAGGAAAAAAAATTAAAGAGATATGTAGCCCTTAATTTCTCTTTTAAAATAAAGTTAACCTCCTTACATTCTTATAATAAAAAGTAAAAGTTGGTGGATTTTAGAGTGAAAATTCAATTTATAAACTATAGGTTGAAATACTTTGAAACAAAATATTTTTTTAACTTTCCCAGGCTATTTTAAAATTATTTTCAAAACTTCAAAAGCCTGAATTCTTTCTCTCTGTTAAACAGTTTCAGACTCTCTAAAATGATATTTCTTGTTAGTTATGCCATTTGCATTTGCAATATCTACATTGCTCCAGCACAATGTTCCTTTAAAAAGTGGTTTCTTATCCATTTAGCCACATCTATAAGGTGGAGTGATGCCTGCATATGCAAAAGATCAAACTATAATAACATCTTTGGAAATGGATGATAGCAGACTCTCAAGTAGCTCTCATTAGTGGAATTATATAGTTATAGCTAAGGAAATTATTATCTGAATACTACAGATGGTTCAATGGCTTCTCAGTGCAGGGACAGAGTGAAAAAAAAATTGTAAGCAAAACATGCTGGGAATGACTAAATGGAAAATGAGAATTTTTTTCTGATTCCTAGCAGAAATGGCTCCAAGTCAAAATGTCAGATTCAGATAGCTGCAGACCTTAAGGCTAATGAGATCTGGATCTGTATTTTGTATCTTACATCCATAGTTTAAAGTGAATTTGAGATCTAAATTTATACGTGTGATGGAGTTTAATATCATTTGAGTTTCTGGTTCTGGTTTCAAAGGTCTCTTAAACAGTGATGGCGATGGAACATATATCTCACGTTTTGCCCTAGTCTTTAAAATCAAATGTTATATCCTTTAAGAATTTTCTTTAAGAATGTGAATGTATTCTTTAAGAAAGTGTCTATATTGTGCAAGTGTAGGAAAGTAAAACAACTTCTTTCACGATGAAAGTTTAGGGCTTGTCCAGTAGATGTTTGTTGCTATTTATTGAATTTTGCTGTATTGATTTCTGTAACTCTGACTATTTATCTTTCTCCTGCAACACACATTTCAGTAAAAACTCTTTACGGGGCAAAAGGCCAGAGTGAAGTCTTTGCATGGCTTATCTGTAAAGTAGGAAGGGAGAGGCTCAGAAGCTGCACCTACAAAAAACAGTGGGGACTCTTTGATGTCTCTCTTAATGTGCTGGGTTTAGATTACTTTGTGAGTACAAAAAGGGTGAAAGGTTTGAGGATACTTTCAACTAACTCTTAGGATCATGATTTGTCCATGGGGTAGTTTTTAATCGAGCAGATACGAGGGGATGGGCTATCAGATGCAGTGTCTTGAGGTTGAAATCAGGTCTCTGTCCACAGAAAACTCTCATGACCCAAAGATCCCTGATATTTTCAATATCATAATTCTTTCAAGGAAAAAAAAAAAAAGAAAAAAAAGGTCACAGCATGGGATATTATTTTTCTCAGTTTTTTTTCAGCCCTCTCAAGTTATTTCCTGTAACTAAGAGCACATCATCCCCACTCCCCTTTTAACTTTTTGTTAATTATGCAGATGACTCCAAGATGTCTTCATGTAGAACATGAAGTGCTGCAATGTCATGGGAGCAGGTGCATAAAGCAGGGGATTTAGCAGGCACCACTCAGCCCTGTGAAAATGGAGTATGTTTAGAAGAGTTCCTGTTCTATGGCAATGAGCTGGCTGTTTGTTCACCATCTCCTCTATTATCCATAAGTTTTTGCTGCAATGAAGAGATTTTTAATGAGAAGAAATCTAAGGCTAAACCATTAAATCCATTTTTAAAAGAATTACTTTTTCAGCTGAGCCTGATTGTTCTGGTTTGGAACAAATTTGTTCAGTAACAAAATGTAAAGTAGTGAGACGATGTTTAAATTTCAGAGAGGGAATTTGAAGACAAATAATAATTTTCTGAGTTTTGCACAGGTCAAGACCATTCAGATTCACAGATATTGTGGGTCAGCTCATTCATGCTGTGAGTAATAACATAATTCAGGGTTAAGCCTTACAGGGAGGCCAAATTCTGTCCTTTTGTGTTCTTCCACCTGTAGACCACAATAGTGTCAACAGGCCCAAATTCTTCTGACATCCTAATTAAACCCCCAAGACTTTCTAATAAGCTGCCAATCCTATTGCATATTTATTTTTGTAATAATGCCAAACTCACAAGGTGCATCTTTTGCTGTTACATATCCCCTAAAGGCAACAAATGGTGTTTTTACACGATATGAGACTGTCCTTAGCCAATGAAAACCTGATTTAGCTGCACTGTTTTTAATTCTGACCTGTGGCTTTCAACCAATAGGTAATTGCTTCAAGAATTTTGTTAAGCTGATGTTACTGCAAGACTCCTGACAAGTGAAAAAGTACAATTAAGTTAATAAATAAAAAAAAAAAGTGGAAATGATCCTGTGTGGGCACAATGCTGATAGGAAGCCTGAAGTTTTCATCAAAATTTTCTTCATAGAAAATCTGAGATAATTATTAAAATCAGTCTCTCCCAGATATACAGCTACACAGCTTGGATCAGAACCTAGCTTTGGATATTCCACTGGTTTCTCCACACTGTTCACATAGGGAACTGGTAATTTCTGCTCTTCTTTTTCAAGTAGAAATGTTCTATTTTCACTCTGAATAAATAGACTGAGGATTTGTCAGGCCAATTTTGCAGCTTTCTATCAAGATATTCACAAACTTTTAAAATGTCATATTTCTTTTATACATCAAAATTTCTTAAAGAACTTCCTAGGGAAAGGATGCCTTTTATTTATGACTTTCCTATATATTTTGGCTTCAGATATTTAAATCTACTAATTATTGGAAGAAATAGACAGCTGTGGTGTCTGAAGGACTTTAAAAAATCAAGGAAAATTTACAGGTTAGGAATCTTAGTGTGGTGACAACAAGCCCCAGATAATTATAGGCAAATTTAGGAGCTAATTATACAGGCTGAAGATTCTGCCTTTTAGAACAGAATTTTGGATAGACTTGGTCATACAGGAATCTTCTATTGCCTACTCTTATCTCGTTTGTCACCCTGCTATTCCCCATGTTAGGAGAAATAAGGGAGAGCAGAGTTTCTCCTTTCCACATTTCCAGGAGTGCTCCTGGAAAAAGCAGGGCAGCAGTGGCCCAATTCTCTTCCTCAAAGGGATTTGTGTACCTCTCCCAGCAGAGGAGCTGGACATTGCCATCCTGCTGACCTGGAAGTGTGTGAGGGACACAAGATAAATGTCATTTAGGATTGTCAATGTCGTTGAACCGCAGGGGTTTTTTTTCCCCCCCTCAGTGCAAATGCCATCATTTTCTTTACATTTTCCAGAGCTCTCATATAGTGGCCACCATATTCAATAGACAATTTGAATATGGATTGTTCCATAATTGAAGCTAAGCTAGGACACTAATTAATCCCTTTTCTGCAGTTCTGTAATGAGTTGGCTGGCTTACAAATACCACTGACCTCTAATGGATGGAAGCAGAACTGTTCAGTCATTTGTCATGTCTCACAGGGCACAACTCATGCCCAATCTGCTTTAAGTTGAATAGTAAGGGCTTGTGCTTTTGGGTCAGGAGAATCTAATTTCAAGCTCAGACGCTGCCAGGAATTTCTGAGTGGTTGTGGTCTCCAGCTCAAGATTAGGGTGTCATTAGTGAGCCCAAACGAGCGAGCGCTTACTCACAGGAACGAGTTAACGCTCTGCTCGCCACTGTAAGAAAGTTTGCAGTCTGTCCACAGTAACAAATGGGAAGCTGTAGGTGGTGAGAAATTTGTTATACTGTATAAACAGAACGTTTCAGAGCTATTATGAAAGTTGAGGTTTTTGGTGAGCAGAGCTCTTTATTATGCCTTTGTTCGTTGTGGGCTAGCTAGCAGTGATTCATGGAATATTACTGTACATCTGATTTTAGTGGTTGCCCATTACATCATGTTAACATATTTCAGTAAGTGATCAATTCAGATTTTGGTATGCTGCTGTAATTCAGGTTTCATTCCTTGCCTGGGATTTATTTTTGGAGAGATGTTGTCCATCTTTGTCTGAGATCATACTGCCCTCTTTGCAGTAAACATTTTAGGATAAAATGCTTAATAAGATTTGCATTTAAAAAATGAACTAAAAGAACTGGACACCCTCCAGCGAGAAACAAGTAATTATATCATTTGTATTGCAAAACAGGAGCAGCTATAAAACATCAGTGTACTTTTCAAGACTGATATTCTTGAGAAGCATTACATTAAATACAAAATAACAGGCCAGGAGGAGGGAGAAGCCCTTTCTTGTGGAAGCAACCCACAGATCCAAGGCAGAGGCATGGGGTTTCTTCTGGATTCTGCTTGTTCAAGAATTACTTCTAGTTCTGGCCTTTTACTTCCATGGTATGCTGGTTGGAAAAGCCAGTGAGTGACATTGATAGATTTTGTTGTAATCAGAACAATTTTTTGATTGATTCACTTGAGAAAACCCTCCGAGTGTTGCATAACACATTCAGAAGTCTTTTGTCTGGGTAGTTTATTTTAGATTTCTTCTCTCCACCCCTGCTGAATAATGAGCCACTGAAAGTTTTGTCTGCATAGCTGTGCAGGGTATAACTAAGGTGTGTTTTTTGATGTTGGTTAATACGACAAGAAATATTTTATGTAGCATAGATGCTCCTGGCCTTAAGACCTCTTGTTCCAAGTAAGAGTACAGGAGTTGTTCTTCCTGTTTGGATGACTAAAGCAGCTTAAATAGTCTTCAGGCAAAGCACTGTCTGTGCTCAACCCTTTGTGACGTTCTGTGAATCTCAAATAGAAATGCTCATCAGTTTTCCAACTGCTTGTGAATAATATGTAATCTCATGAACCAGAATCGTGTGTTTGGCATTTTATTAATGAAAATATTCCCAAATCAGTGTCTGTTAGCTTGTTTATATATTCAGTGACTTATACCCTGAATACAGACCACTTGCAAAAGGCTGTTAGGTGAATATTACTAAATTAATATGTTAATGAATCTGCATTTGTTTACAGACTTTATTATTGTTCGCTTTGCATCTTTCTAAAGCTTTTTGAGCTTTTATTTTTGTGTGTAGCAAACTTTACGTTAGTGTTGGTCAATCTATTCTCATATTGGCAGAAGGGGATTTTCATTGATCGTTTTCTCTGTATTTGCCTTTTTTCCTCCCTCTCTAAACCCTAGTGCTGTAATACAGAAGATTTATTGTCAATGATTTATTAAAATGTAATTCTAAGGTGACTCCTTATCGTGAAAGTAATCTGCAGGCTATCTTTGTTTAAACTTGCAACCTGCTTTGTCAAAGAAAACAGCCTATGAAATTTTCATTATAATAGACAGGTTTTTATAATGAACTGGGAAAAAGCCATTATGACCAAAAAGCAAATTGTTAGGAAACTTATGCATTGAAACAATATGCTCATTAATTGTAATTTTTTTGGGAGGGTGCACAATTCTGTTTAATGGTTACATTTTTCAGGCTTATAAATTAATTTGAATTACCCAATATCACTTAATTTTTCCCTAGGAAAGCTTCTGCTTGCCCGAGCAATATTATAACTGCTAATTCAATTACACTGAAATTGTTTAATAGAAAATATAATTGCTTATTCATACAGAATACCCATTAAAGAAGTGCAAAGGCCTATACCCTAGGGTTACTACATATTAGTACTTTGGGAATTCAGAGGGGATTGCTGGGTAGGGAAGGTGCTGACTGATCTTTAATTGTTCATCACCTGCCTCCAAAATAATATGAATGGACCCAAACTAAATGACCACTCATTACAAGTTTCAATTTAGGAGCTTGGCTGAGGTCAGCAGATTGCTTATGCTGATCGCAATGATTTGAAGTTGTGATTACCATAAGCAATTTAAATTTTATTGATCTACCCTTCTGAAAGTTGTAATTGAGCATAGATGTTGGACCCGTAGCTCTCCAAACTAAATTGTACTCTGAAGCCCTTGCTGGATTACTGCAAGAATCAATAAGCAGTCAGTCACATTAACAATGAAATAGCTCCATTAACATACAGTGCTACTGGTGAAACTTTATTTAGGAGGGGTGTTAGTTCACTTCATTGTTTTATCAATGAATTTCAGTTGTACAGGGAAAAGTATAGCTTGTGTACGCCTAATGAGCTTGCATAATGATAATCTTGTATGCTTTAACGATGAGTCTTTTTATGGGAAAGAAAGATTATTTTTTTTCTGTGACAGATTTGCTTTATTATGAACAGAGGAACGATGGAGCTGGAATTACAATTTGTTAACTGTGATGCACTGAAATAACTTGGTGCCAAAGAGTTTTCTACTGTGACATATGTTCACTATTAGTGGGTTTCACACAAAAGGTCATGTCTCAAACGAGAACACAGACACATAGTGAGTTTGTAATTTATATATTTTTGGAACTTCCAAGTGGAGTTTAGTGATCAGCCTCCTAAACAGCCTCCAAGTTTTCTGCACCTCTGTGGCACTGCTGAGGAGATTTGAACAATGACCAGGGAAAGGTTGGTTGTTCCTACCCAATGTGGACAGCAGGAACAACACAGGAGGGGTGAGAGTGAGATGGATGGACCTGTCTGGATTGTGTGAAAAAATTGTTTCCTGTGACTCAAAAGTGACTCAAAATTTTGAAAAGAGGATACACAAACCAGGCAGTTTGAAGTATGACATGGCAGGAAAGACAGAAGTATCTTGGAATAAATGTCTCACGTGTCCCTTTGTGCTTTATCTCTACTTTTTCTATATCTACCGACTTAGTTTGTCCTGACTTTAAACTCTTCTCAAAATCTGCTTTATTGTAGTGCCTTGAAGCCCTTGCTGCAGTACAGCCTGACTTCTTTCCCTCCAAGCTAGGTTTTAAACCAGCAATGAACCAATATTTGTTGACTTGTTTGGCAGTGGTATTGTGCTAATTGAGCAGATTTAATTGAACAAACTTGGTTTTGGGAAAGTGCTGCCTTTGTATTCATCAGAATGCTAGTAGAAGATTCATTTTGCATTCATAAATTATTTATATTTATACATTTCTACTACATGAGGTATTGTTGATTCCATACCATCCCAGTTATCCTGGCAACTCATTCATGAGGAAATGACTGCCACTGGCAGTATACTGGACCTGGTTTAAACACAAAATCCTTGGCTTGAATAACACTTGTAGAACACAAACTATCACTTCAGCACCTCAGGACCACAGATTTTGTGGTCTCATAATCACTACACAATCAAAATGCCTGATAGATATCTATGCAGACCTGTCACAACTATGTTTGGAATAAAGGCTCATTCCTTAAAATTTAGCAGTAGATCAGCTTTTGTAGTCTGGGACATATCCTTTGGAGCAGTAAGACCAGGCCCCCTGAAGGCTGCAGGCATCCCACAGTGAGGAGCATACACAGCCCTTTTCTAGGAAAATGAATTTTTTTATGAGCTGGTTTTTAGTGTAGGACAGTTCAACCAGTTCTTTGTAGCTGCAACAACAGAAACAAATATGTGGTCTGTCCCATGGGTGTAAAAGTACTCCATGATATTTTTGTTGCCTTCTCAAGTATTTATTTTCTCTGGGTTTTCTGCCACATCTCACTGAGATGATAAATGTTTTTTTCCCCTAGATCTTGGTTTCTCAAGGGTTGAAAGTAGTGCATGTGTGCCGTGATCCAGCTCTTGGATTTCCTCTCTCATTCAGCAGTTCAATTGGCATGGTTTATGTGAAGTTCTTACTCAACTACTTTATGAAACTCATGTAGAGGACGAATCAAAGAACGAGAAAATCCTTTGTCATTTCTTCAGCTGAGGCAGTGTTGCTGTCCTGGGGAAATCATGTGGAACAAAAGTATACCCTACCTACATATAATATAATTTCTATACCGGCTTCTGACGCAGAGCAGACACAGAACAATGTGTGATGTGGCATTGATTCATAAAAGGCTAAATCTGAATGGTCACTTTCAAGTATAGCAACATGCTTACAACTCCAAGATGCCCTAAAAAAAGACATAGCTTATCTTTATATTGGGAACATCAGTGAGAGAAATGTTCAGTGAAAGCTGTCTCGTGCAAATTACAGTTCTTCAGATAAGAAATTATACTAATTAGAAGAGGACTTAAGTATTTTATAAACTAGAAGATCACTTGAAAAATTGATAATCAGATACATACTCAATTTTCAAAAGACATTTTTGAATGTGGTGTTCTACTGCTAATATATTTATTGCAGAAAATCTGAGGAAAACACGTCTGGTCTATATCCTATATAAAATGTCATGCATCAAGAAAATTCCACATGTGCTAAGTGTTATATTGAAAGGATGAAGAGTTCTCTGTCATGATAGTCTGATTATGAGATATTACATATTAAATTACACTGAGGAAAGAAGATTCTCTTTTAATGCTTGAGATTCTCATCTCTTTATCATTTCCTTTATGTTAAAGAGCTCTGGGTTTTCAGGTCACTTCTGATAGGATATCCAACCAGCAAAACAAAATAAAATATCCTTTAATTGAGAGCCCTTTACACTAAAAAACAATTAAATTTTGAGATCCATTTAATTTTAACTTATTTTAAGCACCATCATGAACATCTGCCACCTGGCATAGAAATTGGTTCATATGGCAGGTGGGAAGATGAGATTTATTTAAAAGTTCTTTGTCTTTGATACTTTTCCCTGCTGTATTTTCCAGCGGAGCAATTTGAAACTGATGGCATTTAAATAACCATTTATTTCCATAATAGAAGAATACAGTTAAAAATACATAGAGAAATTGCTGTCATTCCAAGATAAGAATACAGCAGAAGGTATAATGGAGCAAACCATCTTCAGTCTAGTTTGGCCTCCAGCCATAACATTGGCCAACACTTTGATCATTCAGGAGAAAATAGAATTCCTTCCACCTCTTTTCTGTGCATATAAGTAATGCATAAATTGATTAATTTATTAACCTGGACAAAAAAATGTTCTCTTTTTCCCTTTGTAGATAGTGCTTAGATCTGTGAGCTGATTGTATTCAGTTTTTAACTGAAATGATTCACAAAATCAAAATGAGCTTTGTGTCCTTCTCTGAAAAGCACAGTTTACACAGGGATCCCACTTCCCATGACTTGCAACCCGTGCTGTTCCATATATTCCCTCCCTTACAGACTTGTGTACTTTTTTAATATGACAGGAATTCCAAATCAATTTAGGAAGATTAAGCCTTTCCCTTGATAATTTTGCAGCCGTGTTACAAAGTAAGCATAAGAGGTGAGGATAGAAATTAAAGGGAAGACAAGTTCTTCTGATAATTTTTTTTTCTTTTCTGCCTTGGCTTCCTTCATATTATTTCCCAATTTTTGTGAGGTGTTTTATGGACAGAGAAGGAAAGGTATTTCCTATTGTCCTTCTCACAAGCCTTTTGACCTTCATAATGGAATCATCTCATAGGATAATTTGTTCTTCCAAAATTTGAAACATCTTGAGCAAATGACCTCATCTGAACAGTTTAACCTCCAGAATTCTTGCTGACTCTATTAGGCCCATGTGAACTTAATGCAGAACTAAGGCCTTACAAAGAGAGTGAAGAAAATTTGCAAAAAGCTGCAAGTGCACTATTAACAAGTGTAAAATTATGAAATGTTGCTTTAAATGCAACACTTGGTTCTTGTGCCAGTAACTTCCCCACAGCTGAGTCTGACTGCAAAGCAGTATTTTATATCTGATTCATTTTGTTCCCTCTTAAACTCAAAGTGGTCCTAAAAGTCCTTCCAAGTACTGAGGGGAGGAGGGAGAGTGAAGAGACCGATGAATGCATTGTAATTCTGTCAATTTTGGATAGCTTACTTATACAGTTTTTAATCAGGTGTTTTTAAACTTCACTCTGTCTGTACTACCATTCAATAGATATTTCTGTGATTCTATTCATTTGTTGACCAGGAATTTCAAGGAAAAAAAAACAACATGGGTATATAATAGAATATATTTTTGAATAGCAAATTATAAAGTTGGTGACATGAAAATTTTCAGGAGAGGTCTGGTCCCTGAGTTCTCCAACATCTATTTTGAGTGCACATGACATACTCATTGTGACTAATTCAGAGATCAAATTTGCCAGAATTATTGGGAAAATAATTTTGAGCAAGAACTGCATCTGAGGAAAAGTAAAATAATGTTTAAATGGAGGATTCACTTCATGTTCAGCTAACACAGTTTGTCTTGTTCTATTTTTTTTCTCCCAAATCTCTGACAAAACCAAAACTGAATATAAGTCATTGCCTTATATTATCATTAAGGATTCCTGATTGCTCTTTCTTTTAACTTTATTTTTAACTGCTGAAGGAACTGGGCAGATATACTCATTATGGCATTCAAATCAATTCTCCAGCATCCTCCCCAGAGGTTTCAGTAACATCCATTGTCCAAGGACCTCATTCCTGGACCATCAGTGTGTGATCCTAGATTTGTTTTGGCCAGCAACCCTAAGCTTGCCAAGCTTCATCTCCTCTTTGTTTTCCCTTCAGAGTCAGAACTGAAATGTCCCGCAACTAAAAACCATTTTAAATTGAACCATTGTCAAATTTAACTACTTCCATCAATTTTTTTTGTTTGAATCATTAGTAAATACCAGAAGCAGACCAGGGAAAAGCCAAGTTTCCTACTCATTTGGGAGGAAAGTAAGGTGCAGCCTTTTGGACATTCAAGTTTAGTTCTCTCCTCTGCTACTGTTTTTATTGAGGAGGCTAATCAGTCAAAACTACATTTTAAAATGTTTGATGCAGCCACTGCAATGGCAGCCAAGCTATTGGACTGATTTTGGAAACTGAATTTGGAAATAAGCACTTGTGGGGTACATCCCTCTGAGCCATGTTTTCAGATTTATTTCCATGTTTGGTTCCTACAGATCTCAGTTAACCTTTAAGCCTTGGTCACTTGTGCTGTGTAGCAAGAATGTGCTGGAAGTCTGTAGCTAGGTCAGGATTATTTGCTTATATCTTAATAGACAGAACAAAATTATGGATCTAAATAATTGAGAGCACTGATTGTGAATATGAAGTGAACAAGACCAGATGCACTGAATTTTGCGTGGTAGGTTCACTTTTAATATTCATTTTAGTGTAACCCACAGTCCTTCTCTCATTTTATTGACATGATCATGTATGTTCTTATGTCACAGCATTGAAAAAGTGTAAGTAATCAGAGACCAAAGGGGGTTTTTTTCTTGTTATTAGAAGTATTTGAAAACATTTATTTTTTAAATTTAAGACTAACTCTTTTTTTGTACCTGCAGTGATTTAAATGTTGTTAGGATAAATATTTCTGAGAGCAGAAATATCCATTTTCTTTATTTTTTTTTTCCAAACCAGGTAGAAGTTTGTGATCTAGTTGCAGTATTTTCTGCTATAATACTCACAGTGTCTGGTTTATGCATGGAAATATTAAAATACGTAATGTGTTTTATGTGGCAAAAAAATCCTGTGCCTGCATAAAAATAACTGTGAAAAATGTAGAGTAAAAGCACTTGATCATTTTTAAGATAAATAATAGCATATGAGAGATTGGGTAATTAATACATATATATCAAAATCTGAACTTGAAAATCTGAGCCTGCTCTAAAAAAAAACCTGTGTAATTTTTAAATATAAAAATATTTCAGCTGGTGTAAATAGTTATAGGTGTTTTTATTTCCAAGTAACTTCCCTGTGTGGTTCAAGATCTACATTTTGGTGTTTTTTTGCCCAGTAGCAGGCTGGGAAGCCAGCGAGAGCCTTTGGAAGGCGCTGTGAGGATGATTCCCACTCTTCATCTTCACCTGGTTCACCCAGCAGCCACTTCCTCGGAATCCTGGCTCAGCCTCAACATCCAAGTTCAAGAAACCTCTGGGGCTGAAGGTGAAATTGCCACTGTTGGTGGGGTCCTCGAGTTGTTCCCTCCTGTTTTATTCACTCCTGGGTGCTCTGGGGTACACCTCAGGGCTGGGAGAAAGATTGGGAGGATGGAAAATAAACGAGCCAAGAGAACTTTGGAGAGCAGCTGATTGGAGAGGATGCGACAACGTCTAAAGGCAAGGCAGAGAGGATGATGAAGTAGAATGAAAATACAATTTCTTCCATAGTGCAGATCATATCTTAGTAGAGATATTAGTTCTGATTTTCCACTGACTCGGAGGGGTATGACTGGTGTACGCACTGTGACGGATTTTGCGTGGAATTGTGATAATTTCTGCCCTTTGACGATATGGAACATAATTTTGGGGCCCATGAAATAGGCCTAATAACCTATTTGCTGTCCT
Organism: Poecile atricapillus; assembly: GCF_030490865.1. Lineage (NCBI taxonomy): Eukaryota > Metazoa > Chordata > Aves > Passeriformes > Paridae > Poecile > Poecile atricapillus. The sequence continues at coordinate 3,873,037 of NC_081266.1, read as the reverse complement.
TTTGTGTAACAGTGGTCCTTTGAAGAGTAAACTTTGTGACTCTTGTCCTAACTGCTTTTCAAAATCTTATTCTGATGAAATTCTTCAACAGCTTTTGAAACAGCTGAAATTAACCAAAAAAGGGTAAATGATTTATCCGAGTTCTGAAGCATTGCTTTGCCAATGATTTCCAGAACATTATAGTGATTTTTGCAACCACAAAGCTCCTGTTTAATGAGTTCTGTTAATTTGCCTATGCACAAGGCTGTCCTTCTATTTTTACCAATCAACTTAGATTATTTTCCCCCTTTGCATTTCAAAGCCCTCAAATAAATATTTTGTACCCATGTCTTTCATTTGTTGAGCAGCTGTTCTCTTTTTCTTATATATATATATAAACACTTATTCACAGCATCATTTCAGGTAGTGAGATAGAAAATTTGTGTTGAGGCAACTTCTGATAAGTCAGAAATCTGAAATATAACTGGATGCCTTACATAATTAGATAGTTGTAAATGAATGCTATTTCCTCATTTCAGTATTGCAACAACCTGACAGCCTGGAGAACAAGAAAATGAGCCTGGAAAGCTCAGGTTTTAAATAACAAGTAAAGCTGAGAATTTACTCAATGGGAAGTTTCAAAATCAAAATTAAAATTTTCTCTTAGGGACTCAGCAGAAGGAAAGAGGATCTTCCTTTAGGTATTAAGGAAATGGTTTTCTTTTTGTCAAGGAATTTTCTGAGAAATTAATATGATTTATTTTTTTAAACTACCCTCTAAAATGTTGATTTATATGAAGAGGTGCCTCTCCTCAGTTGTCTTCTGTGACACTTAGGTAGCTTTGTGTTTCCTGTGTCTTGTAAGACAGAACAAATTTAGCTCCTCTCCCTTCCAGCTGCACCCTTGAGGACCACACCACCCATGGAAGGGCTGCTGAAGCACTTCCTTGTGGAAACAGATGGCACCAATTGTTCCTGTAAGACAAAAGATTAAAAGAAGATGTCTGTCTGAGTTAGATTACATTCCAGAGATCTGACCCTGCCACAGGGCTGGCAGAATGACCGTGATCCAAAATCACATTGTGCTTCAGGAACAGGATTCTCCAAGAGATACCTTTTGAAATGGAGCTTTGTGTTGGACCAGATGGTGGCCCTGGATTTCCATTGTTCCTCTTGGCTCTCTAGTGTTATGCAGATTTCTATACTGCTTTAGATTTTCTCACAGCATTGCCTAGTACTTACATTCAGTTAACTCTGATGGAGAAAATTAAAAAGCCAAGCATAAAGAAGCTACAGGACACTTGTTTGTGGCTGAAGTGTGTGTGTGTACACATTAAGGGTGATATTAAAGGTGTACTAAAGAGGTTTTGATCTTGTTTACTTTTTCTTTCTTTTTTTTTAATTTTTTTTTTTTTTTTTTTACATTTTACATGAAAGCTGGCGTGATTGGGATAAGAGTGAAATGAACATAAGTATGATAAATGATAAAGTTCTCCTGGGAGTAAATATACCACTCAGAAAGAGCATTGCTAATCAAGCACTGCAGCCAGATAATGCTGTCTAAGAGCAAGCACCTCAAAAAGTATCTAAATTCAAAAAAATTGAAGGCTGGCATTTAGCTTGAGTAGCTCCTGCCTTAAGATGAAGCTGCTGCACCAGGGGAATCACAGGAGCAAAATGAAACCTTGGAAGGGGCAGTGGACTGAAGTATTAAACGACCAACAAGATTAAAGAGGAAAAAGAGAACTAAAAATGGAATTTGCTACTTGGTACGTACTGACTGAGAGTTTGGGAGGTAAATGGAATTAGGGACAGGCAAGGATAAACTCTGTCCAGCTCAGATTTGTAATAGATGTGTAACCCTCGCTGACTGAGGAGCAGTTTTGTCACAGCTGTATCCTTGGGGGCCATCTGTGGCTGCCTGGGTGAAGTTTGGTAGCCCAGGTGCCTAAAGGACTTTGCTCTGGCACACGAAAGCAGGCGGCTTGCATTGATTTTTGAGAGAGCAGCATATGTTCTGCTCATAAATTTCATCTGCCACCCACTCTTCGGGTGTGTAACACTGCCCACACTTCTTGCCTGAATGACTTGGAAAATATATTTTTATTTCCAACTGTTACTCAAAATTAGAACTATCTAATCATGCAGGAGGGCTCCTCTGTCTTTTAAAGGAGCATGAAAATTACTCCTTTTGCATGAGTAAACTGTACATGACTTTATAGCGTGGTTTGAGTAACCATTAGGGAGTGATTTGATAGTATTTACCTAAAAAACTTTGCTGTTATTGTATGTGTTTGTCAATGTTTACAAAATTGCAGGTAAGAAGTTGCAAATGTGACTGTGAAGCAGTCTAATTTTTTCAGAAAATATTTGAGTTTTACCTGGCATTTATTCAACCTCACTGAGTCTTGTGAATCAGATGTTTCATAACTCCAGGAACGACAGGAGTTCCTCGTGGTGTCCTGGCTGATCCTCCTGTGGGGCATGGAAGGAGACAGGAGAGCAAGCAGTGATCAAGATGTGATTGCACAGGGTCCAAATTATCAAGTTTCCCATTTTAACCTGCATTTCTTTCTCAGGGAAGTGCTTGTTTATTATTGTATTTTGTAGCCTCCCCTAAGGACATCCTCTTGGCCATCTGTAATGTTAAACCTTCTTCTTTCCCTCTCCTTGGGCTTGCCTTCCTTGAGAGCTTGTCCTGAGGTGGAGCTTCCCTTACCTGAATGGATGGGGCAGCTTTAAAGCCTATTTTTTACGTTTCTGAAGCAAAAAAAGGCTAGTCAGAAACTCTTGTAAGAGTCATAGACCAGTTTGTATGGAGTTTTTGCTTTGAAAAAGTATGAGGTTCAGTTCCCTTAGAATCAGGTTCAAAAAGGGAATTTATACTAGAAACAAGATGGTTTTGTATTTGTGTTACTGCTTGTATTGTGGACACTGAAAAATAGAGAAAAACTAGAGACACTGCAATAATAAGGCATTATTAACTTTGTTTTTGCATGTCAAAATGAACAATAGAAGTGGCTTTTTTTTTTTTTAATTTCAAGATTTATTGTTGCAGTTTTCTTAAAGGAGGCAAGACTAAACTACTGTAGTAGATGAGCTGCAGATCTGGGCACGCTCACCCAAAATACATTTCCCTCTCAACCTTCCATCATTAAAACCTCCTAAAATATTTTCTATTAACATGAAGATATTTCAAGCTGCAGCACTGACATTTTCCAACATTGTCCCTAACTTAAGTTGCTGCATGTTCAATTACTTCACATAGCATAGGCTGTTAGTACGAGGGACCAAGATCTGGCAGCTTGTAACTCTGTATTAGCTTCGTTTGTGTTATAGCCAATTGCTGCCTGACCTCTCCACACTGTGGAGGAAATGCAGTGCCATCTGTATATCTCTTAGTCACATTAAATTATGTCATTTATATTCCTTTGGAACGCGGGGTTTACTTTATGCTTTGAGGCATAAATTAGCAGAAGTAATGAGATATAAGCAGGAGCGCAAAGGTGAAAATTTGTGGGGCCTGTTTCTCTCCCAGCTCGCTTTGATTCTTCCAGGTGTTGAAATTAGGGAGGGAGGGAGGTTGTTTAAACCTTCAGAGGTGTTAGCATGTGTAAATGTTTATAGGTCTTAAACACTCACTGATCTCAGGCTTCCACGTGTTTGGTGGTGCGGGATCAAGTCCTTGCTCTAGCCCCATTAGACTAGCAGAAGAGGAGGGGTGAAAAGCACACTGCAGCTCAAAAATCAATATAAAATTTATCATATGAAACATGCAAGGTGTTTTACTTTAAAAAGCAGTTTCAGGTTAACACTACCTGATAGACAAGTCCTGATACAGGACACCCCAAGCATCTCCATAGCTGGGTCATGCTTGCACCCTGTCCGTGCAGTCCTGAAGATTTTTGGCTGAAGGAAGATGAACCAGGATTTCCCCCCAGAAGGCCTGTTCCAACTCCCATGGAAGCAGATAGAAAAACTGTTACAGATTTGAGTGGAACTGGGTCCTACATGTAATTTTTCTGTCTTTAATTTCCACAACTAAATTTCTCTCAAAATATACACCCATGGAGCCACCGTCGACTGTTCAAATAAAGTATCACTCTGCCCAGAATATGAGTTACATTCCACATGGAATAGCTTCCAGAAGAAACCACTCTTTTACTGTAGTTTTGTGTAAAATGGAAAGGCAATAAGACTGTCAATTACTTGGTGGAGCTCATGCAGGCTGAAACAGGATCCAGCTGCTCTTTGGACATTTATTGCTTCAGTCCTTTCCTGTTAAATGTCCACTGTCATTTTGGTTTTATGTGAAACCCTTGGTTCAAAAATATGATCACAGGCAAGGAGGACTCTTAAAACTAAAAAAAAAAAAAAAAAAGTCTTTCTATGTGCTAGCTGATAATAAAGCTAGACTATGGCTGGCATAATAGGCTTAAAGAAATTTTAAATGTTAATTTATGTCCAAAATATTTATAAGTGTTGAAAATTTATATGAGTCTTTGACATAACTCATCCTATATTTTGTTTTATAAACATTCAGAAACCGTTCAGGAGGAAACAGGATGTACACTGTCTGAAGAGCTTTCTGCTCTTTCCATAAAAGGATCTGCTACATGCACGTTATACAGAGCTGTTGTATATCACTTTAGTCTTAAAAAGATGTGTATACATAGAAAGGCCAAGGATGAAATCCTCTAATTCAATAGGAAAACTCTCATTGATATAATTGGAACAAAGATTTCACCTCGAATCCTCAGATGCTGAGAGCTAGCATAACTTTATTGAAGATGATGAACAAAGCTGAAGGATGCCCTAGTTGCATTATAGCTGAGGATCTGGTCCTCAGAATGCATCTTTTTCTTAAAGGAAGAAAGCAGTCAAGAGGAAATATCTCAGAAGACAAGTAAATGATTCAAATTTAGTTTGCAGGTTTGAGCCTGGGTTAAAGAGCAGAGTAAAGCCTGTGCTGTAGTCCCCTGCTAGACATTTGTGTGGGAGTGATTGTCATTTTAAGTGAATAAAACAAGGTAAACTTGTGTTCACGTCAGATTTATACCCTCATTTGCAACACATTAACAAATAAAGTGAAAATGTATTTATACACATTATTTAAGCTGATCCGAAATCCTGATGTATGAACCCACAGATTTATGAATTATACTTGTAAATCAATGTAAATTGCTTGGTCAGAGTGTTCATGCCTTGCGATCATAGAAATTAGATACAGAAAGGACTGATTCATTTACCTAGTTCATCTCCCTGCCAGTGAAGAATTATTCCTGTTCATTGTAATCTTCTCTAGTCTGATGACCAGTGTAATTTTGAAAGACTGAACAACTAGGATTTTTTTATTTCCCTATCAGATATAGATTTTATTTTTGTTAGGTCATGATAATTTCGATTGAGAGAAGTGACAAAGGTCTCCAAAGCACCTACACCATTCAAAACCAGGAAAGAGCAGTACCATTAGCACATAAAAATACAAAGTTAAAATGTGAGCTACATAGCTGGCATACTTCTTTATGTCCATGGCTTCAGCTCTTCAGTGATGGAGACCTTTTTACCACTACTTTCAAAAGCTGGATTATTTCCATTTCAGAACTTGAGAAGCAAAGGGTTTAATAAACAGGTGCTAAAATAAAACCTGTAGTTACGAAATGGAAGCATTATTGTCTTGATTGAGGCCCTTAACACTAGAGGCATATTTAGTTAAGTTTCATCTCTCTCTCATTGGCACAGATTCCTTTTCCCAAGTCTGGATTTAACTCTGGGGGTTATACAGAGGGGTCTGACACCCATCTCTGTTTGGCTGCTGAATCTTGGTGGCTGAGTCCATTAACCCCATGGCACCCAGCAGGTAAATGAGCAAAGGGCGAGGCAGACAAGTTCTGCAGCTGATTCTGACACTGCCTGAGTGGAGATTTTGTCTTCATCTGTTTTTGCACCATGGAAAGTTGTTCTTGTTATGATGAGTTATGATCATGACATCACGGGCTTACCACGGATTTATCCAGAACATAAAAAAAGTAAATAAAACAATTACTGGAAAACTGTGGAGATGTTTTTTCAGTTATCAAAGTATCCTTGATGAGAAGGTTTGTACCCATGTGGTAGATGTCCATCAATTTATAAAATGGTCCTGTTTAAATCCCTGAACTGAACAAGAATGATAAAAGATCTTGTGATTAACAGGTAAGTCTGGATCAGGAGATCCAGGCCCTCTTCCTGGTTCTGGTGAAGTATCTACTAGAGTTCATAGTCTCCAGTCAGGAGGGTTAATAGACAGATTTTTCAGAAACTATGGATGTTCATTCTTCCTATTCATTTGCTGGATTTTTTATTTTATTATTTTTTTTTAATCTATTGCTCTTATGAAGTTCTGGCTCTTTTGATATGGTTTAGAAGTGGGGCTCCCAAATAATACATGTGACTCTAAAAATTGTGTCCTTAATCTTTACATCTTGCATCCTCGTTATCTCCAAATATATATAATACTTTCCTTCAAGGAATGTGATGACATAATTCATGATGGTAAATTGTATTGAGGCCTTTAGATGGAGAGAGAAAAATACCACTTCTTTTCTTTTCTTTTCTTTTCTTTTCTTTTCTTTTCTTTTCTTTTCTTTTCTTTTCTTTTCTTTTCTTTTCTTTTCTTTTCTTTTCTTTTCTTTTCTTTTCTTTTCTTTTCTTTTCTTTTCTTTTCTTTTCTTTTCTTTTCTTTTCTTTTCTTTTCTTTTCTTTTCTTTTCTTTTCTCTTCTTTCTCTTCTCTTCTCTTCTCTTCTCTTCTCTTCTCTTCTCTTCTCTTCTCTTCTCTTCTCTTCTCTTCTCTTCTCTTCTCTTCTCTTCTCTTCTCTTCTCTTCTCTTCTCTTCTCTTCTCTTCTCTTCTCTTCTCTTCTCTTCTCTTCTCTTCTCTTCTCTTCTCTTCTCTTCTCTTCTCTTCTCTTCTCTTCTCTTCTCTTCTCTTCTCTTCTCTTCTCTTCTCTTCTCTTCTCTTCTCTTCTCTTCTCTTCTCTTCTCTTCTCTTCTCTTCTCTTCTCTTCTCCTCTTCCCTCTTCTCACTCTCATTTTCATTTTCATTTTTTTTTCTGTATATGTTAATATATTTTTTGCTTTTGAACTGATTTTGGCTCTCTGGTTTGGAACTATACCTCTTCTGAGAATTAAGTAATTTAATAGAACAAGATGAGCTTAGTAACACATACAAATCTTTGATAGAAGGCTACTCTGCTTTCTTCACCAGTGCATCATCATTCATTACAATCCTGTAATATTTGCCTCATATCTGATTCACTTTTCATTTCAAGTGGCACAAATCAGGAATAATGCCAATGAATCCTGTGGTGTAACTAAAGTGAGGTCTGTGGTGGTGAACTGGTGTAAGTGAGGATATTCAGGCTTTCCCTGTGTTTAGCCTTCCTCTGACATGTAAATTGACTGCCTTTTTACTGTAGAAGCCATTTAGGAGTGAATTTCCGAGGTGCTGTGTGCTCATTTGGTGATGTAAATCACACGTGCCATTTTGAAAATGCCAGTGCCCCTTCAAAAGGGTGTGAAGGAAAAATGGCTGCTTCTGTAATACTTAAAAAGCTTCTGTTTATCAAAATCTCCTTGTGTCATGAAGGTAGTGTTCGTGCTTCCTGCAGAAAAAGCCACACTTGTCTTTGTGACTGATCTGTGGAACAACCCTTGAATAATGGAAACTTATTTTGTACATATAAGAAGGATATATAATCCTCCACCAGCCCCTTGGAAAAAAAAACTAGAAAATTTGGCTTTGCTATTTCTGAATTTAATCTTAATCTTCAGAGCACTAAAACTCTCCAGTGGGGCTAGTGGTTGAGCTGAGCTACTGAATATTGCCTGCAGAAATTTATTGCAAGATTGAATAATACAGTATTTTCTCCATACTGTTTTAACCTGTTGTGTACCATTAAAATTTGGAAATTTGGAACTGGAGAATGGGAGTTGTCACTTTCTTCCTGCAGACAGCATTTTCATTTTGGGTGCAACAAAATAATGTGTGATCATAGTTCTCTACTCCCTTTTGTGTTTTCTCTTCTTTGGAAAGAAAATAGAATTCCTGATGCAGAAGTGTCTGTAGTTTGGGTAGCAGATCAGCTACAGTGTTTCATGTTTTCAAATACAAAAATAATTGCCGTGTTTGTTAACAGAATTTATTTCATTAAATGGAATTTCTCCTTAGGCAAGGTCTCAGGCACTTTTCTGACCAAAGGGAGGTCTTAATAAAGTTCTGACTGATCCTGCAAGGTTGGAGTTTACTGTTCTTGATAATGGCTCTTCACCAGTGTCTCTGATATCCTGGACTATCAGAATGGAAAAGAGTTTAGAATAGACCATAATTTTATGTTTGTAACACTGAAAAGTCAGAGGCCTTCAGGCCTGTTAGCTTCTCAAATAATATTTAGTGGTTTTCAAATATTGGTAATTTGTGTATCCCTAGGAATTATCTGATGGAGCTGTAGATTCTTGTACAAGGACTGATAACCTGCCAGAATTAGATATTTTTTGTTAGATTTCCAGGGTCTCAATCACATGTTGAAAATTGCTAATTGGTATTTTTGTTATCAGTTGCCATAACAACTATTACCTTTTTGGGTTTTCAAATTAACTTCTGCTTTGGGGTTCAGGTCCACTGAAGCAGAGCAGATGCCATCAGTGAGATTTCTGCATGGTGTACAGAGACTTTTCTAGTTCTAGTTGTTATGGGGTTGATTTAGCTGTTCCTTGGCTTTCAGTGAGTTCCTGAAACAAGTGCCATTACTTTCAAAAGGAACAGCCATGTGCAGATGCAGTCAAAAGATTTAGGTAGGAGAAGGCACATAATTCCTCTTTCCACTGGAACACTACCAGGGTTTTACATTATTAGCTGACTTCTGTTCAGGTTTTGATCACAGCAGGGGAGTGTGTTTATGCTGCCAGTTTGAGTATTGCACTCTAAATCTGTTCCTCTCACGTACATAATAGCTCGATCCTGAGATCCCTTCTGGATCAACCAGATCTCTCTCCAGAAAAAATAACAATCTCAGAATGGACTGGCAGTCAGATGAATTTAGGGGCTGAACACACAAGATGGATGCCATGGCAAATCCTTTTAGCCAGCCCAGGCTTTCAGTGGGGTTGCAACACCCCTGAAACCACCTCACATCCTTAAATCACGAGGACTCTTTACTTTAGGGGAGTAACTGAGGACTGTGCTGCCCAAGAACAACAATCCTGGGCTGCACAAAAACCCTCTCATGGTCATGGTCATGTGGACTGCAAAAAGAGCTCCCTCATTCTCACAGCCAGTGGATTTATAATTTCTTAAGATCCCCAGAAGGATGCCACGTGGATCCAGAAGAACTGGGCTCTTGTGACAGAGTGTAGAGAGGGGAGTAGGGTATTTACAGGTGCAGAATTTTTCCTGCACATGTGTAGAGGCCTTTAGTGTTGAGCTTCCAGAATGTTTTGCTCTGCCCTCACCCACTTTGGTGCCCCTGAAAAATCCTTTTCAAGCACCAGTGGGAGGTAAAGGAGGAAAAAACCCAACAAATCTGCCTGTCCCCCAAGGTGTTGATCCTGTTCAGTCACCCCAAGGGGATGATCTGGTGTATTCACAGTGGCTGGGGAATAAATAAGTGTTTCATGATAGAAGGATTCATATCACAGTGACCTAAGGGTTTATGCACAAAGTACTGACTGATGTGTTTTAATTTCTCTCTTGATTTGTTGAACTAAAAGTATGAAGCCATACCCTGTGGTGGACTAAATTAAAAAAAGGGGAGTTAAAGTTTGTTCCCATTGTGAAGAGTGTGAAGAATTGTCTTCAAATCAAATTTTAATGCCGAAAACCCACATTCTGAAGTTTGTTTTATCTGGCTTAGGAAAATAGCTGATTTCAGTTTGTAAGACAGACTTGAAATGCATCAGCTGTTTGTGTCTCATTCTGATATTTTGTGGAAGATTTGCTTTAACTTTTATGGCCAGGAGCAAAAAAAAGCGTCCTTGTGTCAGAAAATAAATTTGATCTTCTTCTTTCCTTTTTGTTACTCTTTTACTTTAGCAATTTAGCACTGCAACTGACTGTAGAAAATTTCAGAAACTAGAGATTCTTTCACTTCACTTTTTGAGTAGATATGTTTAAGTCATGGAAGAAAGTCAGAATTATACAGAGAACTCAGTTTCACTTTTAATTTACTTTTTCTAAAGGATGCCTTTGCACTCTGCTGTGTATCAGGTCACATTAAAAATGGCTTTCATATTTTTAGCAAAGGATAGATAACATCAAATTTGCCCTGATAAAAGAAATTAATATATGAACTCTACTGTATAGAAGATCAAGTTTCTTAAAAAATAGCTTAATGAACCTTTTTTCCCCTGCAATGAATGTTTGTTTTCTTAACCCTCTTCTCCAACTGAAGTTTTAACATGCTTGTGGCTAAATCTGGAATGGGTAGGAAATAACCACTCAGTAACCTTCATTTTTTTAGTTGTTAATATAGCTTGGAAAATAAAAAGGGTTTGAATAGTTATAGCAATAATTTTCAACATTTGCAATGGAGAAAGATCATACATGACTTATATTATTTCACAGACCACTGCTATTTTTATTGGTTTTATTTCTTTTCTTTTTGTCAACCAACTGGTCACACTCAGTTGCAGCTGCTTGGAACTTCCCACCAAATTTTTTTCCTAATTAAAACCAAAATACTGAAATCACAGAAAAGCAGTTTCTCAGGTTAAATACTCCTAATTTCTGCATATATGAGAATGGATTTATATTCTTCTTGGGCTTCTTTTTTCTATCATTCACTAAAAGATTTAAGTGGGCTGCTGAAATGCTCCAAAATGGTGCCGGTGAACCTCAAAGGAGCTGCATTTTACATACCTCAAGGTGTTATTCTCCTAAATGAGTGTGCTGCAGCACGAATTCTCTGCAGCCAGACTGGTTTTGCTGTTGCCTTGCTGGTTGCCCAGGAGCTGGGAGGATTTCTCAGTGCAGAGGGAGTAGTTTTGGTCCTTGGTGTGTCACAGATACCGTAGGTGTGCACAGCAGTGGATTTGCACCTGGCTCAGTAATCCTGGTGTGGTCTGTTCCCATCACACCTGCTCTGCCTGCACAACACAGCTCTGGCTACGTGTCAATCCTTGCCATCCAAATCTATTTTTCTTTGGAAATTTCTCAAGTGAAATGGAGGAAAATCGATTTGCTTTCAGAATAACATTAATGAAGAAAATGAAGAAACAACTTAATTTCTGCCCTGGGCTGGTGCAAGTTTCAAAACTGATCCCTGTCCTATTCTACTCTTGAGAATGAGGATAACATTTTGTATAAGTAAATTGATAGTGGTGCAGCACAAAGCAGTTCAAGTCATAGCATACAAGTCCCAGTACTTGAGATTAATATTGAAACTACTTTGATGAGGAGAAACCTTTGGACAGTAAAGTCCTAGAGCTAGAACCAGGTTTGAAGATTTCACATCCAGATTTCACTCCTGGCAAAGAATGCAGGACCTCTGGCTGATTAATTTAGTTAGAAATAAGAGCCAGCTGCAGTACCTGGTTATACCTTCCTGTTTGTGCTTCAGAGCACATTAATGCAGCAACAGCAGTGACCAAATTTCTCAGCGCAGACAAGTCCCTAAGTTATACATTTTTTAATGGGATACTTTCATTAGTGCCTTAGCTGATATTACTTATAAACCAACCCTTGCACTACCAGATTTAATCACTGTCTCCAGGCAGAGGCTTATTAGTGCAAGGTCATCCTATACTTTTTTATTCCGTGTTTTCCCTTAGAGAAAGAGAGCGATGTCGCCAGAGAAATCACCTACCTCCTGCCTGGCATATCAACATCCACAGACTTGCTGCCAGCACAGATGTAATGCCTCTTGGTCAAACCTCATGTTGCAACAAAACAGAGAGTTTATATTGAAAGACAGATAATAAGATCAAGTCCTGGAACTTGTATGTGGGATTTTGTAAGCTGTTTAAAGAAATAATGATAAAACTTCTATTAAAAAAAAAAAAAAAAAGAAAAAAAAGTGAACTGTTTCTTGAAAATATTAAATCTCTCATTGTGAGTTAAATGCTTTTGAAATGCTGGATTGATGACTCTGGAGATCAAAGTCTTACACCTGGCTGAGCTGCTTAGATGTCCCCATGGCCTTGGAGCACCCCACAGTCTAACCCTCAGGGGTGGGGAAGTGCTCTGATTCCTCTGCTACCATGAAGGAATTGAGGTGCAAAAAGGCAAAGTGACACATTTAAGCTGCCATTAGAAGTCTGTGCTGAAACAGGGATTTCAGACCAGCCATCTGATCTCCTTAGGTAGCAATCCAAATGGGAGCTGTCACCTTTCTCCTGCAGAAAAGGCAATGACAGAAAGTCTCTGATCAAAAAGGGGTGGGAGATTTCCCAGTTCGATCAAGTCCCTGGCCTTTCAGGAGGGAGACAAGGAGAAAACTCAGTCAAGACAAAGGGAGCAGTGTGAGGGGGCTGACACCAGTCTGCAGCAACTGGACTGTGATCTAACGAGCTCATTTGTTGTAGAACCCTGAATAATGATTCTTACCCCGGCAATTCTTATAATTCTTTGCCACGTGGCCATTCCTTGTTTGGGAGTGCATTTCTAATTGAACTCAAAATAGTTTGAAAATCAGGGAAAAATTAGAGAAAAATTTCTGCTGCAAGGCTGTTCTTGACACTTATGATGGGAATGTTTTAGATTAAAATGAGCCAATTATATAGAAACATGTTGGTCCCTCTGGAATTCATATTTTTCCTTTTCCTCCTGCCTCTTTCTCCAGGCTCCTCAGCAGCACAAAGACAGGATTTCTGGGTTTCCTCACTTTATGGTGACTTACTGGACACAGAACTAAGAATCCAGAAGTCTGTTTTCATTGTTTTCCATTTTTTTGACTCCTGCAGAATCATGCAGGGTACATTAGGAGGACTCCAGATTCAGAATCTGTCTGACATATCAAAGATTTCTGCATGACAGAAAGTGCAGTTCTTTGCTCTAAACTACTCATATTGCTTTCTTCATTTACATCAATAAGAAATTCAGGCCATTTCTTTTCCTGTCTTGTGCACACTCTTTTAACCCCAGACAACAATAAATAATATTTAAAAATTAAGCGTAATTAATCTATCATATATATGGCCATGCAAATTAGAGAGGTCTGAACTAATAATGTGAATCCCATATTTTAAAATAAATAAATAAAAGTAGTATAGGCAGAAAAGCAGCCAAGCATATGGTTTCACCATATGCTGAAGCATACTTACTGTCCCTTATATCCTGTATTCCCTGTGAAAGCTATGTATACATAATCACTGACAAAAAAAAAACCCAAAAAAACAACCCTGCATGAAGGAACTTTAAAGCTACAAGATCAAGTGCTCTGTATTTGGGCTCTGTGAAAATTCATGCTGTCTTAATTTCTCTAATGGAAGTCGTAATTTTTCTAATAAAGGGGTGTTGCAAATAAATGTGTTTTTTTTTTTTTTTTCTGGGCTCCATCATGTGGGTTTTTGCATGGAAGCTCTTTCTCGTTCAGTGGAGGTGATGCATTGGAGTCACTGAATGAAGATGAATATTCACAAGAAGGCATTGATCCATATCCTAAAGATGTGTCTCATACACCACCTTCTCCTCCATTCAGTGGGGAGGTAGTTCTGGGTTGCTTAATGTGTGTACCTGATATCCTTTAGATGTTTTTGGGACAATATTTCCAGGAAACACATCAGTTATTATCGTGGCTTACAGGTGTGGGTTCAACTTTTTCTGTTTTATTGCTAGAAAGAAAACAGAGGTATCAAGCAGTGTTCACATACCAGTGAGACTGGTTCAAAACACCCAAAACATTTTTTCATTGAAAATTAGATTATTTTTTGGGGGAATGTTAATCACATTTCTCTTTACTGCAAGAAAAAAAAAACAACAACAACAACAAAAAAAAACAAACAAACAAACAAAAAAAACCCCAAAAAACCAACCAACCAAACAAACAAAAAAAAACCCAAAAAATTTTCAGTTGAATTTTCCACTGAGAAACCTTGAGATAAGCTTTTCATTCCAGCTGAGGTGGAAAACTCCCTTTTGGCCTTGGCACAGGCACCATACAGCTTTTTGGCTGCTGATCTCTTCAGCTAGGAGTGATCCTCATGCTGCCATACACTAGTTAAAATCCAGAGTTAAATAATCTGGGATGCCCTTTGTTCTGTGGACAGCATAGACATTTTAATACTTTGAACCACTCTGAAATAAAAGTAATTTTGGCAGCAGCAAAATAATTTAGAGGAGGGTAAATCCATTTTTAAGCAGCTGTGTTTTAGAAGGGTGGCCACAGAAATCGTTGCCTTGTGAAGGGTGTCAGATTCTCCATTTCCCCTGTGTTTACCTGGCTGTTTCATTGCTGTAATTCACCAAGGCACGACTCAGAAACTCTGTGTGGGTCACTTAAAAAGTAGGTGCTGCTCACCATTGAAAAAAAAAAAAATAAAAAAAAAAATAAAAAAGAGTGGGAAGGAGCAGAAATTTGTTGCATCTTGAAATAAACAGAATGGAATCAGAATTTGAACAGATGAATTATGTTTTTATGTTCATATCTTCTGTGTATCCATAACAATCCCAGGAGGCTTCACATCAACATTTTGAAATCTTTTTGATAAATGCATTCACGTTCTTACCAAAATTGACTTGTGTTTGGATTTCTCATCTTATACTCCAATTAGCATTTGAACCCAACACTTTAAGCACATGATACAGTGATTTCTTGAATGCATATAGTTAATTTAAATGTTTCAGATCATTACTACTGAAGCTACCACGTGCTATTTTATTACTGGCGGTTTTTAAGAGCTGATTTTATGATTATTTGGCTTACCTTGAGATTGTATTTTTTTCTATAATCTACTTTTGAACTCCCATTTATGTCATTTTAGAAATACAGAAAACAATTAAGATTATGTCAGTGCTGAAGCTACTGGAGTCTAAGGTTGAAACCTACAGTGGAACCTATCTTTCAAAGAGGAACAGGTCAAAGGAGTTAATGGCTAATGTGTGACTTAGAGCTAATTTTGAGGAAATAATATGGAGTGATGCTGCTATTATTTCCTGATTATTTATTTTTTCTCATTTTCCTTTCTTTTTTTTTTTTTTTTTTTCTGGTCTTGGCTTATACAGAACATAAAAGCTCCTTACTCGGAAGACAAATGAAAAAGAAAATAAGCTAAGAGGTGACAGCTCCAATCTGAGAACTGTACCTGATATAAATGTACAGCAGGGACTTAAAAAAATGTTGACCCACATGCAATCATACCTCATGCTCTAAGTATAAAGTTGTAGGATATTTTATAATTTGTATCTTTTACCATAAATAAATTGGCAGTTATCATTTCTGCTTCCAGCAACATCAAGAATGCAGTGAACTTAAAAGACAGAGACTATTGAAGGCAGATGAGATCAGATGCCTGTGAGAGACAGAGGATCCAGAATTTTGTCATGTCTCTCTGAACAGAAGTTGGCCACAGTGAGGGACATCATCATTTTTGGGCCCTGGTGTGGGTCTCTTTGTGCTGGCTCAGCTGCTGGAGAGGAGCCCCGGGGTTGGATTGATCACCCCATGTGGAATACAGCTCACAAGAAGGATGGAGCATGTGCTTGGCATGATGACCCCACACTATTCCCTTGATTGGGACAGAGGGAGAGGACAGAGCACTCCACTATTCTGGCTGATCAGGAGTCATTCAAAGCCATGGGAAATGAGAGAAGCCCCTCTGAGCTGTGTTAATTTATTCTGGACTGGGGAAAGACACAGACCCAGCATCCGGGAGATGTAAAATGTGACTTTCCCTGCTCCCTCTTCTTTAGTCCTGGGCTGCATCTTGTGACAACTGAAAGCACTCCAGGAGTCACCATGGATAAGCTGTTTTATTGCCATGAGACTCTGCAAGATGAAGACAATCATGACTCACCCAGGTGGATTCAGAGGACAGTGGACTTCAACTGTATTATGCTTTCAAACGGGCTGGGAGGCTACAGATGATTTCCTCTGCCTGTGCAATCCACCCTGTGAAAGAGAGAGAATTGCCTGTCTCTGATCTTTGAGATCTGTGCTTGAAAATGACGTATGTCTGTTACAAATTGCTGTTTCCTTCTTTCACTCACTGCCCAAGCTTTTCTTTGCCTGCAGAACTCAGGCAAGCTTGCTGTTTTGGGATGGAGGTGGCTGAGGGGAAGGAGCTAGCAATGGATTAGGGTTTTGCTTTGCCCCAGGCTGGCTGTGGGACTTAGAGATTTTTATCTCCTCCTGTTTCGGTTCTCCATATGTAAACTAAAGATAATAATGCTCCTCTTGGCTTGATCTTTGTCCTATTTATTTAGTTTATAAACTTCCTGGGGGCAGTGATCCTCTCTTAGTATGTATAATACCAACCACAGAGAAGCTCAGCTATCATTTAGGGCCTCTATGTACTGCCA